>NW_005871159.1:1169475-1264853 GCF_000147115.1 Myotis lucifugus
CTTCCAGGGAAATGCCATAGAAAAAAGATCAACTGATCTGTAGATCAAATTCTTTGTACATGCTCTGAGCACAGGAAAAACATAACTAGCAACAGAAATAAACTTTTATTTTGGTAAAATATAAAATATGGGAAAGCGAAACTGTATTTTAAATTGCAATGCTAAATTGACAATATAATTTTGTTGAAATTGGTTCAGTTTTGCGAGTGGAAAAGTATAGTATTAATAATTATTCAAGGACAATACTTTAAATTGAGATTTTTCCCAAACTGGAAGATATGTCACCCTATAGATAGTCTTTATCTTTCTCTGCACCTAGCTGTATGATTTGGGTGAACTAATTAACCCTGATGAGAATTAACCAGTGATGAAGAAGGTAAGCTCCAGTGCTAGTCTTAAATATTGGCTGTATCACTTACTAGCTATGGGACCAAAGGCCCCCAAGTAGAGTTGGGTACATGGTAAGTAACATCGGCTAGAGCAGTGGTTCTCAACCTTCCTAATGCCGCGACCCTTTAATACAGTTCCTCATGTTGTGGTGACCCCCAACCATAAAATTATTTTCTTTGCTACTTCATAACTGTAATTTTACTACTGTTATGAATCGTAATGTAGATATCTGATATGCAGGATGTATTTAGGCGACCTGTGAAAGGGTCGTTCGATCCCCAAAGGAGTCCGCGACCCACAGGTTGAAAACTGCTGGACTAGAGCAAATAGAACTGGTGCTAGTAAGAAAGTACTTATTCTGCCTGGCCACACCACCATGACACACTGAATAAAGACCTATGGGAAATGTCCTTAGAGTTATATTCCAGGAGATACTTGGTCATAGGTTTTTCTCCTAAAATTCCCTCACTCTCAGAATTAAAAAAGGGCTAATGATATTGATGAACTGGTAAATTTCATATTATTCTCTTCAACATTATACCTACCCTCCCATCCATGTCAGTTTTATTTGAACTTTACCCAGCCCAGCTCAAGAAAAAAAAAAAAGAGCTATGATATATACATGCAACTCAAAGAATGTCTACAGAATTCCCTTTTAATAGTATAAGAATATTTACAAATTTGTAAAACTTAGCATAGTGTTGAAAACCAGGAAAATTTCCTCTATTACCCTGTCCTGAGATTACTCTCATTTCTAAAGAACAACAGTGACTCTTTTATTAACTTTTGATGAAATCACCTTATTACTTTAAGTTGTGTTTTGGGGGTGAAAAGTGTGACAGTTCTTTCCCGCCAAAGTGGAGTCACACCACATGACATTAGAAAAAGAAAATATGTGAGTTTTATTCTTAGGCCCAAGTTTTCCAATTAAGAAGTTACCATCCATTTCCTGAGTTTTCTCCACTTTCATTAAAGTGGTAGAAAGTCTTAGCCTTTTTTGTACATACTAGAAAAATAAGTTCTTCTTGGATTACATGCAGGCCCAGCTTAAAGCAGTCATTCAATCAAAAGGAAATGCTTCCTTTAAGTTTTACTGCTTTTAATGTTCAGTAAGAAGCCGTAATCTACTTCACTAGATGAAAGGAAACTGTGTGTGTGTGTGTGTGTGTGTGTGTGTGTGTGTGTGTGTGTTTTCAAATGTGTGTTTTTCCAAAGAAGCCTTCCTTCCCCGTCTAGATCATCAGCAGAGACCAAGGAGTTGGTACAAGTTACTTAATGCAAAGTTCCTCAGTCATGCCCAACCAGTGGGTTGAATGAGGCCAGTTTATGATGTAAGAATGGGATGCCATTTTTCAAACAACCCCTGTGAGAAAATTATATTAAAAAATGAGAAAATAAAAATACTGAAGATGACTGTATAAGAAAAAAAAATACTTTCTAATACCCCCCCCCCAAAAGCCACTTATAGAACAAGTTTAATGGCCTAATTACTTTATTTAAAGTCTAGATTTGTGACACAAAATTTAGTGGCTAATGTACAATATTATTAAGCTTAAAAAAAAAAACCCAACTGGCCTTTGCAAAGGGTTAGCTAAATAAATCATTCTCCAATATTAGTGAGTTTGTGCCTTAATAAATTATCTAAAGAGCTTTTCAATAATCCATTTCTAAAGCTAGCAACAGAAATATATATACATATATACATATATATGCAAATATATTTAAGTATAGGACATTGAAGCACTAAATTCTTGATTACATATACATATAAAGGGCAATATAACATTTAAGCAACAGTAATCCTATGTAATAAAAGTCTAATATGCTAAATGTCTGGTCAACCGGTTGGCTGTTCAACCAATCAAAGCATAATATGCTAATCATATGCTAAGGCCACTCAACTACTCCCTAAGACATTCACTGACCACTAGGGGCCAGATGCTCCAACCAGTAGGTTAGCTTGCTGCTGGGGTCTGGCAGATTGGGACTGAGCAAGATGGGCTGGACATGCCCTGGATCCCTCCCGCGGTCCCTCTCTGGCTGGCCAACCTCCCGTGTCCTTCCCCGGCCCCAATCGTGCACTGGTAGGGTCTCTCGGCCTGGACTGCACCTTCTCGCAATCCAGGACCCCTCGGGGAATGTTGGAGAACCGGTTTCGGCCTGATCCCGCAGGCCAGGCTAAGGAACCCCACTGGTGTACAAATTCGTGCACTGGGCCTCTAGTTTAAAATAGTTTTTGTTGAATTAAAATGCATCATGTATGTTTATCCAAGTGGTTTTTGATAAACAAATATTAAAATAAATTGATAGGAGAAAGAATCCTCTCAGTTTCTCAAGTTAAGTCCACAGAATGCGACTGTATAGCATAAGTGTTACATAATTTATGTATAGTCGATCATATTTTTAGTAAAATATAAAAAACACAAGCTTAAGTTACAAAGTGGGCTACCTATTGTAATCCAAAACCTGGTTTGAATATCAGTTCTGCTATTTTCTAACTGTATATCCTTGGGAATGTTATCTAACTTCTTGGTACCTTCACTTTTCTTTCTTCAAGTTGCTTTGGATGTCCAAAGAGTAAATTGTAGTTATTAATAGAACTAGAGGCCCAGTGCATGAAATTCAAGTTGGGGGCCCCCTCAGCCTGACCTGCGCCCTCTCCCTGTTTGAGACCCCTTGAGGGATGTCTGCCTGCCAGCTTAGGCCCACAGGTATCAGGCCTAAGCCAGCAGTCAGACATCCCTCTCACAGTCCAGGACCCCTTGCTCCTTACCACCTTCCTGCTCGCTGCTCCTTACTGCTCGGTTCACTGCTCCTTAGCACTGCCGCAGAGGCGGGAGAATCTCCTACCAGCGCTGCTATGCTCGCCAGCCGTGAGCCTGGCTTCTGGCTGAGCGTGGCTCCCCCTTGTGGGAGCGCACTGACCACCAGAGGGCAACTCCTGCATTGAGCATCTGGCCCCTGGTGGTCAGTGCACATCATAGCAACCAGTTGTTCTGGTCATTCTGCCGTAACGGTTGCTTAGGCTTTTATTATATAGATTATTGACCTAGAAAAGCATTTTGAGATCAACTAGTCCAATTCTTCATTTTATAGGTGAGAGATTTAAGGTCCAGAGATTTAATTGACTTTACTAAGGTCAAACACAGCATTATCAGCAGAGGTGGTGGACAGCCAGTGTTTCCTTTATCACATTTATTGTGCTTTCTACTCTAGAGTCTGTCTGCAGATAGTTTAGTAACTAGAATTCTTGGTTCAGTTTCTAAAACACTTAGGTTAAAACCTGTCCAGTACTGAATTTTTCTATGTTTTTCTCCAAAACATTTGAAGAAATAGAATCCACAATCTGGGGTGTAAGTCAATCTAAACTGAGGACGTCCAATTTCAATAACGTTTTAGCTATAATTAGTTGTATTCGTTGGTTATATCCATCCGATAAAATATCTCAGAAATAATACCAGTGGTTTCTGTTTTCCTGAACTGTAACTAGTGCTTCTCTGAACTTTAGTAAGTATAATTAGAGAATGTCTTCACATACAAATTAATATAAGTGAATTAAAATACTTTTAAAGTTACTGTAATATAATACTCCATGTTATTTTTTTTTAATTTTTTAGATACTGGGCTTAAAATCTCAATTTATTGAAGTAAAAGGCCTGTGGTTATTTTGAATTATCCACTATTTCTAATGATTTTTTTTTCAAATTAACTACTAGCAAAGCTGTGTTAAGGAAAAGAGAATATAAAAAAATTCATGCAAAATTATAAGTTATTGTCAGTAGCTTAATCTATTATCCTTTCCAAAGATAACTGAATTTTATTAGGCAATAGCAAGACTTAAGCAAAATGAAGAGAATTAAAAAGGAAGACAATCAAGGTCAGCAGATCTTTCAAGGCATGCTAGAGTAACTCTTCCCTTAATCCAGAATCGAAACAAATGATTCTCTACCATCAGTGTGCATCAGAATCACCTAAAGGGCTTATTAAAATAGCAATTCCTGGGTCTCACCCCACGCTTCTGATTCAACTTTCTGCAGTGATGCTAATGCTGATGGCCAGTCAGTGGGTCACACTTTGAGAATCTTTGGCTTAGACTACCACCAATATAAATGACAATATGATAGTTTAGGTAATATTAGCATTACTCTTATAGGCAACTGTGCATCACAGATACAATATAGAAACGTAAGTCCAGGATGTTTAAGAATCAGATTTGTAAAATTGCCATAGCAGAAAGGTGGCTGTTGGCTGCAGAACCTGTAATATATCCCAAATCAAATGGAACCTAGGAACAAAGGAGTGGAAAATGGGACAGTTGTTCTGACACCAGTAAAACATACAAAACTGAGTAAATTGAAATATCAATAACCTGAGCTACTAAACCTCAGAATGTGAAGAGGCAACATGCCCACTGCAACAGAAGTTATTACTCTGGAGCCCCATAGCCAGAGTGGCTGTCTCCCTTCTTGCTTTCTTAACCTAATAACCTTCTCGTTACCATCAAGCTCCAAGTTTGAACTTCCTATACGAACTCTGCTATTTTATCTTGTCACCACCACAAGACATTGGTTATTAACTCTTTCAAACCTCAGCATGTCAAACTCTAAATCAGGCACCCAGAGAGTACAGGTTCTTGACTAGGACACGTACCTTGCTCTCTGCTTGAAAAGGAAACTAAGCATTTATTTTTATTACCAGCTCTAAGGCTGCAAACTGTGAGTGATATTGAGGATATCCACTAAGGCGACTAAATGATCTGTGAGAACTGATCACTCTCCCAGACAAAAACTCCCTCTATATCCAGGACACTTTCTGGCGAAGCCAGAAAAGAAGATAGAATACAGTCTTTGTAATGGAGTTGAGAGGTGGGATTAAAATTTTTTTCCAGACCTATGTGCTTTGTAAGTGTTCTGAACTTATTAGAATATTACATGTTTTGCATATTTTACTTTTATAATATTCTTTAAAGATTATTTCTTTTATCACTATTTTACCAATGAAGAAACTAAGACTCAGAGGGGACTTGCTCTAGGTCAACAAGTAATGGCAAAACTAGAATTAAACTGTATCTAATCTTATTTCCTTAAAAACTACCATTAATATTTGAAGTTGAACTCAAGTATGTAACTGAAATTCATAAGTACTATTATTGTTCATATTTTTCCGAAGGTAGAAGAATCAGAATGTCACCAAAAATCACATTTTCTACTGCTTTTCTCAATAGTAATAAGTACTTCACAAGCATTACTTTAAAAATTTTTACACACCCTCACAAAAACCTTTTGAAGTACTGTGTGTTTTTTCTTTCTTTCTTTTAAGGATGAGGAAACTGAGGTATCAAGCACTTATGGAAAGGCATCCATCTAAGTGACAGGTCAAGTATTCAATTCCCGATCTACTAGTACATGATTCCAGAGACTAAGATTTATCCACTCCACTCTTAGACCTCTGATATAGGTCATTTATCTATTGGTATCTTACAAGCTAAGATCCAGCAAAAAAATTTAATCCATGAGCACCAATGAATGTATCTTGTGCCAAGACTTGCTTTGTAGTGAGTATTCCTAAAACATAATTATGATATGCTGACATGATAACAGGTTCATTATCTTCTTTCTACCAAAGAATTAATAAAAAAGATTGCTTTCTTTGTTTGTAAGGCTCTTCATAGTTTTTCATGTGTCTAAAAGCCCACACTCCCTCTGAAGGCATCTGCCCACCAACAGAACCCAGCTCTGGCTATAGCTGATTATATAAGGGATATGCATCTGACCCAAGAGCAGCTATTCTAAAGGTTTTCCAGGGTCCCCTAGTTGGAGTTCCCACAAGCTGTATCAGTCAGATCTTTTAAATTTTAAACTCAGAACAAAGAGAAGATGCAAAGTAAAAATGGGGACAAAGAAAGAATAATTTATGGGTGGTGACATGGCATGTGGCTCAGGTCGGGCCCTAAAGACAAACTCTAGGGTCAAACTCTTGATATGGAACACATGAATAAACACTTGAGGTATGAAATATTGCACAGTTTATACTTCCACTGCATACTTTTAAAGCATGCATAATATTCTCCCAATATTTATTAAGAAAATGAGTTTTACTGGATAAACACATGCAGAGCAATGAAATTGGACCCCTATCTTACATCACTCCCAAAATTTAACTCAAATCAATTTTTAAAAACTTAGACATAATTAACAGTAATACTATAAAACTCCTAGAAGAAAATGTAGGAAAGAAGCTCCTTGACATTGGTGTTGGTAATGATTTTTTGGATATGACACTGAAAGCACAAACAACAACAAAAAATCGATAAATGGAACTATGTGAAACTTAAAAGCTTTTGTACAGCAAGGAAACAACAAAATGCAAAGTGACCTATAGAATGGGAGAAAATGTTAGTAAACCATATATGAGATAAGGACTTAATATCTAAAATATATAAAGAACTCATAAAACTCAAAAATTTTAAAAATTTAATTTTAAAAGGGGCAGAAAATCTAGACATTTCCCAAAGAAGACATCCAAATGGTCAAAAGATACATGAAAAGATTCTCAACATCACTAATAATCAGGAGATATCACCTTGCACCTGTTAAAATGTCTACCATTAAGAAGACAAGCGATAAAAAGTGCTGTCAAGGATGTGGAGAAAAGGAAACCCTTGTGCAATGTTTGTTGGAATGTAAACTGGTGCAGTCTCTATGGAAAACAGCATGAAGATTCCTCAAAAAAAATTTTTTAATCTACCATAGGATCCAGTAATTCCATTTCTGGGTACATATCCAAAGGGACTGAAAATAAGATTTCAAAGAGATATTGCAGCACTATTCACAGTAGCCAAGAGATGATAACAACCGAAGTGCCCATCAACAGATGAATGGATAAAGAAACTGTGGTATCTATGTATTATCTATCTATCTATCTATCTATCATCTATCTATCATCTATCATCATCATCATCATCATCATCATCATCATCATCTACCTATCTACCTATCTATGTACACACAATGGAATATTATTCAGCCTTGAGAAAGGAAGATATCCAGCTATTTATAACAACATGGATGGATCTTGATCACATTATGCTGTGAGATAAGTCATGCAGAGAAAGACAGTATGATATCACATATGTGGAGTCCAAAAAAGGCCAAACTTCTAAAAACAGAAGGTAAAATGGTGTTTACCAGAGAATAGAGGGTGAACAGGACAGATGTTGTTTTAAGTGTACAAACTTACAACAAATTGTAAATAAATTCTAATGTACAGTATAGTGAGCATAGATCAAACTTACTAAGAAATCAGAACTTAATTATTCCAACTACTAAAAAAAAGGATAATTATGCAATGTGAAAGAGGTACTAATTATCACTACAATGACAATCATTTATATACAGTGGGGCGTTGACTTACGAGTGTCCCGACTAACGAGTTTTTTGAGATACGAGTCGTCTCTCGGCTGATTTTTTGCTTTGAGTTGCGAGCTAAAATTTGGGTTACGAGCCAGCTTCAGATATCCCACCGCTAGTTGGCGCAGCAAACGTCACAGTGAACGCCACAATATCAGCCCAGCATCACGTGTCTCACTCATTCACTTTAAGATTTGACATATGAGTAATTTGAATTACGAGCTCCATCACGGAACGAATTAAACTCGTAAGTCAAGGCCCCACTGTATATAAAAGGCTAATATGCAAAGTGTCCCCTTGGGAGTTCGACCAGGAGACTGGGAGTTTGATTGCTTGCTATGATGTGCGCTGACCACCAGAGGATGGTGTGGAACATGGCAGGCGACCAGCAGTGGCGGCGGCAAGGCACTGAGGGAGCAAGGGAAGGAGGAGGCAGAGAGGTGGGGAGGCAGGGAGGCAGGGAGGCAGGGAGGCAGGGAGGCAGGGAGGCACAGGTGTCAAGGGAAGGAGGAGGCAGGGAGGCAGGGAGGGGGGAAACTTGATTAGCCCTGATGGCAGGCCAGGCCTAGGGACCCTACCCATGCATGAATTTTGTGCACCGAACCTCTAGTATTACAATATATGAATAAAACAAATTAACATGTAAACCTTAGTTTTATACACTGTTACATATAAAATACATTATAATTTAAAAAGGAGAAGAAAAAATAAAATAAGTCTTAAAGACCATGTTGGAGCTATTAAACAGCATTAGTCTGTTTGTCAGCTAATGTATTTTAAGAATTCTGTCAAATTAAAAAAAATTAAATGGTTACAAATATATAGAAGTAATAACATATTTTAAGTGACAAAAATTCCTTAAGGTAATAAAAGAGAGGACTTTATGCTCCCAATGTCCTTTATTTTTATTTTTTTTAAATATATTTTATTGATTTTTTACAGAGAGGAGGGGAGAGGGATAGAGAGTTAGAAACATCGATGAGAGAGAAACATCGATCAGCTGCCTCTTACACGCCCCCTACTGGGGATGTGCCCGCAACCAAGTATATGCCCTTGACCAGAATCGAACCTGGGACCCTTGAATCCGCAGGCTGACGCTCTATCCGCTGAGCCAAACCGGTTAGGGCCCAATGTCCTTTAATAAATATGAATAATTTTAAACTATATAACTGTATGTGTAAATGCACTTGCTTTGTCAGTCTGAGTCTTTCCATGGATTCAAGGTCAAAACCCATTATACTGGTTTCCTCTCCAACGTGATACAGAGGAAAACCCAAGAACTCTGAAGTCAGTCCTGGATGCAAATCATCTCCTGATGCTTATTAGGTAAATCACTGCAGACGAGACGCATTCACTCTGGTCAATATTTTACTTCTCTGTAAAAGATAAGCTACACTAACCTCATTATCATCGTGTAGGTTAAAGGAGTGCCATGAATAGTATAATGTTCTCCTTTTAGTTGCCCCATGTTTTATCATATAAAATATTGCTCCAATATATTTAACTTAGGGCTTCAATTTATTTTTATTATATAGAGTGTGGCTTTAATAGTTTATGAAAAAGTAGGTCTGATATATGCTTAGTGTCATACCTCTTCCCACCATATTCAGTGATGTATAAATCCAATGTATAAAGGCCTCTCACAAATCAGTTTTAGAAATTCAGCATATCTCCAGAAAACTGGTCAAAAACTCACACATTTAAATTTTATATTCATCATGCTGGCTCAGGTTTCATACAATCTGTTGTTTTTTGGTCTCCCTAAGACCTGTATACTTTCATGCCTTCCTCGTGAGCTCCTTATTCTTATAAAAAGAACATGAGGTAAATGATATTTACACTCCACTTGAAAACTTCAAGCTTGAGCGTCCAGTCTCATGTTCCCCAAATGCAGTCAGGGGAAGCTGCTTTCTCAACACTGTTAATGCATCATTACCAAGCCAGATGTGGGTGACAGCAGCATTTTCTCTGACAGTTCAAATGGCCCATCTCCAAGAGAGTGTTTAATTCGGGACTACAACTGGACAGCGCTATCCAGACCTCTTCAGCACCCTTATTATGGGTTTCAATGTTGTTGCTGGTATCTTCCCCCTTTTTAATAGGTGAGGCAGCTGACAACTGAATTAGTACGCTCTTCTTCGTATGCCAGTGGCTCATGACAATAGCCTCGGGGGGAAGATATAGATAACTGAGAAGTTTTCTCACTGTTGTGATATATTTTTTCATATGGTTAATAAGGCAATTGAAATGACATTCTGTCACAGTGGTGTAATACAGTGAGCTTGTGATTTCCCTTGTGCTACCACTAGGAGGAGATGCATTTTGTTTAATACTTTTTCTTAAAAAAGAGGAAGAAGAAGAAAAGGAATATGCTGAAAGATGTGACAGTCTGCAAACGTGAATGTCCTTAGTCTAATCATATATCAGCAACCAGGGGGCTGTGGGCCAGGCTGGGCTTGTTCTGGTGATGAAAGGTTGAGTCAAATTAATAAAGAGAACCTAAACACCCAAAGAACATCAAACATTAGAGGTAGAAAAGCTAAACAGATGTGAGAAACTCTTTTTAAGCAAAAAATGTTCCACCTCAATAAGTGAGAGTTTGTAGGTAGGATCCATTTAAGATCTTCCTTTGCCCTAAACCCTCCTACTAGTAGAGGACCACATCAAATATTAAAATGTACTCACATTCCACATTATATAAACATATGTGTATGTATGTATAATGGCATAGGTTAAGTTGTAACTAGTTGGTATAATATTACATTTTGAGAACATTTAACTAAACATAAATTGATTATAATTATGCAATGTTCATTTATATTTTGGATCTAACATTTTCCCCCTATGTTCTTTATGTTTTTATTAGCCCTTGAAATATTTGCAGGTCCTCCTATAGCTTCAAGATAAAATAACATCTTTGAGAACTGTACTTTTCAGCCTGAGTCTGCCCAAAAGCTGGATAATGAGAATTTCTAACTGTGGTAAGAAAAAGGGTTTCACTTGGTCTCATGTCAAAGTCCCATGATGCAATGTGAATATTTAGACTGTGAAGATTATATATTAGTGTCAAATACGTATGATTTAGTAATATACTTTTCTATATTAAAGGTTAGTATATTATCCAATATTATCAAATTAGCTGTATAAGCTTAAGTATGTTTTGAGGAAGGGTAAATATAAACAGTTATCTAAATGAAGAAGGATTAGAGAGGGCTTATTATCCACCTTCAGGATTCTCAATCTACTCACATTTACCAAGTATTTCGCCTGATGACCTTCTTCAGACCTATGAAAATAGACATTTGTCAGCTGTTGCTAATATATTACATATAGTTCACTTTTGAGATTCATATCCTATGACAGACATTACTCTTTTCCAAAAAGATTGATTTTGTCTGCACTTTGGTGAGATCCTTAAAGTTTAGCAAACAGCAATACAGATCAAAAGTATAAATAACCCCACAATTTTCAGCTTGGTTATAAAATATAGATTTTGCTATCCTCACTCCAAAAGAGAAAACCAGGCACCATGAAATTGTGATTTAGCTAGGGTAACAGAACTAATTAAATGGTAGAGTTACAACTAACATACATTGATATTCTAATTCTACTTTCCATTGACTCATGTTCTTATATAAGTGAAGAAAGGGAGCCCTGGCTACTGTGGCTCAGTTGGTTGAACGTCATCCCATGCACCACAGGTTGCTGATTCAATTCCTCAGGGCATATGCCCAGGTTGTGGGCTTGATTCCTAGTAGGGTATGTGCAGGGAGCAGTGGATCAATGTTTGTCTCTCACATCGATGTTCTCTCTCTCTCTCTCTCTCTCTCTCTCTCTCTCTCTCTAGATTCAATAAAAACATATTTTTAAAAAGAAAGAAAGAAGGGGAACTGCTTATACTGAAACCTATGATTCTTCCTATATTTTAATTTTATTGATTTGTCTCCCAGAAATAATAGATAATAGCCTTCCTTACTCATTAAAATAAGCAAGTTAGAGATTCTTTCTGATTTCTAGGAATTGTATATAAATGTGATCTAAAATAGTCTGACCCTGGATTAAGAGATTAGTAGGCTGAAGTTTGAGGGCTGTTTAGATAATGAAGTTTAAATCATTTTTTACAGATGTCACCATTTGTGGGGACCTCATATAACAATGACTCTAAGAAACTGATCAGAAATGATGAAATTTTAAAGTAGTGAATCATTCACGGGTTATGTAACCTCACATATCTATTACTGTCCAATAGAAATAACTGCCATGTGCCCTAGTTTCTTAGAATCCCCATGAGTAACACAGAGACTTGCCAGAGTGAGAGGTCAGAGGCCCTTACATTGGCTGGTACCCAGGAAGGGGCATCTAGGAAAGGCATAAAGCTTTGGAAAAGAAGAGTCCTAAATATCAAATCAAAGAGTAGCATAAGACAGGTACCAAGGGAAGGGTTAGCTTAAGAACTACATATAGGGTCCTTTACTACACTTGAATATACTAGTATTTATTTGTAGATGCCTCTGCCTGGACAAAACAGACATTAGGACAGCCTTTTTGCTGTTTCTTTTAAGTAATTTAGCTTTTTCCAAGGTAATGCGGATCTGAAATGACAACTTGGTGCATGTCAAGATGGGCACATGTGTGGAACTTATGGAAGGGAAGGAAGATTGGGTTTCCTAACATCTATTACTCAAATGGGACAGCCTCTTCAGGGGGGAGAGGAGATTTTCTACATGTAAGTGTGGTTCAAGCATTTTGGTTCACTACTTCAACTTATTCTTGTGATGTAGTAATACCTGGGAAGAGTTAACACATGGACTGTATTTTATATGACGCGGTTCAGTAAGCACAGGAACTTAGTATCATTGCTCACAAAGCCAAGGGTGAAATAATTGACATCTGAGGAAATTGTTCAAAAAAGAAGGGGCTGGGGGATCCTGCGTATACTCAAATAACATTAACAGATCTACTGGGACATCTATTTCACAAAATATTTAAAAATATACAAAAGTTTAACAAATGGAAATTGAGCAGGAGAACACCTAGGAAAATGCATAGGAGCCAGTTATAAAAATATTAATAACGTGTGAATGTACATTTAACTTCTATATAATAAATATTAGTAGATTGACTTCAGTTTCTTCTTAAAGTCAGAATGAATCAGAATATCCCATTCAGTCCTTTTTCTCATCTTGCTATAAGTTGAGTGGAAAGAAAGATATCCTTAGTTACCACTTTTTAATACATTGATAATGCTCACCTGTTCTTCTCACACTCTATTCTGAACCCTCCATCCACCCATCCTACTCTGGCCCCTCCCTGCACTGCACCAATGTCTAGTACAACAGTAGAATAGTTATTATCAATTGATATCTGAATATACTAGTACCTCTCACTCCCTATTTGATACCCTGTGCTGTTATTCATTGCACCAGTTTGCGAGGTCCAGAGTAGTGCCTCTAATCTATCTATGCTATACCTAATCACGAAACAAGCCTGAATATGAAAGCTGTGGATCTAAAACGTAAGGAAGGAGACAAGGAAAAGAAGGAGAACTCTCAGGAAATAAATAAAAAAAAAACTAGAGGGAAATTTGCACTGGACAAGAGTTCTTAGCGAGGGGCTTATCTCCTCTCTTCTCAAGAGCACATGGAGAAAGGGGCAATCACTGAGACGTGCCCGTTTTCCATTTGTCTTGAGGAACTCTGAACTCAATGCACCGAACTTTGTAATGGTCCTAAGATCCTACAGACCTGATTTCTGGAAATTGCCAATCCATTTTCTCCTTCTGAGAAGGATGCCTCAGGAAGTTATTTTTACTCCTAAGTTTGTCTTGGAACAAAAAGAATTAGCTTGCTGTTAAGAGCAAAATCATTAAGTGTCCCACTTTTCTCTCTGTAGCCATAACCTAAGGACAGAACAAATTCTTACCCTCAAGGATCTTACAATCTCTCTGGAAACACTGGGTGTGCATTAGCATTTTAATAGTGCAATAATTCTGCCATGCTGTTGGAAATGCTTTACTTAGATGGGCACAACAGCTACATTTTATTCTAATGAAGACTCATTGGCAATATGGATTAGCATTTGCCAGTGGGAAGTGACTATTAACCTTGATATATATGAATGCACCCACATAGAGTGGCCCTGTCTGTATACAGAGTACATGTCTAAGGTATAACAGGGAGTGGAGAGAGTGAGTGAGGAGAGACCATCTCCATGCTCTGATTTTTAGAGTTGGTATGTTTGAAACTAGAGGAGAGAAAAGTGGTTTCACCCTCAAGCATAGGTAGAGGACCAAACTTGTCTGATCAGTCACAACTCTTCTTAAATCTCTGCCTTTCAATATCAGGGGGAAAAATGATCCTGTGCTTTTCATTTTCAACTTATTGAGGGTCAATTACAATCTGGCTATTTTTTTGAGTCATGCACATGTGTGGCATAAATGCTAATCACCCATGTTGGTTTTTGTTCATGGTAATAATACTAATACTAAGAATAATAGCTACAATTGATAGAGCTGTTAAAGATGCATGTGGCACTTTTTACATGAGAGTCCATTTCATTCCCACAACTCTAAAGTATTACGATTGCCCAAGATTTCCCAACGTGTGCCAGTAGGTCCTGGACTCGTGTTTAACTCAACATGTCTGCTCTCTTCACTTTACTGTAAAGTGAATAAACAGTCTCTCTTATACACAAACAGAGCTGCAATCTATGCTTATAATATAAGAAGCTCACAAATAAAAATGCCAGTAAATCATATAAAGCTCTCACTGTTACAACCTCTCTAAAAATATTTAAATTACACGAAGACATTTGAAGATCAAGATTACCAATACTGCAAAGATGTACCAAACCAGAATTAATAGACCAGAATTAATAGACGAGTCCCTTTTCAAAGACAGTGATCCCGAGACTTCCCGCCCCCAAGATTTATCCCAGCTTTAGAAACAATGAAAGCACTCAGGCGCAACTCATCCATTTTGGAATACTATATTGCTAGCCAAACCTGCCAACCCCCTTGACACCACCTTTGGTTTCAGCGATGGCGTTCCTTTTGTTTGTTGTTTCTCTGCTTGTCTTTCTTATTTTTACTTGCTTTGATGTCTCTAATCCTACTGATCCACGCAGGTGACCAAACTTTCATCCGTAATCTGTAGCATTCAAATTAAAGGAATGGTTTATAGATTCTAGGATTTTCTGAGCACCTCAAATAAATCCTTCCTCGGCCCCTCATGAACGGATAAAACCAGGAGCAGAGGATGAAGTTAAATTGATCCCAATCAATGTACCACAAAGCATCACATTGCATTCACTGCCAGTCAACAAGCAAATAAAGATCTATGCCTTCTTATGTTTAAAAATAAATCTTGTTTTTTATTATGTTTTACTTTTTTCCTAGTACTACTTGATCATGTGTTGATTTTTCCTAGTAGGTAAAGAAAGATTCGTGGGAAAAATTCATTCTTCATTAGATGATAAACAGCTTTTGGGTTTCCACAGAATCCCGTTTCTTGTTGCTCTCTTCAACGGAACACGTCGGAAATGTTTATGCTCTGTGTTACACTAAGAACAAATATCATCTCTTTTTCATAGCAAAATTCTACATCTCTTTAGAGAAAACAGATAGAATGGAAATCAGTGCACTTTTTCTCAGTCACATTAAACAGAAAGGTTAAGCTCCTACTGACAGCAAAGATGTATTTGCAAGTGATTAGTTATATTTCTATCATAGAATGTGTCTGTGTTCTTCCTTTGATGTTTAAACAAAGCTCTTGAACATGCTGGGTTGTGTGCTCTGATGTTGATTTATAGGTAGATTGAATTCCAAACAGTGAGCCAGTAGGTAGGCTTTCATAGCAGGCACAGACTTTCCCCCTGCTGGTTAGTGTGTGACTAAGCGATGTTCTAGGGCCAGATCTGTCAAGATAGGTATACAATGGGGGATTCCTTCAGACACTAAGACCAGAGCTGTTCGGAGGGCCACATTTTGCTCGACAAGATTGCTGAGTTTTAAACCCTTAGGAGAAAAATAAACTGTGTAAAAAAAAAACCCCTTTATTTTTGTTATTGTTCAACAATTATGTTGACATACTTTCATTTAGAAAGAAAGCGTACCTAGGAGAGAGAAGCTGAAGGTAACTCAGGAAGTCGGACAGCAGGCGGGATCGAGGGCAGGCACTGCCAGTCCTAAAGCAAGCACATCAGAAGAAATGGTAGAGCATCTGCCACAGGCTTATCCTCGCCTCCCTGGCTGACTTCTCTTAGCGTGCTGAAGCTGGGATCCAGGCAGCATCATAAGCAGCTCAATGAAGCCATCTTCTCAAAGCCACAAAAAAGGGAAAAATTAATGCAATGCAGATATTTGGTTCAATTATCAGAGGCATCCCATCTGGCCAAGCCCAGGGAGATGGGAACCACTGTAATCATAAAGTGAGGGCATGTGCAGCACCTCAGTCTTCAGACTTCATGACCTCAACACATGTGAAATGCGCAGGGCGATGCCACCATCTGAGCAGAGAAAGAGCAGCTCACTATTGCCAGAAATGCTTCATTTTCACCTGGACTTTTTGCCATGCATTTTCCAAATAATGGATTGCACTTTGTATTTGACATCCATTCTATTTTGGGACATCTTGGTGCAAGCCCAGAAATGTAATAAACGTAAACTCTTTAAGGCCATGAAATAGACCTTAAAACAAACAAGCAAACAATTTAATAATGTTATTGGAGAAATGCATGGATTGCCTTTCTCCTTTGCTAATGGAAGTGGGGTTCTTGGAGTACCACTGGAATAAGCATTTCTGGAGGAACCCACAGGAGGATGAGATGTGGTAGAAAGCTTTATTTGCATAGGATTACATCCCTGGGTTTGCAAAGTCCCATTTCTGTTAATTGATACTGGAAGATGTGCAGCTGGGGATTCAGGAGAGCTAGAAGCAAAGCCATGTTCAAAGTTTCCGCTCCATGGTGGAGCTGGGTCCGGTTTACCATTAGGCTAGTTGCAGTCCATTAGTGTATTTTGTGAGGCCATGAGCCATGTGAACAAATGCACGAACTCCTTTGTTTAGGAGATTAAATATCCCAAATCATCCCCTGCTTGCAGTGGCCACACCTACTCTGGCCAATGACCTGTTCCCAGGTTTGACAGACAGAAAAGTTCCTTCCCTATTTCACTCAGACTTTACTGGGCATGCCTATAATATTTTTCCTTCCCTTTGCTCCTTTCCAGTTACTCATAACTAGGTTAAATTATAATGGTATTGCTTCTGTAAAAGGAATAAATATGTTGTGTAAAATACGTAAAAACAGAAAATTTACAAAGACAATGATTTCAATCAAGTAAATTTGAAGATGTAATTGGCCATATTAAGTAATACTGAATTAGACAGCATCCTATCCTATATAATAAAAGCCTAATATGCTAAGTGTCTGACCCTTCATTCGACAGTTTGATCAGTCGCCATGAGGTGCACTGATCACCAGGGGCAGACACTCCGACCTGTAGGTTAACTTGCTGCTGGGGTCTGGCTGATCAGGACTGGGCCATTTGGGCAGGACACGCCTTGGAGCCCTCCTGCTGTCCCTCCCCAGCCCCAATGGTGGGGTCCCTCAGCCTGGCCTGTGCCCTCTCCTAATCCAGGACCCCTGGGGGGGATGTCAGAGAGCCGGTTTCAGCCTGGTTCTCATAGGTTTCAGCCCAATCCCCACAGGCCAGGCTGAGGGAGCCCCAGGTCTCTGGTCTAGCAAATAGGAGGACACACCTAGGGGTTGTACAAAATGGAAGGTTTTTATAGGAATAAGGGTGGGGTAAGGGAGTTATTAACAAAAGAAAAGAAAGGATTATTGTTGCAGGGGGGGAGGTAATGGGAAGGGTTTTTAACATGCAGATTCACACTTCTTCCTATGGAGGATTGCTTCACCAGGAAATTCCAGACTGGCTGATAAAGATTTTATTTCTAAGAAAGGTTTGAAACAGCACAGATATTAAATTTAGCTTTGGTTTCATTGGCTTTAGCATACGTGATGCCACTTTGGGCCTGTGGTTTTCTCTTTAACAATATTTACAAACACAACATATATGTTCTGTTTTGTAATTTCCTTTTCTCACTTATCTTTTTTTAAAATATAGTTTTATTGATTTCAGAGAGGGAGAGGGAGAGAGAGATAGAAACATCAATGATGAGAGAGAATCACTGATGGCTGCGTCCTGCACACCCCCTACTGGGGGTCGAGCCTGAAACCCGGGTATGTGCCCTTGACCGGAATTGAACCTGGGACCCTTCAGTCTGCAGGCCGACACTCTATCCACTGAGCCAAACTGGCTAGAGCTCTCACTTATCTTTTATTGTGAATACATTCCATGTAAAAAAAAAAAAATGTTTACAACTTTATTTTAGTTGTGAAATATTCTCAATAAGTGCAGGTCTTTATTTTCCACCAAACTTTATTGTATACATGTGCAAAAGACCTTAAATATAGATTTGTTGGTGGCGGTGAGAACGGCATCAGGTATTACACTGGTGGGGTCAGAATGAGAGGCTAGTAAGTCAGGGCAAGTGGAATAGGGCAACTGGAACAGGAACACGGTTAAACACAACTCAAAGGGTCCCCAGGAGGCTTGCAACCAGAGTAGCAATGGCAGCAGCAGTTCAGCCCAGGCAAACCCTCTGAACTTGTCCCCAGAGCTCCCTTTTCTCTGGCTTCTTAGTGAACCATAGCAGCCCAGCCTAGGCTCATTTCCCCAGCCCTTTCTTGTTTCGCTGTCCTCGGCTTTAACAAACATCCTCTATAATTTCACCTGGACTTGTGTTGTGAAATTTTTCCTGCGTGAAGTCAAGAACCCACACACTTCTAGCAGGCCCTAGGGCCTAGGCAGACACACCAAGGGCCCATCCCTTTCCTGGTAACAAGACCAGACCTTGATTCAGCAGCCTCTATACTTGAGTTCTAGCTAGAAAAGATTTCAGAGCCAAGATTCAAAATATAAGAGGAAATATATTTAGTAAGTTACAGAGGTAGAAGTGAGAAGAAATGAGTTCAGGAGGTAGTGTGCCTGGGGACGGTGAGGAGGGGGAAGGGGAAGGCATGGGCATGCTTCTAGGAGGGAGAGCACATTGGGTCCTCCATCTTAAAAGCGTTTAAGGATGGAGATGTGAGAGGAGGTCCAGAGGTGGATCTCAATAGAATATTCACCACCTTTTTCAGGTGTGCCCTTTAAGGGTCCTGGTCTCTACTGATTGGTCAGCACCAGGGCCAGGGGTCATTAGTCCTGGCATCACCTACCCGGTTTTGTTGCTCTTCCGGGCCTGAAGCCGAAATACAACTGAGGCCCAGATGTTATCTCTGGGGAGGAAAGGTCAGGGAGTCTAAACTGCCTGACCAGTGACATGAAAGGTCATTACCAGTGATATACTAGGGCAGGAAAGGTTACTCTGGGGTGAGGTCCTTGTTTGCTCAGTTTTGCCTGTTGCTAGGCACCCAGTGCTTCTACCCTGGTGACCTATGGTACCTGGCCCATCGTCCTTGCTCTGCTGTCTGCCTAACTGCCTACCACAGATTTAAATATCTGCTTTTTGAATATATGAATGCATGAAAATTAGCATCCTTTAACTAGATACTCATTTTTTTTCAATGCCCAATTTTCCTTTAAACATACAAGGTGGGAAACAGTAGGTTTACAGTTGTTTGTTTGGAAAATAATGAAATAATAAATAATAATACAAGAATAAACTCTGTTTCTTACTCACAACTGTAAATCTATTTTGTCCCACCCTGTAATTAATATATTCTTTTCTAGATGATGTTCCATTAACAATTGGGAATTATTCATTTGGACTAAAAATACATTTTTCTTTGTTCCTAATTTGCGTTGTTTTTATCAAATTGTATACTAATTCACAATTTTTTTGAGATGAACTTTAAAAATGGGAAGAACTTGTGCATACTCTTGTCTTCACTCAAAAAGTTAAGGAAATGCTATTAAAAAAATCAAAGGACTACAGGACACGCTAATAAAGCCTTATTAAAACTTGATATTTGATACTCAGATATCTTTAATCAACACATCTTTTCACAATTATTATTTCAATGCATGCCTAAATTTAGTTCTTAATCCCATAATTATAAAATAAAAGCATTTGTTGTTTATGCCTAGTGTTCCATGTGTCAGTATTTATGACCATTTGGTCAAAATTCCACTTGTCACGTACCCAAATGTGTTTTGATTCTTTATTAATTGATGCTACTTTCTCCTTCTTAGTCATCTCTTTTAAAAATTTGTATCCTCTAATTCAGTGGGTCAACAAAATATTGCTCACAGGCCAAATCCAAACATGTGTCCTGCTTTTGTTGAGCCTCAAGCTAAAAAATGTTGGGTTTTGTGTTGTTTTTTTTTAACATTTTTAAAGTGTTACAAAAAGAAATAAAGAATATGTAAAAATGAATAGACCATATATGGCCTACAAATCCTAAAATAGTCACTATCTGACCTTTTACATAAGAGCCCTGACACCTGCTCTAATTCCACA
The DNA here is from genome assembly GCF_000147115.1 of Myotis lucifugus. Taxonomy (NCBI): domain Eukaryota; kingdom Metazoa; phylum Chordata; class Mammalia; order Chiroptera; family Vespertilionidae; genus Myotis; species Myotis lucifugus. Next base: position 1,189,799 of record NW_005871159.1, read on the forward strand.
GCAGTCTAGGACAGTGGTCGGCAAACTCATTAGTCAGCAGAGCCAAATATCAACAGTACAACGACTGAAATTTCTTTTGAGAGCCAAATTTTTTAAACTTAAACTATATAGGTAGGTACACTGTTATTAACTTAATTAGGGTAATCCTAAGGCTTAGGAAGAGCCACACTCAAGGGGCCAAAGAGCCACATGTGGCTCGTGAGCTGCAGTTTGCCGACCATGGGTTTAGTCTAGGCTAATGCTAGATTTACCAAAGCAATTCTTAGAAACATCAGGTAACTGGTATTATTCGTGATAATGACAATAGTGTTGAGGGGGGAAGGGGATAGGTATGACATTTTGTAGTCAAATAAGTCTAGTAAACACAGAATTAAAAACTGTTAATTCATTTTGTTATTGCAGTGTGTCTTCATATATTAATACTATAGGCCCGATGCATGAAATTCGTGCATGGGTAAGGTCCCTAGGCCTGGCCAGCGATCAAGGCTGATCTGTGGGGTGACGAAGGGTGCCCCCGCTGGCACTCGCCTTGGCTGGCCTGAGGCCTGTGGGTTGGGAGGCAGCTCCTGCATTGAGCATCTGCCCCATGGTGGTCAGTACGTGTCATAGCAACCAGTTGTTCCACTGGTTGTTCCACTGTTCAGTTGATTTGCATATTAGGCTTTTATTATATAGGATGCTAATATGCATTTTGAATCTCCACAAGTAAGAAGACAATGCAATCAAAAGCATTGTTCTCAATCTTACAAACTGTTAGATATAACTTTTAATCTGTCTAGTTCCATCTTCTACTAGTAGCTTTGAAGAGAAGGACTACATTCAACAACATAAATTTAACCACAAATAAAAGAAGTTGGCTGAATGAAGTGTAATCTTTTTCAGTTCTCAGGTGACTGCTATGTGGCTGCATCTTACTTGAATGCTTTCTATTTATCAGCTTTGTTTATGTTATTGACCTTCAAATCCTATACCTATGTCTACTGAGACATAAATATTGTTGTGTGCATATTCACATTTTGTTTCACCATTGACATACACAACATCAGAACATTTTAGTGACTGTAAAAACTTATATAGTATATGCAAAAGCAACATGAAAAAGTAATTTTCCTTACAAATTTTTAAAACAAATTTGTGTTGCTAATTTCTTCAATTGATAGCATTTAACATTCAAGTCAGGAAATTGGACTAGATGATCTCTAGAATCTATTCGGGAACTATGACTACAGGGTGCTCTTGGCACCTGCTGTATATGATCAAATACTTCACATTTAACCTAGCTTTCCATATATTTTCCTACTTTTACAAACCTTCACACACTCATTTGAAAGCTTCTCAAACCCAAGTTTTCAAAAAAACAACAACAAAAAGTCAATTCCTCTTTTACAAGGTAAGGAGATTTGGGATAAACTTATACCTTTTGTTTCTAACCCCAATTCAGACTCATTCATGCACCATGCTGCTTAATGACATCAATAAAAATGAAAAAAATAATTAAGACCCACCAGTTCTACATAGGTGTTTCAACCAGAGTTCTACCAGACAAACAGAACCCATGGTATTTATCTATATATAAAGATTTTTTTTTTTGCAATGAATTGACCTACAAAATTGTGGGACAAGTCAGATAAATTCAAAATTTGTAGAGTATGCTGCTAGTGAGGGTTAGGCTGGAAGCTCTTGGGCATGGGATAGTGTTTCAGACCACAGGTAGAATTTATTCTTCTCTGGGGAAATCTCAGTTCTGTTCTTTTTCTTTTCTAATTTTTTAAAAAATTATCTTTAATTATAGTTGATATAATATTAGTTTCAGTTGTCCAACATAGTGATTAGGCAAATCACTATACCTTACAAAGTGGTCACCACAATAAGTCCAATAACCATCTGTTACCATACATAGTTATTAAGATATTATTGATAATATTCTCTATGTTGTGCATTATATCCCCATTACTTATTTTATAACTGGAAGTTTGTACTTCTTAGTGCCTGGCCCTTTTCTTCCCATCCCTCTACCCTCTGGCCACCATCAGTTTATTCTCTGTATCTATGAGTTTGTTTCTGTTTCATTTTGTTTGCTCATTTGTTTTGCTTTTAAGTTTCCACCTGTAAGTGAAATCATACAGTGTTTGTCTTTCTCTGTCCAACTTATTTCACTTAATACACTCTAGGTCAGTGGTTCTCAACCTTCTGGCCCTTTAAATACAGTTCCTCATGTTGTGACCCAACCATAAAATTATTTTCGTTGCTACTTCATAACTGTAATGTTGCTACTGTTATGAATCATAATGTAAATATCTGATATGCAGGATGGTCTTAGGCGACCCCTGTGAAAGGGTCGATCGACTGCCAAAGGGGTTGCAACCCACAGGTTGAGAACTGCTGCTCTAGGTCACGTTGCCACAAAGGGCAAGATTTCATTTTTTAATAGCTGACTAATATTCCATTGTGTAGGTGTGTATATATCCATTTATCTACCCATGGACACCTAAGTTGCTTCCAGGTCTTGGCTATTGTAAACAATTCTGCAATGAACATAGGGCCACATACATCTTTGGTGTTTTTTTTCCCCCAGATAAATACCCAGAAGTGAAATTGGTGGGTCGTATGATAATTCTACTTCTAATATTTTGAGGAAGCTGCATACTGTTTTCCATGGAGGATGTGCCAATTCACATTCTCATAAATAGTGCATCAGGGTTCCTTTTACTCCACATCCTTGCCAACACTTGCTACTTGTTGTCTTTTTTATTATAGTCATGCCGACAGGTGTGAGGTACTATCTTATTTTGGTTTTGATTTGTACTTCCTCGGTGATTAGTAATGTTGAGCATCTTTTTATGTGTTTGTTGGCCATCTGTATGTCTTCTTTAGATAAATGTCTATTCAGTTCTTCCCATTTTTCGATGGGATTGTCTGGGCTTTTTTGGTGTTGAGTTGTATATGTTCTTTAGGTATTTTAGATATTAACCCCTTGTTAGATATATTGTTTGCAAATGTCTTCTCCCATTCAGTAGGTTGCCTTAACTTCTTTCTGTTCTGAAAGCTTTTCAACTGACTGGATCAGGCTCACCCAGACTATCAAGAAATCTGCTTTACATAAAGCCAACTGATTATAAATGTCAATTGCATTTATAAACACTTTTATCGCAACACCTAGATTAGTGTTTGACTGAATAATTGGATATCATAGACTACTCAAGTTTACATATTAAAATGCCAGAACTTTATTTCAAGTCTTTTAACAAAAAAAGAAATGCAAATATAATAACTCATTAAACATCAATATTTATATGTTAAAATCACATAATACCATTTATATTCAGTTTATAATTTCAGAACTGATAACTAGATGTTCATTTTCATCAGATATATATTTTTCTTTTTTAAAGTGGTCTTAGAAATATCTTATTAGTTTTATTTATCATTAGATACTCTGTAAAAATTAGTTCATGACTCCTTTCCTCTTCCAGCCTGATGAGGTCTGAGGCAAGTTTCTCGCTTTTGTCACCATTAACACCACAAAGTCAACACTGGTAGAAAGGAAGAAGGATAAGTAGCTAGTTTGTATTTCTTAAGGGAAAATATTACCTAATGCAATGATGACAGCCTATATATTCTCAATAAGTCAGAGCAGTAAAAATTTAGAATGAGACTGACTGCCCAAAATAATAAAATATATTTGGGGTCAAGAAAGATGCCACTTTTGCTCTGGCCAGGTGGCTCAGTTGGTTGGAGCATCGTCCTGTACACCAAAAGGTTGCAGGTTCTATTCCCAGTCAGGGCAGATACACCTACGTTGTGAGTTGGGGCGCCAGTGGGGGCACCAAATAAATGTTTCTCTCACATTGATGTTTATCTCTCTCACTCTCCTTCCTTCTCTCTCTAAAAATCAATAAAAACATATTCTTCCGGGGAGGGTTGGGGGGCAGGAGGGAGGGGGGTAAGAGATCAACCGAAGGACTTGTATGCATGCATATAAGTATAACCAATGGACATAAGACACTGGGGGGTAGGGGAGGCCAGGGGATTGTCAAGGGCGTGGAAAAAAAAGGACACATATGTAATACCCTTTCTAATACTTTAAGCAATAAAAAAATTAAAAAAACACACAAACATATTCTTGGGTGAGGATAAAAAAAATAAAGATAACACTTTCTCCATACCTATATATACTAGTATATATCTAGATAGATATAGATATAAAATCAGGTGTAATAATTTATAAATTAGAATATATACTAGTTCATTTATACCAAATAATCTAATCTAATATTAATGACTGCCTAATATTAATTAATTTAGAGAGAATATTTTGTTTTGAGATTCTATATTTTGTTTTTTGTTTCTAATTGTCATAAGTACAACCATGGTGAGGGCTTCACCCCAGCAATATTATTATTCAAAATTCTTTAGCTCAATGAAAGATGTTGACTTATTAATTTTTATAAATTTACTGTGTCATTTTTCCAAACCTCGCTTAAATTCATAATAAAGCATACCCACCTGTCTATTATCATACCCAAAGCTTCTCATTTATTTCTAAATACAAAATCAATCTTATTTCATGTTAATTTTTAAATTCCAGATTTTGAATTAGCATTTCCTGACTTTACTCTGACTACCAGGACAGTATTTTTCCCTGTCAGTTCTGAAATATGAAATGAGAAGTGTGCTTTTATTAATCTAGTTAGAGGAATGAACTTCAGACTTCTAAAACGCAGCAAAGAAATTGAGTCAGGCAGGAAAAAAAAATAATGAGAAAGTTAGGATGCCTTAGCGAGCAGGCAGAGTCATTTTATGTTGAGGTTTCCCTCAAGCAACTAAATCGAGCCCAAACAAGCCTATTTCTCTGAAACTTGCTTTACCCGCCATTCCGTCACGAAATACATTGTAATAATATCATAAAACAGCTTGAGACGAAGAAAGATTCTGATTGACTGTTCAACATTCCAAAAGGGTAGATTAATATCTGTGAATCTCACAGCTGAAGCATTTTAATGCAAACTTGCAGTTTGTGGGAATTGAATCTGTCCGCCAAAATCATTTATTTATATATAGAAAATCGGGGGGGAAATAGACATTTCATAATAGCAATGAGTCCAGGGGATGCTGTTATCATGAGCTAATCACATCCCATGGGCATGATGGCACTCAGCTGTGTCCCCTGTCTTGTATTGCTCCAGAGGAATGATTATCTCATGATAATAACCCTTATCGTGGCTTAGTGGGTAATAAAAAAATAACTTTCTTCCCAAGTTCTGGGGTATTTATCAGCTAACTTTTTCCCTCTTGAGTTCTGGTCATATGTTACTTCCTGCTTAGGAAACACAAAGAAATTCTCTGTTCTGATATTATTTTCTATTGGCAAAGTGCAAAAAAATAAAAAATAAAAATGTGTGACTATTGATCTGCCTCTGCCTGTGAAAGAGCAGCACTGTAGACAAGCTCTAATCTCCCGAGACCTGGGTACGGAAGATCCATACTCGCATTGACATTTTATAGGATGTCTGGACTGGCTAATCCACTTTGGAGAAACAAACGTATTTTGTAGCATGGAAACAATAAGGCAAACAGATGCTTATGAAATGCCAGACTTGTTTCTGTGGTGTAATGCACAACTCTCTGATATATACATTTAATTGGAGCTCACACACCATGCAAGTTAAAATGTGGTTGCCCCACTTAGACAAAAACCTCCCACCAATGACCCTCACACTGCCAAACTGCCAGGGATGTAGAAAGAGATTTAAAATTATGTCAATCACAACAGGAGGGACACCAGTGCTTCCTGGCATATTTGCAGTTTAGGATGCAAAGGCAATGGGAATGTTGAGGCAAAGGCATGGAGAAATAGAAAATCAGAGAGTATGAATAAGAGCAAAGACAATAAGGGAAGAAAGGAAGTGGAAAAGAGATTTTACCACATTTCTAATTTTTGCCTACATGATAATCCCCAAATTTTCTAATCTGCCATTTTGCTAATAAAATATCTGTGCTTTTTTAAAAAAATTTAAAAAATGTATTTTTAACACAATGCTTCCTACAAATAGAACACTGATTATAAATGCACTTCTTTTTACATAAAAGACCAAAATCTAGCACTATGCAATATTTAATGTTTAAATATTTAAAGGTAGATCAATGAAAAAATAATTGCCCTGTTAAACATAGTATAAAAAAATCCAAATGATCCATTTAAAAAATACCAATTGTAGTATATTTATGTAGTAAGATAAAACTAAATATGTGGGAACAATATTAATATGTATTGGTACATGGAATATTTATTCTGTAGAAGGTACAAATCTCCAAAACTCCATAGACCATATTGCACATGTTCACATAGAGAAACAGAGATTGTAGTGTACCATGGCTTAAAAGAAAGAATAAGAGATTGCTTCTACTCTCTGCTTGACTATCAATAAGGCAAGTGGACTTGAGCAAATACTTTTATTTTTCTCTTCATCTATCTTTTTTGTAAAAAAAAAAATTATACTTCAGACTAGATTAAGTTCTCATGCTCTGACCAATTCTGACTTTCTAAGAATTTATAATTCTATACAGATCGCATTTCAGTTTATCTCATAGTCTACCATAAACTTTAATTGAAATAAAAAACACAGCATAAATATAAGGCCAAGAATAGAAAGAAAAAGAGTATGAAAATGGAGAACATTTTTGGTTATGTCAGCAATTTGCAAATTCACCAAGTTTTCAGTTTAGTTAAATTACTAGTCCTTCTGTTGAAAAATGTCATGCTAAAATTATTTACTACACTGAACAAAAACTGAATATTAGGTAAGGTAAATATCAGTATATTTTACATATAGGGCTACAAATATTTTTATGTAATACAAAAAACAAATGAGCTATTTTCAATGCAAGACGGCAGAATGGTGATTTTTGCACTCATGTTTATTCTCTTTACCTTCCAAACACCTCATAAAACTGATAAGGAAAATAATATTGAATTGAAAGAAACAAACAATTATGTTAATTTATCTGATCTAAAATGTGTTAGGTCAATTAATTCAGAAGAGACATTAGATTATTTACATTATGACTAAAAGAAGGACGTGACCAGTTTAGTTGGAGTTTTAGAAAATCTATCTGAATCTCATTATACCAATACCTTCTTGGTCACCCTATTAAATACTAGAGGCCCAGTGCTCAAAAATTCGTGCACACAAAGGGGGGTCCCTCAGCCAGACCTGCGCCCTCTTGCAGTCTGGGACCCCTCAGGAGATGTCCACCTGCTGGCTTAGGTCCACTCGCCGGGGGATCAGGCCTAAGCTGGCAGTCAGACATCCCTCTGGCAGCCTGTGAGCCCTTGGGGGATATCTGACTGATGGCTTCGGCCCACTCCCCAAGGGGAGCAGCCCTAAGCCGCAGTTGGACATCCTTAGTGCTGCTGAGGTGGGAGAGGCTCCTACCACCACCGCTGCACTTGCAGCCATCAGCCCTACTTGTGGCTAAGCGAAGCTCTCCCTGTGGGGAGCATACTGACCACCAGGGGGCAGCTCCTGCACTGCATCTGCCCCCGAGTGGTCAGTGCATGTCACAGCGACCATTCTTTCCTTGTCGTTCTTGCATTAGGGTCAATTTGCATATTACCCTTTTATTATATAGGACTAGAGGCCCATTGCATGAAGAGATTCGTGCAATAGGCCTTCCCTTCCCCTGGCTGCCGGCACCGGTTTTCCTCTGGCACCCGGGACCCAGGCCTTCACTCCGGACGGAGCCTTCAGTCTTTGCAGACCCAGACGGAGCCTTCAGTCTTCGCTCTGCCGCTTTGCCCCTACCTATGCAAATTAACCGCCATCTTTGTTGGGTTAATTTGCATACTCTCCTGATTGGTTGGTGAGCGTAGCGGAGGGATGGTTAATTTACATGTTTGTCTATTATTAGGTAAGATTCTTCATATTGATGACTTTGTGATGAAGTAAGCATGTGCAAAAGCATAATAAATAATTAGGGTTGATGACACACAGTCTAGCTCTATCCTAGAGTATATTAGAGGGAAAATTTAAAGAAGTTGAAAGTAGAAAAGAGATAAAATAAGAGGGGATAGTATTTGTTTACATTATTTTTAAAAGGGGACTATGTAGACATGGTAGTGTGGCAATATAGTCTCTCAGATTCTCCAAATCCCTACCTACATGAAACTAACAAGTAATTAGATAGCAAAGGCTAAAACAAAATTGGAAGGGTGAGGGGAAAATCACCATCTGCTACATAATATGGCACCTCTATGTTGTGAAGAGGGAAGTAATGGGGGCAACAATTGATGGACTTGGGAATAAGAGAACCACAAAACAGTCACTAGGTATCAACTGGCCAATTAGAGAACAGCGACTGGAAGTAGATGTGGTTTTGACCTCTCCACAGGAGAGGAGTGCAAGTGCCCTTCCTAAGAAGGAAGGAAGGGATTAGTGAGGTCCAGCCTTATGAACTCTCAAAACTCACTAACCAGGGCTCTCTTCTAGAACAGAGCCCCACAGTGAGGAGAAACTTCTGGAAGTGGAATCAAAACTGAATAAGAGAAGGAAATAAAAGTTCAAGGTCAAATGGTGGATGGGAACAGAGTCAGGAAATAAACAATAGAAGGTGGAGTTCTGTGAACTTGAAAAACTTTTCCTAAACCCTGTGTCATTTTAAAAACCTAGAAAAGTAATTTCATATAAAATTAAGCAGCAGAAACTGATTGATAAAATTTCATGCAAAGTTATTTTAAAATAAAATAAGAGGAAGAAGCAGAACAACACACCCATAGACAATGAAAGTATACCAGAAAGACTTGTTTACAAAACAGAAAAAAATACAATTCAAAACTGGTAAAAAAGCTTAAGAAAATGATATTGAATGATAATGAACAACAAATCAAAATTGGAAAAATTTTAAAAATGAGAAGATAGAACTAAAGTAAGAATAAAAAACAAAAGTCATTTCAAAAATAAAGTACAACTACAAAAAACACACATGAGATGTCAATATAACAGATAATACATTAAAGCACACTAAGGGAAATAGAAGATGAAAAAATATATTCAAAGACAAGTGAGAAAAAGAATAAATGATAAACATAATTTTTTAAAAATGACAAATTTAATATTGAAAGAATGTCATATATAAAGAAAACCAATATTGTTCACATTACTGGTGATATGTAAATAGAATACAAAAAGAACTTCAGACATCTAAGATGATTAGAGAGATATCAACATAGGTCATGAGAATTAAATATATAGTTACCTATAGAAGTAAGTTACATAAGGGCTAAGAACGTGAGAGTATACTGTGCAATGACTATATCATCTGACAATGCAGATATGATACAAGCAAACAATACGGGGGGGGGAGGATGCAAAGAATATATACTAAAAATAATGTTTTCTGTTACCATATTGGTGGTAGTATTATACTTGTTATTCTGAGATATTTGCTTGTATAATATGAGGTAGAACAAATGAGAAATTACCAAATATTCTAATCTTATCATCCCCCTATCTTAGAGAACCAAGATTTTTAGTGTGGAAGAAAGAAGATAAAGATGTAATAGAGAAGAGATTGAGAAAAAAAGATACATAGTCCTTATTTTGATTGAAGTATCAACATGAACTAAAATGGCTTCTTAAAGAAAAGGTAGATTTCCAGGATGGGAAAGAAATATACAAGTTGAGCCTGGCAGATAAGCACATGATGTGATGCTCATCATCACTAGTAACCAGGCATAAGCTCACTCAACCACAAGGAGATACCACTACACAACCAGCAGAATGGTTAAAATTAAAGAGATAGTCATTATCAACATGTATGAAGATGTGAAGCAACAGGAACTCTCATAAAAATATGAAATGGTGCAACACATTTTGAAAACTTGAAGTTTCTTAATAAGTTAAACATACACAACATAAAATCCAATAATTTCACTCTTACGTGTTCACCCTAAGGAAATAAATATCTTGACACAAAAATTTGCATACAAATGTTTATTCATAATATTCCTCAATTGGGAACATGTCAAATATTCATCAATAAACAAATTGTGTTATATCCTTACAATGGAATGCTATTTAGCAAGAAGGTATAATGAACTAACGAAAGACTCGAACAGTTACATGAATTTCAAAAACATTATGCTGAGAAAAAGAAGCCAGATAAACAAGAATAATGCTGTATGATTCAATCTATGTTAAATTTTTTAAAAATTTTTATTTAGAGTGACATTCAATATTACATTAAATTCTTGAATATGAAAAATGAATCAGTGGTGACACAAAGCAGAACTCTGGTTACTTTGGATCAGAAAAGTTTGATGGTGATGGAAATATTCTATTTATTGTACAAGCAATACAATACTGGTTGTGGTGGTAATTACATATTTGTATACATTAATGAGAACTAATAAAAGTATACATTTTAAATGGTTACATTTCATTTTGTATATGCCTATCTCAATAAATTTTAATTTTAAAAAATCAGAAGGCTGATATAGTAACAAGCACAACCGCAACCATTACAGTGCACTTGCACACTTGATACCTCCTTTGGCATATGGGTAGAGCCCTCAATATCCTCATGGTCAGCATAAATGCATTAAGCAAAACTATGCCATCTCATCTTTTCTACTAAAATGTCATTACTGGAAACTCCAGGACAGGGAGATCAAACATATTCTTGTGATGGCTTTTGAATTATTTTGAGTTCCTGGATGTGTAGAAATATTCTGATTTTATTTCTTGCTTTGGTTCTTACTGCCATTCCAAGAAAGTTCTACCCAACTCAAAAGGGATCCTTAGTAGAGGGGAAAAAATGAGTGAACAATTTAATAAATAATGGAGAATCGTTGAACATTCAAGGAAATTTGTTATTGTCCAAGAAATAAAAAATAGTAAACTGACTCTGACAAATAAAAGAAGCCCAATTACAATATTAAAACAAATTTCAATTATTATCCCAAAAGATCATTAGGAACATATTTCATTAACAAATATACAACAGTGTACCATGTAAAATGCACAATCAGAACACAAGGAAAAGCCAAATAAAATTTAAAAAATGAAATTCAAATAAAAATTCAAAGATCAGTGTGGCTAGGACAGAGTGGCTAGGATAGAAAGTAGGAGGGAATGACAGAGGAAGGTAAGGGCCCTTTAAGCTATTGGAAGGGCTTTGTATTTTCTTACTAATGTGATGGGAAACCACTGGAACATTCTGAACATGGAAGAGTTATGGCCAGATTTATGTCAAAAAGATTCCTGTGTATGTAGAATTGACAGTAGCTGAGCAAGAACTGAAGCGTCAAAACCAATTAGGAGGTTATTGCAGTAATCCTGGTGAAAATTGTGGTGAGTAAAACTAGGGTGTTAGCAAGGGGGTTGGTAGAAATAGTTGGATCAATGATATAAGCATTTTAAATGTAGAGATAACTTCGATCAGATATGAAATGTGAGGAAAAGAGAGACAACAGAAATAACCCTTATGTTTGCCAATGAAGCAATGAAGTGAAACTGGTGCCACTGTCAGTAATAGGGAAAGTTTTAAAAGATACCATGCCGCAGTAGCCAGTTTGGCTCAGTGGATACAGCGTTGGCCTGCGGACTGAAAGGTCCCGGGTTTGATTCCGGTCAAGGGCATGTACCTTGGTTGCGGGCACATCCCCAGTAGGGGGTGTGCAGGAGGCAGCTGATCGATGTTTCTCTCTCATCAATGTTTCTAACTCTCTATCCCTCTCCCTTCCTCTCTGTAAAAAAAAAAAAAAAATTAATAAAATATATATATTAAAAAAAAAAAGATACCATGCTGGCAGAAATCACGAGTTTTGTTTTGGATATGTCAAGTGAGAGCTAACTGTTAAACTTTCAGGGCACCAAGTAAGAAGTTCATATATAAGTTATAACCCAAACAAACAAATATATAAATAGGGATAAAATGCATCGAGAATCAACCCAAAAAGCCCAGCATTCAAGTCATGGAAATAGCAGGAAGAAAATGAGCCAAATTATTGTGATAGCCACTAACACTGATCAAGAGATAGTTCAGACTTTTTGCTTTCCTAGAACATGTCGAATTTCACTTTTTGGCCTCCATTCAGTGGGGTGGGGGATGTAAACAATTTAGGCCAGTTCATTGTTAACACAGTAAAAGGAATTACTACCACACACTAAATTTCAAATGAGGACATCCAAAGACTTCCTGTTTCCCCTGTAGGTATAGCCATTGACCAAGTTTATGATGTCAACTGCTCCAGCAGTCCTATCCAGAGTGACAACAGACAGAGCCATGATGGACATGCATCATCAGTGATAATGAATCTATGTTGTTTTAGATCACTGATTGGAGTTGCTTGTTACCAAAGAATAAACTAATCTATTCTGATTGGTGTGAGTATTGATCAAAGGAGAGGGAAGGAAAAAAGACATTTGTAGATCCACACTGCCTCAGCTATTTTGTCTCCGATGCATCTGTTCTTAAGACATTACTTGAAAATGTACTCCAGCAAAATGAGAGAGTAAATGAAGAAAGAGGATGACATGGGATCTTGGAAAATGTGTCTCCAAGCAAAATAAAGAAGGAAAGTCTCAGGATGGGCAAGAGAAGAGAAGGCAAAAGAAAGACTCTGGGAAAAGAAGATGATATGAAAAACAGATAATATTATTGAGATATTAGAAGAACTTGAAAATATGACAAAGAATGGAAAAAATGAGGGAAGGGTTATATAAATAGTAACTACTCACCATCACCATCAGAATCCTCCCCTACCCCTAAAAAAAATTAAAACTGTGCAAGTCAGAATTCCAAGATGACTCAAGTACTCCGAACCTTAACGAGAAGTCAGGCAATTTCAGAGACAATAATTCATAAAATCTACCAATAGGTAGAATGTGTAAGAATTTGGAAGATAGTGGCAATAAGATAAATATAAATTTTACAAAAGCTAACATACATTAATCAAAAACTTTCATGCAGTGTTGTAAGTTATTTACAATTATTTACTCTGTTTTTACCACACAAAATCTATGAAATATGTTTTATTGTTAATCCAATTTTTTAATATATCTTATTGATTTCAGAGAGGAAGGGAGAGGGAGAGAGAGATAGAAACATCAATGATGAGAATCATTGATCGGCTGCCTCCTGTACGCCCCCTACTGGGGGTCGAGCCTGCAACCCTAGCATGTGCCCTTGACTGGAATTGAACCCGGGACCTTTCAGTCTGCAGGCTGACACTCTATCCACTGAGCCAAACCAGGTAGGGCTGTTAACCCAATTTTAATGATGAGGAAACAGGTATCTTGAGTAACTTGTTCAAAGTCGCACAGCTAGTAAGTGGCAAAGTCATATTTTGAATCTAAAAGTCTAGGTAAATTTTAAATAATCATCACCATGGAGTTATACAACTAGACACTCCAGTAGAGGTATAATTGAACAAATGGGTAACCTTATATAAAATGTAAGATTTATATGGAAGGGAAATATGATCCTGAAAATGGTGTGTGTGGGTTATAGTGAATATTTATTATCATGACATCCCTGGATAGTATTTGGGAATTAATACTCTCCAATTCCAATCTGTAGTTCTAGAGGAGCTGTGAACATTACCCCCCATACTCTCCTCCAACACAATGGACATGTGACTTACCCAGGACCAATAATGGAACTGTCATTTAATCACCAAGCCTAGTCTATTCTGGAGTGGGCATGTGATACAAGTCCTTGCCTAGAAAATTTCAACGTGGAAAGAAAAGGATTCCTTTCTCTCTAGCAATTAAAAAAAAAAAGATAGAATATGGACTCCATAATCTTACTGCAGTTAAATGCAAACTCTGGGCCCTTGAAAGACATAACCATGATCACTTATTGTGGGTGAGAAATTGGTTAAAGGGAAGACACAACCCAGAATGCTAAAGTCCATGCCATCTACCAATTCCTGGAGCCACCAATTCAAAAGCCTGGGGAGCTCTGGGTGATTTGAGCTGAACTAGCCTTCGCTCATTCTTGTGAAGACTCGAGTCAGAGTCTTTTGCTCACAGGACCAGAAACCACACTGGAAAGTCACCTGGGACATGAGCCTTCTAGGATCTGAGATACAAATCCATAAAGCCCTGGACTATTGTCTTGCTGCTCTCTGAAGGATCCTGCTGTTTGCAGTTTGAGGTCTTAACACTAGAGGTCTCTCCGTACTCATGAGCCTTTCTCCCTGCGCACAGGGCTCTGACTCACACCCCAGCTTGCTGTGCTTATTACTTCACCCCAGTCTGCAAAATCTATACCAAATGTGAATTGTGCTAAGATTAGAAAATGTCTAAGATATAGAATCTTGAAATGCCAAATCCTGGCTCTTCCTAAAGCCATGCCACATTCTATGATAGACATACAAAGAGTACACTTCGCCAAAACACCCACTATTTTAATAAAATAAATTTTAAAACTATATTAATATCGTGCTTCCCTCTCCTTCCCTCACCCCCAACCAAAAAAGGGCCAGTGAGGCTGGCTGGCCCCAGGGAGTCTCAGAGGCTCCTTTCACCTGGAGTCCATGTAGCTAGAGTAACAACAGCATGTGAGTGACTGACCACCTGAGGGACTTATGCCTCATACTTAGATGTTAATAGCATTCCCTTGAGGTGTGCTGTGAAGCATCCTCAGAGCTGGGTGTTTAAGCCTGGGCCATTCCAGGTCTTAGCCTTCTGGATATCACATTCTGATAGAGCACAAGTCAAACCCAAAGAGAATGATGGAGGAAATATAGATTCTACCTAAGGCCTAGACTAGAGCATTAGGCAAGCCTATTTTACAGTGGCACTATATTTATGTGGCAATACAGAGAGGGACATGTACCATCAAAAAAAAAATGCCAGGGTTTGTGTGTGTGTGTGTGTGAGAGAGAGAGAGAGAGAGAGAGAGAGAGAGAGAGAGAGAGGTATGACTGATGATAGATAGATAGATAGATGATAGATAGATAGATAGATAGATAGATAGATAGATTAGATAGATAGATAGATGATAGAGAATTACTGAGTTACATAGTCAAATAGATCCCAGGCAGAGTTAGCATAAACTTTGTACCTTTTAAGTGCCCTTGGACTTGATTCATCCCATCGGATATTCCTCCTCAGAGCTGAAGACAGGCTGGAAGGGGTGATGGAAGTGGGGCCACAGCAGGGCTGGGCGGGGAGTAGCCTGGGATTTCACCTGGAAACCAACAATCTCATGCAGGTGGACTCAGCTAAATATCTGCACCTTTATTTATGCCTGTTTACGACTTGCCCAAAGATGGAATATGGAACTTGATTAATCAGAAAATATTTGAGTTTAAGCTCAGCCTTCTTTCTTAAAACCTCTGTTACTATTACTACTTTTCTAGCTAGCAAAGTGAGACTTGTTGAGCATGGTGCTCCACCATGAAGGGCTGGATGAGTGAAACTGAAGGACAAATGCTTAACTTTGCAAAGAATCTCCAGAATACCTGGTAAGCAAAACTTGCATTGAAACCGCACAGATGATTGGCCTTACCAAGGACTCATCTCACAGTATGTGTCATTTAAATGTCAAGACTCCGCATGCTTCAAATGTGACTCAGTGTATGACAACTTCAAATTCACACAACTTTTCAGCACCACACAGAGTGCACCAAATAAACCTGCACTTAACCAAAACCCAGAAGAGTAAGAAATGTTATGAACCTCATGCCGTCATGGTCGTTATTCACAAGGAACATTCATTTTTATTGACTAAAGGGTATCCAATCCTATAACATTAAAATGTTCTGTTCAGGCTGATTTTGAGTGCTCCTTGTTATTGGGAATCGTCTGTAGCTGCAGTATGAGAAGTGTTTGCTAGATGTAACATTGAGCTTCTTGGCCAAGAGGGCCTTTAAACCCGGGGTTATTGGGACACTGCAGTTTCTTTCTGGAAGCTTTAAAAAGTTAAATTCACTCTCATCAACAAATATGCAGTAAGTGTGGCTCGTTGAGGGTCTACCACGTGAACTCCCAAAATACTTTCTGGACGATTATTCTGACACCTGTTTTGCATGCCCTATACGTGTCAGCAAGAAAGAGATACATGTGCATATACATGTTTTTTCTTTCACTGTAAAGTCAGTGGCACGCTTTGTCGTGCTTTTTAAAGTGCGATCCTTATGTTATTCCTCAACATGCTGCCCAGCGTCCTACTCCCACGACAGCATTACTTGCCAGGGATGTGCCACATCACCCCTTTGGCCTAGAAGCCAGCCAGACAATGCACCTCTCGCATGCCCGTCCTCATTGTAATTCTGCCCAAGCTCTGCCTGCCCCCTCGCCTCTCCAAAGGTCAGCCTGAGGTCTGCACGCCACCGCTAATGGGTGCCAGCAGCCTGCTCAGTGCTCCTGCTGGGGCAGAGCAAATGGTCTCCTCACATCCCTCTCTTTCCGGAGCTCCCTCCTTTCCTTCCTCCTTCTGTCTCCTGTGCTAGCTCTCCCTTTCTCTGCCTTGCAAATGACTCTGAGGAGCTAGACTGGTGGATGATTTATATTTTTAAAAAAGCACTCCATTTTTTTTATTTTTTATTTTTTGAACTGGGCTCCCCGAGAGCACTCAGGGCTGCCTCGTACTGCTCAGCGCCTACCTGCTCAACTGCAGGGAAACAAGCTTCTGAAGGCTTTAATGGGATTTTGCCCGAGGCTGTTTTATTAAGATGTCGGCTTTTTCTGCTGCCTCTGCAGCTGACACCATTCACTGTCAGCTGTCCCCTCCCCTCCCCACCCCCACTGCCACCCCCCCAACAATGCACCAAATTATTCGCTTCATTTAGTGCTCATGGCAAATTGGGAGAAGGAGCCCTAGTGGGCCAGACGAACCAGGCAGAGAGGTGAAAAGCCACTGTGCTACTTAACTGGGGGCTTAAAGGGGGTGGAGAGGCAAAAAAAAAAAGGACTAAATCAATGCCACTGGGGCACACTTCCATTCTATTAGGGAGAATCATATTCAGTATCAACATACCCATTTTGGAAGTTAATTTACATTACTCATTTACATGAAACCTTCATTTTGGCAAGTCTATACAAAGCTTTGTATAATTACCTACGCATATAATGTGTATTGTATACACTTGGCAAGCCATTTTGGAAATTATGCCATTCAATTAACTACATCAGCAATTTTCAACCTTTTTCATCTCACGGCACAAATAAAGTAATTACTAAAATTCTGCAGCACACCAAAAATATATTTTTTGCCTATCTGACAAAAAAAGTAGGTATAATTTTGATTCATTCAACATTGGATGGCTAGTGTTGTACTGGCTGTTGTCATTTTTTTATTTGACAATCTAAGGGAAAAGAGGTCAGTGCCCCTGACTAAAGAGTCAGGTACTGCGTGTTTTAAAAATTCTTGCATCACACCAGTTGAAAATCTCTGAACTATATATTTGTCACAAGAGAAAATCAGCATGAAATTATATATTTTAATGAGTATTCTCTCTATATGTATCGTATCTTCTGGAGAGGAGTTGACTACAAAATGGAAACTACATAGGTATTGGTGTGATAACGACAGTGGGTTTGTACGTGTGTGTATGTGTGTGTGTGTGTGTGTGTGTGTGTGTGTGTGTGTGCTTGAGGTATGTTTGCAGGATGGGGAGGGTGTTTAGAACAAAATAATTTATTCTTAATTACCTTACATGTTTACAACAAGAATAAATTAAATGCCACTCAGCAGCAGTAGTGGTCAGGCTGTGATGATAATGGTGATGTCTAATTAGTAGTAAAAAAAAATATATATGTTTATGTAGAACAGATCTATTAAGGGCTTAGGATATTTAGAAAATAATTTATAATGTGGGGAAAACTTGCCATGCTCCCATTTTATGGGTGAGACCTCATGACATAATAGGAAGAAACAACTGACTGGAGGTAATATACATGCTGAGAAAACACTGCAATCCGCTTCTTCTGCTTGACTTGCCCAATAACCACATGTAACTGAAATGCTTTCAGTTAGAAGTCATCCACTCACCCTACAAATATTTACTGAGTCCTTCACTTTGCACCTTCTACGTACAATCCCATGTGTTAGGCTGACGGTGAAAAATGGGAAGCAAACGTTGCCATTATGGTCTCGCCTGTAGAACTTCCAACTTAGGGGAGGAAACAGACATTGGGGAAGCAATCAAAACATTACCTTCTGGAAGGGGTACCAGCAGATAAAGAGAGCCTTTTTCAGGCAAATGTGAAGCAGTTTGGAGAAGCAGATGAGGCTTCCCCTAGGAAGTGGTGGTGGATCTGAGATCTGGAGGGTTAAAGGGGTTAACTAGGTGGAGCTATGTGTGTATGTGGGGGTGAATGTGAGGATATACATGTACTGAGTCCCTCTGGCAGAAGGGGGATGATGCTTTTAATTTATTTAAATAAATAATATCATGCAAAAACACAAATGTCAAGTAGGTGGGTAATTCAAAGTGCTCCTGGAGAGGTCAAGTTCAGAGCTCAAAGAGTCTAGGAGACCTTTATCCCTAAAGCACGGAGAAGTCATATACCATTGAAAGATTTTTAAACTGCAGGTGTGTGTGTGTGTGTGTGTGGGTGTGTGGTGTGTGCATATGTGTGTGTAGTACGACCCAATTCTCATTAATTAGAAGTCACTTGCTCATTAAGGAGAATAAATTGAAAGGATGCAAGACTGAAAGTACAAATATATCTAAGGGACTTTTGCAGAGATCCAGGGAGAGATAATGGTAGGTTAAACTTGGGTGATGACAAAAAAGTGGGAAAGGGGTGGGCTACACTAAGAGATATGTGGTAGGTAAATTGGCAGGTGCTACGAATAGTGAGAGTGGGAGACAGATGTCAAGGGTAATTTCTAGATTTCTGGCCAGCAAAATGATGGCCCCAATTGCTCTGATAAAGGAACACTGGAAGAAGGCCAGTTTTGGAGAAAGCTGAAGTGCCTTTTAAAGTTTAAGTTGCAAAGCATCAAATATGAAGACACTAAATAACTGGTGATATAGTCTAGTGTCAGAGGAGGCCTGGATATATGTGTGGATTATCTATGCATTGGTGGTAGTGATGCTAAGGGAAATTGGTAACATTGATTAAAAAGAATAAAGGAACAAATAGGAATACCAGTGTCTATTGGGCGGCTATAAGAAATTGCATCTCAAAGGAAACTGAAAAACCCTCAGGAATGAGTAATGCCAAGAAGTAAAGTTTTTCAAGCAAAGTGACATCTCTGAAACATCCCTCACAATCATCCACTGAATTGTGCAATCCTGGACCCATTGCTTAGTGATCACTGGGAGCCATGGAAAGCACTCTGGAGTGACCATTCTCAGTTGGCTCACCATCATCCCAATTTATACCTGCTGTCCCAGTACAGGCATTAAAGTTACCTCTGTCACTCTCCAAAGTATCCCTGTGTTTAAATGATAAAATTTATAAACACAGAAATTTTGAGTCTGAGGTCTTTCACACACTAATTTACACTTTTACCTCTTTGAACTGCCCTTCTCTTACCCATGAAAAATCTCTTATCAATTCTGCCTTACAGATTTCAAATGTGACTACTCTCTTCCATTCTTATTACCAATGACCAAGTACAAATCTTAATCATCTCCTCCTGTCTGTACATCAGTTGCCTTTCCTGGTTCCGTTCCAACTTAGAATTTAAGTAGCATCCACAGTTTAACATTTTAATCATAAGTCAGATCATGTTACTCCCCACAAAATATGAATGAGAGAATTACTGTTAGTCTTCAAAAGCTTTCCACTGACCTTAAAATAAAAATGAAACTCCATAATAGTGCCTATAATGTTTGCCATAATATTGACTCTGTTAATCAATCAAACATATTATCTCATGCATCTAGTCTCTCTGTCCTACAGCCAAATTAAACTCACACTCAGTATTTAAAGTGGCAAGCCTTCCTCATGTAGATACTGCATGTATTGTTTCCTTGCCTAGAAATATTTAATTCAGTCTTTACTTGGAGAACTCCCATTCATTTTTTTAGATTTAAGTCCAAAAGCCAAGTTCTCAGCTATATCCTATATTTTCACATTCTAAATTAATTCTTTCTATGATTCTCTTATACAACATCCTGTTCTTTTTATAGAAAATTTCATAATAATTTGTGTGTTGACATATTTTAAATATATCTTGTTGGCAGATTCTAATCTCAATGAAGACAGAAATAATGCCTATGTGTTCAATATTATATATCCCGACCCAGAATCTGCGTTCACAGAATATGTTTCAATAAATATTGATTGTGTGCCAATAACATAGTGTACTAAGCACTATGTTATTGTCTAGGTAAGGATTTCCTGGGCTAATGACCATTCTATCAAGTAAAACTTATCAAGTAAACACAGTTTTATTACAAGTTATTCATTGGTTACCAAATAAAGAGTTAAAGTTTATGTATCTTAGATATAAAGGCAACGGATGCATCCTAATTATGACGTTATTATTTGAATTTACATGTCCAAGTTATGTTGGTAAGGAAAGTGTGTGATTGAGTTTTAGGCATACATTTTCAGAGGTTTGATGAATATTTTTTGCATAGGTATTCTTAATTATCTTGGATACTCCAACTCCTAAAAACCTTACCACACAACATAATTATTTGATTGAACTCCACTTTTCTGATCACCCCTAGGCATAAATGACCATCTCTAAAGAATAATCTGAAGCAACTAAACAAAGCCATGATATTGCTATAATAACTCCAGCATCTATGAATAAAAAGGCCACTTCCTCTGGACTGAGAATGTATGGCTTCCAGGGAATTGTTTATATCATCTTTAATCAATGCCGGGGGCACTCATTTTCCTGATTTTCAACCCTTAACTTACCACTAGGATCTCTGTCTTTACTAGGTGAGAAAGATTGAAAGGCTAAATAAAATAAGCTTTATCCATCCTTTGATTCATGCCCCTTGAAAGCTCTACTACCTACAAAGAAAGAAACTGCTCTAACTTTATCCCTATAATTAGAATATTCATTTGTAATCTGTCAAATATAGGTATTATGGGCTAAGTACTGGAAATTTAAAGGTAACAGATGAAAAATGCTCAAGTCAGGAGAGGAAAATAATCTGTGACAAAACTATTTATGAACCAACTTGTAGGTAAATTGGTTATTTTAGATATTCACAAAAACATACAATTAATGTGGGCATGCATACACACACAGACAGACAGACACACACACAGGAAATAATACCGACTCTCATAAATGAGTGGTGACTATGGGTATTTTATACACTCATTCTTTCTTTCATTTTGGCAAGAGTTTACTATGCTAAATGTCAGGACTGTACTAGTTTTGTGACTAAAATGATAAAGATTCAGATCTTGTTCTCCAAGAGCTTATAAAAATGTGTGGGTATTTGTATATCTTTTGGTGTGCATGCTTTCAGGTCATTAAGATACACAGAAAAGTATTTAGATGGTACTGGGAGTCTGACTCCTACATGTAAGATGGAGTTTTTTGGGGTCTATTATAACCCCCAACTTGTAATTCTGACGGTCTAATATTAAAGACATAAAGTTGCAAGGAAAAACTGTCTCGCCTTAGCCCCTATTTCTAGTACTTCTTTATGTTCCTCCCTCATCCTTTGGAATGTGGACATCTTTGGTTTTGAGGGAGAATTCAACAATGATAGCTTCTATCCTTAGAGGTAAGGCTACCCTCTAGTATATTCAAATATTTCCAGTAACAGTTATTTTGTTTGAAAAGAAATTAGTGAGTAGAGGGAGCAGTGAACCTATCCAAGTACAAATCAGAATCAGTCCTAATTTGCCTCCATATTTATGGGAAAACTCTGTAGTTATAAGGCAGTAGACATAGTATTCCACTGTTTGTTCTGGTTATTTATTTTACCACTGTCTCTTATATTCTTAATTGCTTGTCAAAGAAAAGGCATCATATATTTAAAGAGGAATAAATGTAGAATGGAATAATTTTTTGATTTTTCAATAATTTATATGTTACTTTTTTAAAATCATTACTAGGTTGAAACTTGAGAACAGACAGAATTTTATGTTTTTTTTTAAATTAAATCTTTATTGTTCAGATTATTACAGTTGTTCCTCTTTTTTTCCCCCATAGCTCCCCTCCACCCGGTTCCCAACCCACCCTCTGGCCTTACCCCCCCCCCCCCGTCCTCATCCATAGGTGTACGATTTTTGTCCAGTCTCTTCCCACACCCCCCACACCCCTTTCCCCCCGAGAATAGTCAGTCCACTCCCTTTCTATGCCCCTGATTCTATTATAATCACCAGTTTATTCTGTTCATCAGGTTATTTATTCACTTGATTTTTAGATTCACTTGTTGATAGATATGTATTTGTTGTTCATAATTTGTATCTTTACCTTTTTCTTCTTCTTCCTCTTCTTAAAGGATACCTTTCAGCACTTCATATAATACTGGTTTGGTGGTGATGAACTCCTTTAGCTTTTTCTTATCTGTGAAGCTCTTTATCTGACCTTCTATTCTGAATGAAAGCTTTGCTGGGTAAAGTAATCTTGGTTGTAGGTTCTTGGTATTCATCACTTTGAATATTTCTTGCCACTCCCTTCTGGCCTGCATAGTTTCTGTTGAGAAATCAGCTGACAGTCGTATGGGTACTCCTTTATAGGTAACTGACTGTTTTTCTCTTGCTGCTTTTAAGATTCTCTCTTTGTCTTTTGCTCTTGGCATTTTAATTATGATGTGTCTTGATGTGGTACTCTTTGGATTCCTTTTGTTTGGGGTTCTCTGTGCTTCCTGGACTTGTAAGTCTATTTCTTTCACCAGGTAGGGGAAGATTTCTGTCACTATTTCTTCAAATAGGTTTTCAATATCTTGCTCTCTCTCTTCTTCTGGCACCCCCATAATTCGGATGTTGGTACTCTTGAAGTTGTCCCAGAGGCTCCTTACACTATCTTCATATTTTTGGATTCTTTTTTCTTTTTGTTTTTCCGGTTGGGTGTTTTTTTGCTTCTTCGTATTTCAAATCTTTGACTTGATTCTTGAGATCCTCTAGTCTGCTATTGGAACTCTGTATAATATTCTTTATTTCAGTCCGTGTATGCTTAATTTCTAGTTGGTCCATTTTCATAACCTCGGGGGTCTCACTAGATTTCTTGAGGGTCTCACTAAATTTATCGGTGATTTCTAGAAAATTCTTGAAAAACTTTATAACCGTGGTTTTGAACTCTATATCCAGTAGTTTGCTTTCCTCCATTTCTGTCATTTGTGATCTGTTTCTTTGTCTCCGCATTTTGGCTGCTTCCCTGTGTTGATAGAGTGGCTTTCTGTGCTAGGTGTCCTATAGGGCCCAGTGGCTCAGCCTCCCCAATTACCTGAGGTGGACACTCTTGGTGCACCCCTTTGTGGGCTTTGTGCACAGTCTTGTTGTAGTTAAGCCTTGATTGTTGTAGGTATCACTGGGAGGAATTGACCTCCAGGCCAATTAGCTGTGAGAATCAGCTGTGCCTGCAGTGGGAGAACTTCTGTGCTGGAGACACCCTTATGGGGCAAGACTTGCTTCAGTGGGGCTTTGGTGCTCACTGAGTTTGCCCCCTGAGTGTTTTCCTTATGGATCTGAGGAGTTATAATCTGGATGGTTCCACTCTGACCACTGGGTACACTGGCTCTTGGATCTCTAAGGAGGTGCTAATTCAGCCTCTGCCTGAGGCTACCCAGCAGAGCTATGGAGAGATCTACAGATTCCTCTTCTTTGTTTGGGGTTTGGAGGTGCCCAGATGAGGCCCAGCTGTGAAGCAATGCAAGCTGCTGTGGGGCCTTGGGCCTTCTTTGGGAAGTTTTGGGTCTCTCTGACCCAGCTGCAGTTTGTTAGGTAATTTTCAGATTGCAAAGGGCCAGGCCTTTCATATGCAAAAGCCTCTGTGGACAGTTCGGGTGGGGCGGGGTCTCAGATGTTCAACAGGGCGGAGCAAGCAGCTATGGCTGCTCCTCAGTCCTACCCTAAGAGGCCCCACGTCTCAGTGTCCCGGTAATTGCTGCAAGCACCTCTTAGAGAAAGCCACCCTCGAGTTCCAACTGATGCCAGACAGTCCAGCTTCTCCCCGTATGAGTCTGGGTCCCCAGAGACTCCCCCAGAACTGGAGCTCAGAGCAGTCAGGAGCTTGAGACTCCCTCCCAATTGAAAAAGACAACCATGTCCTCAGTTGCCAGCCCTTTCCACGTGCGCCTCCGTACCTCTGCACTTTACTTCCACACCTCCTCTGAGCCTCAGTGTGCCTCTCTCTTTCCTTCTAGTTGTAGAATTTCCACTCAGCTAGCCTTCCTGTGGTTCTGGATGATGTCCGTTTTGTCTTTTAGTTGTATTTTTTTTTTTTAAAGGAAGGCAGACTGCCACGTGCAGCGCCTCATTTGGATGTGTCTGGAGTCTTGGAAGCTTGACTACCCTACGTTCTCCTACAAATGGACCTTGAGAGCTTGTTTGGAGGTTCTAGCAGGGGAGCTCAGCTACTCGTATACCCTTGACCGAAGACCGGTCCTCTCCTCTGGGGGGAAGGTCGTCCTCTTCGACCGAGCGCGCAGCTTCGGGAGGGACGCACATGGATCGGTGAGGGAGGAGGGGGACACCCGCCTAGCCAGCCAGGTCAGCCGAATCAACCCTGGCGATCAATGGGGTGACAGATGTCGCAGCCAGATCACCCTCACATCCTTAGTTGTATTTTTGAAGTTGTTGTGCGAGGCAGCAAATTCTGGTGTTTACCTATGCCGCCATCTTGGTTTTTCTATAAGTTTTTTAACAAGCACTTCCATTAGTTCACAAGTGGAAGTAATGTAGACTCTAATAAAGTTGTCAATTTTGGGTTTTAATTTTGAGAATATTTATTGGAGCCTGTTCTATCATGGAGTAACTATGCATTTCTTCCAAACATTGCCAGGGTCATTTCATATGTGAAATTGGGGTACAATTATATAAGAGTAGCTGGCACAATGGGCAGAGATTTTCTGAGATAGGGTGAAAGAATGATAAGCCCATGTGATGAGAACAAAAGATTAAAAAGGAAAGAACATGGTTAAATTTAAGCACATAAGCTTAAGTATATTTCATTTTCTTCTTTTTCTTTCCTTGTATGTGTATATGTGTGGAATAAAATTATAAATTAACAACTTAGAATCCCTGAGTGCCTGTCATTCCTTGGTTAAGAGTTGACTGTTCATGGAGACATGGTCATCTGTTGGCCACTAAGGTCCCATGGACTGCCATAGAACATTTCTGCCTTAGGCTTGGAGTGAAAAACTTATAATAGTAACTCATTAAAATGTACTTCAGTTAACTGAAAGAGTTAAGACCCTTCTCGGCCCCTGACACTCAGAGAGAGTGTGGAGTCTAGGAATAATTGGGCCCTCTGAAAATTATCAGTTCAATTCTACTGTGAACGTATTTTAAATTATTTTGAGAGAAAGAGAACAAATTAGTCCACATAGACGTTCATATGAGATTTAAAATATCTGTAGCTGCATCTTGCTCCTAATACCTAACTTTATGACTTTGGATAAGTTAATTAATAAATAAGTTAATAAAGCAATATTATCATTATATTTAACAGCTTAAACCTGTATAGGAGTGGCCATTGGTAAAGCAGTCCTCAGGTAAAACTGTTTGATATTATGTTTTCTTGTTGTGGTGGTGCTTTGCTACTTATTTGTTTGTTTGTTTTACCATGTCCCTGTTACTGATCATAGTTACTATGCAAGGAGACAATGAATTGAATTAGAAATGTCTCACCTCTATAAATCTTCCATGACAGATGTAAAAGAGAGAAAGAGTTGGGGGGGGGGGAAGAAAGCAACTCTAAGAGAATCTGTATCTCAGGTAATAGTGCAAATTAAAATACAGTTGACCCTTAAAAAACATGGGTGTGAATTGTGTGGCTTCACTTATCAATAAATACATACAGTATTGTAAATGAACTTCCTCTTCTTTATGCTTTTCTTAATAACATTTACTTTATTGTAAAAATACACTACATAATACATAGGCAAAATATGTGTTAATCAACTGTTTGTTATTAGTAATTAAGTTTTGGGTAATCAAAAATTTTTAAATGAAAATGATTTGCATTTCCCTGATAGTTATTGATTTTGAGCACCTTTACTGATGTTCATTCTTAACTAGAAAATTGAAAAGAGCAAGTAGCTGTGTTTCTCACTAAGAAGGTCAAATTAGTTATATTAAAATGACCAATGTATTTTGCCTAAGGAAATACCCAACTTTCATGTATATTAATTACATAAATATAAATTAGAGTTTTTCTGTGGGTTGCAGAAACCCAAGACCTTTGTATGGGAACATGTGACTTTACATGTATACACAAATGAATGATCCCATTAGGAACTAAAAATTAGAACTGTAACATTTAGACTTCCTAGGGCCTATTTTCAGTAAAACACTTCCACTTTTAAAACCGTAAGATGTGAAATTCTCACTAGAAAGAGCCATTATTCCTACTGAATCTTCTATTTTGCTAGAATATTCAGCAATCAGTTGAGTAAAGCAGTGCCAGAGTAAAGGGATGGGCACATCTGGGTGAGCAGGGGGTGGGAACAGGAAATGAGGAGTAGAAGGCCTGACCTGGAAGAGTATTGCTCTTGCTTTCTATAAAAAAAAGTTAAATGAACTCTTCTGCATATTTGAATATTTGGGGAACTTGGCTGCAGCAATAATACAGGTGGTAGAAAAGAAAACTTGATAAATGAAAACAACAAAAACATAAAACCTAGGCATAGTAGAGAAACCCTGGACTAGAAGTCAGTCATTCTCGATCTTAATACTGGTTTTACTAGTAATGAAATGTCTCTAGGAATAACTTTCTTCCCACTGGGTCTCTATGCATTCATCAGTGAAAAAAAACACCCACAAAACTGTGAAATTTGATCTGAGGACCCTTCAAGACCAACCTTCCCAAATTCTATAATCTGATAATTTTCTTTTATTTTTTAAATCCTCACCCCAGGATATGTTTATCGAGGGAGGGGAGGGGAAACATCAATGTGAGATGAGAAACCCTGATAAATTGCCTCCCTCAGAGGATCAAATCCACAACCTGGATATGTCCCTGACCAGGAATCGAACCTGCTACCTTTGGGCATATGGAATGACACTCCAACCAACTGAGCCACACTGACCAGGGCCATAATCTGATAGTTTTCTAAGCTAGGGGTGCTTTAGAATTATGTCTTCATCCATATTGGGTTCTTTCTTCTAACATGACTGGGCTGATTATTTTATTTTATTTTTTTAGCACACTTATGGCCCTGAGAGAAAAGACAGGGGCTGAAGGAAGAAGAAACCTCCTATTTACAGAGTTAGATGTCCACATTCACTGGAACATTCAAAGATTGTGAAGAAAAGTCCTAGACTGGTTAAGTAAACTATATTCAATCTACATAATGAAGTAAAAAGATCTGATGAAGAGCCCTACATACTGCTACAGCACACTCTCCAAGACATATTATTAAATCAAAGAAGCAGGGTGCAAGACGATGTGTGGTATGCTATCATTTTTGTTGGCTCAACTTTGAAAATTTAATATATTTTATTAAACACTGCCTTTATAATTATTCAAAGTCTGCATATACATTTGGGATACCCAAATATCATATATACACACACATATTTGGTTATATTTTCAAAATGAAATGATGGAGGTAAACCACAGGCTTATAAAGTGGAAGCTAGAGTTCTTTGAATGAATCTTGATTTAGTTTTCAATTTGGAGCTATACAAATTATTTACATATGTTTTAAATATATATGTAATCAAACAGAAAAAATTAAGCAATAATTAAAAACAAACTGAAATAAATCTAATTATATTTCAACTTGGAAGTAAATCTAGAAGATTATTTCAAATGATTTTAAAAGACAGTAATTTGTCTATCCTAAGGACTATACAAGTGCACACCCACACATATATAGTAATCCTAAAATGCAGTCACTGGGTTAAGGTAGTGATCTTGGTTCTATGTTAATAAAATTTGAGAACTAAAGTTTTCAGAGTAAGGAGAAAGACATGCAAATACAAAATCAAAGCAATTAATGGATAAAATTATACTAATTCAAAATATACCTTATGAATCCTAAATGCCACCATCAGGACCATTCCTTCAGTTTTGCTCTCAACTTTATTTTAAACCCTAAGCAGAAATATGTTTATTAGATTAGTCAGGATCAATGAAAAATGTTTGAATATATGGCAGAAAGGAAAATAGCATAATAGAAATAAGTATGGTAGCTATCATTTTTGCACACATACTTTGTACTAGAGACTGTACTAAAAGCTTTCTCAACATTCTCTCATGAAATTCTCTCATGCAATTATAGTCCCCAATTGTGAGCACTAAAGATGTACAGATTTTGGTAAATGTAGATGTGGAAAAGCAAAGTAAGTTTCTAAAGTAACTTAGTGTAATTTAAAAACTTTGGGTTAGAATTTAACTGGGTTTGGAACTAAATTTTATTTGCAAACATTAACTTATGTTTTTTAAACACTTCAAAACTTGATTTTCTCAAAGTTAAGAATAAGTATTTTAATATCTACTA
Source organism: Myotis lucifugus (assembly GCF_000147115.1). NCBI lineage: Eukaryota > Metazoa > Chordata > Mammalia > Chiroptera > Vespertilionidae > Myotis > Myotis lucifugus. Next base: position 1,218,354 of record NW_005871159.1, read on the forward strand.
ACAGTTAATCTGGGAATCTAGGCTGACTGATTTGCCTTCATTTGGTCTTGGTAGTATAGTGTTATTGTATAGTGCTATTAGTGAAAAGACATCACAAAAATAAACTAAAAAATAATTTTATCTATTTACTAGAGGCCCAGTGCACGAAACTCATGCACGGGTAGGGTCCCTATGCCTGGCTGGCTGCTGGCTGCTGGCCAGGACCTTCCTTCATTCTGCGCCATCCCCTGGTGGTCTGCGCACATCATAGCGAGCGGTCAAACTCCTGAGGGGACAATTTGCATATTAGCCTTTTATTAAATAAGGAGGATAGTTTCCTTCAATGAAGACCCTGAAAAAAAATTCCTATAGTGGCTTTAGACTTCTTTCCACTAGGAAATGACCAGAGTACCCAGGAGATCTAGATCTCTGCAAATATATGAGTTGCTAGTATGTCCAAATGGGGAGGAAAAGTAGCTGAAATATGTAAAAAACAAAAACAAAACAAAACAAAAATCTCCTCCTTTTTACAAAGAGAAAGTGACCTTTACCAAAAGAGTGTTCAAACTATGATATTCCTTACATCCTCATAATTATCTCCTTCCTGTGGATACTTTCTCACCTTGATCTTCCTAAGGGCTTGGCTCATACAATTCATTTTCCCTTGCTTCATCTGTGCTCCATCTCTACTATATTATTTCCATCAGTATAAAAAGCATGGCTTATAATTCACTGTTTTTAATTTCCCTTTTTATTTCATATACTTGATGTTAATTCTATCTGCTGGCAGCTACTGGCCCATTTCCTTGTGTTTTTTTTTCATGGCAAAATTAATCCAAACATGTATCTCCACCTCCACACATCCTTTTCTTATCTCCTCCAATTGGACTTCTCTGCCCACAGACCTATGAAACTGCTCTTGAAAATAACCAAAAATCAGTAACCTGAATTATGAAGTCCAATGGCCATTTTCTCCCTCTCTGTATTCCATCGTTCAACATATTTTGCATATCCACAGTATGCCCTGCTTGCCAAACTTTGGGTTCTTTTGGAGGCAGAGTCCATCTTGGAGGAAGTTTCAATTCATTTGATTAACAATGAGGTACCTTGTAGCCTAGTGGTTTTCTGGCTCTTCCCCATTTTGTTCTTCTCCACCTCCTCACTTCCATGCCCCAAAACACAGACTTTCCATTAATGTGAGCTCCATTCCTTATTCAAAGCTTGCTTTGATCCCCACTTTCCTCTATGTGATTACCTTTGCCCTGGAGTTGAGGTATTATTCATATTACTACTTACTTGGCATTTACTATATGCTATTATGAACTCAGTTGTTTTTGAAGCACCTGCTATCTTCTATCTCTCCATCCATCTATCCTAGATATAAGTTTCTTTGTACATAGTTTTATTTTTAACCTCTGGCTCTTTGTTCCACGTAGATAGTCATTTGACCCAGAACCATTTACTGGAAAACAATCATTTTTCCTGATTGCACTGCAGTGTCCTATTTGTCATAAATTGACTAAATTTAAATAGGTCTTCTACTGTACTGCTGAATTTATTCCACTGTTAATTTGTCTATTCTTGTGTAAGAGTAATTAATTAAGAATGAAGGAATAAACATTTGTTAAAGGTGAGATACCACATGTCTCAGACTTAGTTCAGAGCAACTTCCTAGTGATAATGAGATAATGAGGTCAGTTCTCTCATTTATGAGCATGGAAGGAATGAGAAACACTTCAACTGCTTTTCAGATGTGTATATATCTCTTTCAGACCTTATAAGTGACCATTTTGTGACTGAGTAAATGGAGAAAAAAGGTTTCCTTTCGCAAACTGGGGATCCATACTCTTACTCTATGAATTAGAACTTCAAAAAGAAAAAAAAAAACAGTGAAAAGTAATTATGGACTATAAGACTTCCCCTTCAACAAGGAGAAAGGGTGTAGTTTTGTTCCTATGTCTTTATTCCAAGAACTTTGAAAATATTACAGGAATTTCTACCCATCTTTATATTATGATTAAAAGAAAAGAAGAAAAGGGAAAAGAAAACTAACATGTGTTGGGTCTCTCAACCTGCTAGCTATTTGGTAAATGTCTCACATGAGTTATTTTAAGTTTTTCAACAACCTGAGTAGGAGGTTATATTATACCCATTTTACACATGAGAAAATAGAGGCACAAAGAAATTAAGAAGGGTTCCAGGGCAAGATGGCACATATCAACTGTTTTCTACTACTTCTTTCTAAATACAAATACATATCCTGGAAATAATTTAACTGAAATCATAAAAGGACAAAAAATGTGCAAAGGGAAAGACAGTGGGATAAACAGATCAAGATTGAAGGAATTAGTAAGGTCCCTATGCTTTCTTTTTCTCTTTAAATATCTGTCAAAGATGTCTGTGACCCAGAACTATCAACAGGCATAGGCATAACAAAAAGAGAAGGAAATACAGGAGAAGCCTGCTTTTTCTAGCCAATACTAGAAAAGGAGCAATCAAGCAGTGTCCTTGAGACGATTCTCCAACTAAGGCCCAATACCAGACACATCTGCAAGATACCTTCAGAGCACCTGGCATCTCAGTCCACTACTCAGTGGCAGAAAGTACTCAGGCCCAGTCTTTACTGAACTTTCCATCCAGGCAGTTCAGGTGATGCCTAAGAAATTAAGTGGAAGTCTCAGAGGCAACAGAAAAACAAAACAGCATTGCAAGAGATTTGAAAACTAAATTGTCACTGGGATTACAGCTTTAAAAAGTAAATAGGATGACTGTCTACTATAACAGAACATTTAAATAGGATCACGAGTTTCCTGGCATGCAGAATGTCCAGAATACAATGAAAAATAACTTCTCATATTCAGATCCAGAAAATACATAACTTGACAATCGAATGACAATCACCAAAATGAAGAGGTTGGCATTATCTGATGAGAACTGTAAAGCAGCCATTATAAAAATGCTTCAATAAACAGTTAGCAAATTCTCTTAAAACTAGTTGAAAAATAAAAAAATCTCAGCAAAGACAGAATTTATTTTAAAAAAAAAAAACAAAAGGAAACTATAGAAGTGAAAAATACAATAGCCAAAATAAAACAAAAATTCACTGAATGGACCCAATAGTAGAGTGAAAATGACAGAGGATTAAATCAGTGAACTTAGGACAGGGTAACAGAGTTTTTTCATTCTGAAAAATAGAGAAAATAGACTGTAAACAATAAACACCGATTCAGAGGCTTATGAGATAAAGAAACAAAAGACTCAGCATTCATATCTACCGAATCATAGAAGGAGAAGAGAACGAATGTGGGGGTGAAAAAATGTTTGAAGAAATAACATCTAAACACATTCCAAGTGTGGTAAAAACAACAACAACAACAAATGTGTAGATTTAGAAGATGAGCAAATTCAAATACGATAAACCAAAGACACCCACTCTTAGACACTTTCTGAAAATTAAAGACAAAAAGAGCCAGAGAGAAATGATGCAGTACTTATAGAGGAATCCCAATTTGCATGATAGTGAATTTTTTATCTGAAACCACAGAAAAAGAAGAAAGGGGCACAACATTTTTTCAAGTGATTGAAAGAAAAGAAGTGCCAATCATGAATTCTCTATCTGAGGAAAATATCCTTTAAGCATAAAGAAGAAATAAGGACATTCTCAGATAAAGTAAAATGAAGAGAATTTGTCTTTATCAGGCTATCCTTAAAGTATGACTAAACAAAACTTTCAGAAACAGAAAGACAATTATAACAAAACATGCTTGCAATTTCAGAAAGGAAAAAAAATAGATGAAAACAGTGGCAAACATAGTAGACAAACTTTTACCCCATACATTATTTAATCATATTTGATGGTTAAAGCAAAATCATAACATAATTTGTTGTGGTGCTCAATATCTGAAGAAGACATACTTAAGAAAATCATATTTTTGAGATGGGGAAAGTAAACAGATCTAAATGGACATAACTTTTCAATATTTCACTTGATGTGTTAAAATGTTAATAGCAGTAGGCTGTGATAAATTACTTATGTATGCTGTAATAACTAGAGCAACTGCTAAGAAAACTGTACAAAAGAGCATACTCAAAAACATTATAAATAAATCTACATGGAACTCTTAAAAATGTTCAAGTAACTCACATGTAGTCAAGAAAAGAGAAACTTAAAAATGAGAAATAGAGGGAACAGAGAAAACAAAATATAAAATTAAGTACTTAAGCTCTAATAGATTAATATTACTTTAAATGTAAATACTCTAAATACAAAAATTAAAATAAGAGGTTGGCAGAGTTTCTTTAAAAACAAACTTCATAATTCAATGATATGCTGTATAAAATATGTCACTTTAAATATAAACATCTGTAGGTTGAATTTAGAAGGATAAAATTATATTATTCAAATATTAAGAGATGCAAGAATGACTATATTAATATTGTATACAAAGTAGACTACAGAGCAAATAAAATGACTAGAAACAAATTTCATAATGAAAATACCAAGTAATAAAGAAGATACAGCCATCCTGAATGTGTATGCACCAACAACAGAGTTTCAAAATGCATAGAACTTAATCTGACAAGCTACAAGCAGTAGGCATATCTACAATTGTAGTTAGGAATATGAATACTCCACTCTTAGCAACTGAGAGACTTACTAGAGAGAAAATAAGTAGTGATACAGAACTAAACAACACTATCAGCCAACATAATCTAATTTAGTAGAGAAAATTATGTGGTATGATACATTTCTGTATCTTAATTGTAGCGATAGTCATACAAATTACACTTGCGATAAAACTGCATAAAGCTACACACACACACACACACACACATGAGAGCATGAATAACTGACTAAAGAAATCTGAATAAGCCCCATGAATTGTACCAATGTCAATTTTCAGACATTGATATCTTATATAATCTTTTTTTTTTAGGGTTATAAGCATTGATTTTTATTTTTATTTATTTATTTTTTTTAGCAATGATAGCATGTCTGAAGCACACAACAATAATATTGAAAAGGGGGAAAAAAGCCAGACATATACATACTGTATGATTTCATTTATATAAAATTCCAAGTTAGAAACAAACAAATGATGTGAAGTTATATGAAAAGAAGTGGTGAAACTATAAAGGAGAATGAAGTTTAGATGAGGAAAGTGGTTTTCTCTCTCTTGGGAAAGGCATCTGAGGGTTCAGAGGTGCTGATCACTTTCCACTTATTGACCTGGGGAGTGGTTTCTTGAGTATTTATTACAAATTAGTTGTTGAACTATACATTTATGTCATATACTTTAAGCAATAAAACAAAATTTTTTTAAAAAAGAAATGAAGGCAAGAAAATTTTAAAAAATAAATAAAAATAGAGGAAATAAATACTCAAAACTCAATAACTTTTTTGCATTTGATGTTATCTATGTGTTTAGGTTACTTATGTCTGCCAAATCTGTATGTAGGTGGCTCACAGCCATGGACAGCACATGGCTATGGTTGCTCTCTTTAGTGAATGATTTCCTTCAGTGGATAGAAGGGGAAGCCTCATGCTGCTTCAGATATTGCTCTTACCCGAAATTGTCTTCCAACCATACTCATGAAAACTTTTTCTATTAAAATTGTTTCATATATAGCATTCATACATAAGATATCTTATATAATCTTACATAATAAAGAGCTAATATGCTAATTAGAACTAACAGCAGAACGACCGTCCAGAAAGATAACTCTGTCATGAAAATTATCAAAGCCAGATGAGCTTTTGTCTTTAGATATAATTGGCAGCAAATTACTCATAAGTTCAATAGAAAATACGTTCATAATCTTTACTTAAAAAAAAGACATCACAACTTTCCATAATCCTCATATCTCTCTAGTCATCTTTCATACATACAATTTGACTTAAAATGATTTTGTGTATACATTTTATCTAATGCCCTTTTTAAACAGCAGTTTGGTTACAACATATTCAGCCTTTCTTATTTAATATTTTAAATTTTATAAAATAAATTATTTAGGAGGCACATAGCCTCAAAAAAAAATTAGGCAAAAGTAATTTGAGCCTCAAACACTCCACAAGAATAAAAGCTGAGCTAAAAATCTCTGTAAATCAATCAACCCAATAATCCAGAAATCTACACAGCAAGGTGAATGTTCTTGCATGATCTCTATAAAATTTTTGATTTGCAATTACAAAGTTTTTATTTCTCAGCAATCTACATTCATTTTTAAAAGTCAAACTAAACAGAATTCCAGCTTTATAAATCATCAAGTCATTTAGAATGCATAATTAATTGGCTTGTACTGTGCCATATTTATGAGGGTTATTCATGCACAGTATGAGATCATCATAAATTATTTTGTTAACAAAATCTCTTGAGAGACTTTTTAAAGAGCTTTCCCTTGAGTAACTACCCTTGGTGTAACTGCTGTCTGATTTTTCCCCCCTGTTGGTTAAATCAGGAATGAGCTATTTATTACTTTATAATTATAAGTCTAATCTGAAAAGTCCTAAATCAATTGACAGAGGAGATGCAAAGCAATACTAGGGTTCAGAATTTTCAAATGTTTGAAATAATTTGATGAAGAGAAGACAATGGTATTTGTACATTTAATGTCTATATTTATATTTAGCTTTGTCCATGAGTTGCAGTTGTATCTTGGTCTGTCTGTATTTCTTGGCACAAAATTTATAAAAGCCGTGAGGATCTTATAATTTTCTGGAGCATTTCTTAAAAGCATAGGTCCAAGAAAAGTTCATGACCATAAATATGAGAAGAAAAAGGGACATTTTTGCTTAATAAATGGAAAGCCAAAACACATCAAATGCTATTTAATGGGGACTGGAAATACTCCAAGTTTGACTTTCAAAAGAAAGCTTTGATTTGCAATAGTTCATGTTGGGCTTATTTTGAGTCTGCCAAAAATCCGAGCTAGATCAGAGCCTTTATTGAAATAAACACAAGCTTAATCTGATGTAGGTAGTTCCAAACTCCCACTGCTTTAGTTATAACATCATCTGCTGCTGAATGATTTATAAATCACCCTCTACAGACACATTTCTGCAAGATGGAGGGTGAGATATTTTGAGGACATAGGACACATCTAACATACATTAAAACCACATTCAGAACAACTCTTCTTGGGAACAAAGGTATTTCCTATCCATGCTTTTTAAGACTATGGTTGTACCTGAACATTTGCAGTGCCTGAGCCATCCCTCCCTTGTTCTTCAGGGACCAGTCATTCATGGTATTGCTGTTATTACCCAGTGCCAGCAGAGGACTTGTCACTTAGAGCCTGCTGCATGTCACATACTCAACCTTGTGCTTCCAGAGAACAATTAAGAGTCTGAGCTCTTGAGTCAGAATAGGGGGCTGGAATACCAGCTTCCCCATTCATCTGGTATGGACATTGGGCAAGTTACCTCACCATTATTTAGGTGCCATACCTTCCTTTCTGCGAAAGTGGAGAGAATAACAGTGCCTGCCTCTTGGAACTGTCGTGAAGAAGAAATGATTTAATACATTTAAATCTCTTAGAGCAGCGCCTGGCATGGAAGCATTTATTAAGTGTTAATTAGTATTGTTATTTTTACTATTATTTTATAGAGGATGAACCTAAAGTTAATCAACTTTCCCAAGGATACATGATATTTGAATACTGGCTTATCTGATACCATGAACTTTGTGCTTAATCACAACCTTGCATAGCCTCTTAGTAATATCACATGAGGATAGGTAATAATTTTAAAAACTTGGACTTTCCACTGTAATATTCTCTGGTGTTCATCATTTAGTTAATTCTGAAATTCACAGATATTAAAAAAATACAATTTTTTTAGTCTATGAACACTAGTAGAAGATATAACCTATCCAATAATCTGTATGAATTTTCAGGGAATCATTGAAAATGGACACTAGTTTATAAGTTTCCACTGTATTTAAAGGAACAGATAGCCCTCTTGATCTGTAACAAGTTCTTTGTTGATGCATCTAGCTGAAACATGGTTGAATGGGTAATTAAAAGACAATGCCAACTTAAAGTAAACATTTCTTTTCCCCCATATATTTCTTTATTTCTTTATAATTTATATTTATTATTGAAAGTATTACAGATGAGACATATATGTAATACCTTAATCAATAAAAAAAAATAAAAATAATTTTTTAAAAAGTATTACAGATGCCCCCCATTTTCCCCCATTGACACTCCACCACCCCTTCCCTTGCCCCCTCCCCCAGGCCTTCACCAGACTATTGTCTGTGTCCACGGGTTGTGCATATATTCATATAAGTTCTTTGGTTAATCTAAATATTTAAGGTTTCTATGTTCACAAAAGACACAAAGACTTTATTTGTAGAAAGACCACTTTTACAATAATAATACAGGGCTGAGACTAACTAGAAAGGTTCATGTCTATTCTTCTTGTGCAATTCTGGATACATATTCAACTGAACCTTTCATTGTACCTGCCAGGCAAATTTCTGTAAAAATTAATTAAGTAACGCTTATAATGCTTATAAATCACTTATCACAGAAGCTGGGACCACTCAATAAATGCCAGATGCTACTATCCGTGGTGGATGGTATTGCTAAGCAGTTTTAAATCAGATTGTTCCTCTTCCTAAGCCCACTGTGAAAAAAATCCATAAAAAATATAAGGACCTCCATAGATATGCAGAAGGAAAATTGACAAATTATATCTGTACTTGGATAGAGTCACAAGAGAGATTCTTTACGGAAAACCATCATCTAACGGAAACAACAGCAAGTGACTATGTCATAAAGAAAAGCTATTTTGGCCACTTTACAGCCCAAGCCAGAAAACTTAGGCAGCTGGGTCTATTGTGGTTTCAGGTCCAGGCTGTGGCGTCTAAGAAACTGCTGCATGGAGAAGGATCATCAGCAGTTTCTAATCCTCCAGGGATTCTGTGATATCAGCGTGGTTAGAGACAGCACTCTAGAAACAGGCAAGGTAGATGTCCCAAGATAAAATATAAAATGTCCTTAAGAAAGGAGTGCAGAACAATTAAGTTATTGGCCATCCTGTTGGTGGCAACTGCTATGTGCAATAATGGATTCAAATTTAATTATTATCTTTAGCAAGTATGTAGCACTTTATTTTTGCAAAGTGCTTTACAAATTTTTTTATTAGATATTCATCGCACTAACCCTATAAAGGAGGTCAGATATCTCCAAGGAGGAAATGATGAAGTTATTTTTTCTCCTGAAAGATCCTGATATAAAACACTGATTTTCCTAATGCTGAACATAAAGTTTTATGTTGTGACTGATCGGTGCTCCCACACATGACCTGGTTTAATGATGTGCCACTTGGAATTGCCCTGCCTCCTAACTGCCTGATGCAATAGGTAAGAGAGCCCTGCATCTTTGAGGACAATACAAATAATCAGAAAAATTAAATGTGAGGAACACATAATGGAAAGGACAGAAATTCAGAAAAGAAATTGTTAATGAATCTTTGAAATTTTTTATCAGAAGCAATAAAAACAAAGAATATTTACATTGTTTGACAATTCTCCAAACACTTTTAGTCAATGTATTTATTAAATAATGTCTTATTTAATTATCACAATTACTGATAAGAAAATTTTTTTTTAAATTTTTATAGATGCAGAAAATGATGTTTAAAGAGGTGAATACCAGTTCAAGGTAACACAATTAGTAGCTGGTAAACTTGGTAGTTAACAGTCTTCTTAATCAAGATCAAGCTAGCCCTATTTAACCTACTGGTTTCTTGTGAAGGGCAAAACCAATTTAACTAGTAATGCTGACAAGTTACAAAAAAAAAGGAGAATTTCTGCTTTTGCAAAATTGCCAGTGTAAGCTGCTTACTGTATAAATCATTCCTCCCAAAAGTGTGTGTCACTCCAGTGTGTAGGAGTATGATTCATGCTGTCTAGGATGTAGCCCCACGGAGAATGAGAAGTGATGGCCTTTTGCAGTCCTGACCTTGACACTGGTAGTCCGAGTGGCTGTCTTTGTGCTGTTTATTGACCACTGTTTATTTACCTTGACAGTGGTTAGAATGATAAAGAAATCCTGACCAAGGAGAATACTGTCTTCTGGTCCTACCTAGCACTATTCTTAGGATGCTGAGATTACAGTAAATTGAAGGACAAGCATCTGTTACCCTCTGAATAGTCAGAGCTCACTGCTTTCCAGAACATCAGAGAAAAGAAGCTCTTTGTTTCAGTACCTTAGAGCAAAATTGGAGGCTTCTCTCTGAGAATTTGTACTACTGGCTGCAGCAGGTAGGAATTCTCGGCTTTCTTTAATTGCCATGTTTCACTTATGAAGCACTGTGCTCCCACAAGATATACACCAGGGAGGCTTATCTAGACGGTGCTGTGGACAGATGGACTCCAGACAGGAGGAGCAGGTGTGAAGCGAAGAAAGAAATGGGAGTCCTGTCACTACCCACAGGGCCTTCCCCTAGCGGGAGGAAGAAATTCTGTACCCAGCAGCCAAGAGCCCAAGTGAACCCTAAGGGAACAGTGCAATGGAAGAAATTAAAGATCTGGGGCCAGGAGCCAGCTCCGGGTGACATGCTGGCCCCTGCTCTTCCTGTTTGCATTATGGGCTAGACTTCATGTTTTCACTGTCCCGCTGCCTTTAAATCTAAGTGCACTTGCTATTGTCAATCTGCCAGTGTGGGGGTCTGTTGAAAACTTCCAGAGAAAAAGTGTCTTTCTGAGAAAATCCTTTGGAAGTTTAAAAATGAAAAGAGTTGACTCTATTGGATGCAGAAATCTCTCACACAAGGTTTTAAATGTGAGCTTCTTTGATGTTGAGAAACATGACTCAGACTTTCCCATGCCAGGCATGATTCAGATGCTTAATGCTGGAATGCCTGTGGCCTGAATAGAGACTTCTGGAAGCAGCAGAACCAGGAAATGTTGCCAGAGGTACTGACTTTGCAAGATTTTCTGGGCTTTTTTTTTTTTTAAGAGGTAGGTGTTTAAAGCAACGATCCAATAGATATTCTTGAATAAAGAAAGCCTGAGTTCCTTCATTAGTTTCAGCACATTATAATAATGAAAAACTTTTTCTTTTCAGAAATAGTACCATAAAGTACTCTTAATAACCATTCAAAGCATGATACTAAATGTGAAGTTTGTAATTAAAACTCTCTGAGTTAATTTTTGCTATGTGTAGCGTGCTTTCTTTTTCTTACAGGAAAACAAGCAAACAACCCTCATTTCTTCATTAATTATCTGGCTCCCCATCCTAATGTATCAGTTTTCTGGGTTGGTTATAGAATTAAACTTATATTATAATGTGCTGACACTAATGATGATTAAAGAGAAATAATCACATAAAATAATTACCATGACGATGTAAAGTAGCTTTGCCCACGGGCAGACTCAGGTTCCAAGAGGCCCTCTTTTCCCCAAAGACTGTCAGATTTTCCAATTTCTCTATTAAGAGCTTTGTCCATCTTTGTGGGAGAGATTTGACCCAGCCTGGGGAAGCAAAGGGTGTGGGGGATGGTTCCCTGGTCTTTTATTTTCTTGGTGAGAGGTGGAGCACCTTCGCCTTGTGCATTCTCTTTGTGGGGATGGGCGATTAGACCCTTTATTCCCTGGAGTCTTGGGGCAGCTGTCAGGAGCACAGCCCACTGCCCGTCCTCAGAGCTGCATTTTGACTTTGCAGATGCAGGAAATGGCCTGAGCCCGACAGGAGTGAGGGACAATGGCGTAAGGGCTGGATAATGTGTAGATATTTTCTTTATAATTTGGCCAATCATATTTCAATATTGTTTACTTCAAGTCTAATATCCAAATGAGGAAAATTCAACTGAATAAGAAAAATACATCTACCATAATCTAGAATATGCGGTTAATTAGTTGATGAGTTTAGTCAAATGAGTTACTTGCTGTTTTATGGATAATTCATTCAAATATATCAATTACATATCTATATATGTATATATGAATAAAAATAAAGAATATAGATATATTTTTTCTATGTGTGTGTACCCATAGTTTTTAAACTATGATGTCTCTTTTATGATTTCATATATATAAAATATCAGAAAAATCATTTAGCTATATGTGTGTGCCTACATTTGCCAAAAATAATTTTTTATCTTTTATAATAATAAGAATAATTTTTTGCATTCTCAAACCATGTAAAAACTTATCACACAATTCAGGAGAGGACTCAGAGTATTAATCTTGAGTATTCTCAGCTAGCCTTTTAGCCCTTGAAAACCTGGATTCTAGCCTGGCCAGCATGGCTCAGTTATTGAGCATCAACCTATGAACCAGGAGGTCACAGTTGATTCCTGTCAGGGACATGCCCCAGTTGGGTTGTGGGCTCAATCCTCAGTAGGGGGTATATGGTAGGCAGCTGATGGATGATTTTCTCTCATCATTGATGTTTCTCTCTCTCTCTCTCTCCTTTCCTCTCTGAATCAATTAAAATATATATATTTTTTAAAACACAAACACCTGGATTCCATTTTAATTTCTTTTTCTTTCCAGTCAAATTATATTGACAAATATGCACTTCAAATGCTTATTAACTTGGCTTTCTACAAAAATGTGCCTATGTGTATATTAGTAAATTTGCCAACTTGAATGAACCAAGCTGCTTCATTTTCAGTCTCCTATAAACCATTCAACTCTGGACCCACAGTACAACCTGCAGAGGTCTGACAAGGACTGGTCCAGGCTATTTCTTCTGTTTTGTATTTTTCTCAATTCTTTAGTCATGTCTTTCACTGGGAGAAGTTGGTAAAATAACTAGGTTGTCTTTAGACAAATTGAGGTTTACAGAACACATTATTTAGCTAAGGACCCTTAGACTGTCATGAATTTGTCTTTAGGAAAAATGCATTTCAAGCAGGGCTAGCGAAATCACTTAAAGTTTAGAATTTCAGCTTTTCCTTATTGGGAAAAATAAGAAAAGTTGTGCCAAATGACTTAATTCCAGCAAATTACTCTGCTGAGATATTTTTATAATAAGTATGTTTGGTTGAAGAAATAAACATTTCATTGAATCAAAATGAAAAAGTAAAATCATGTCTTTAAACTGACTTATTAAACTATTTCAGTGACTTTAGTTGGGGGAATTAAACATCATGGAAATATACAGGTGCTGGGGAAAAGTAGGTTTACAGTTGTTTGTATGGAATATAATATAATGATTAATAAATAATAATACAAGAATAAACTCTGTTTCAGGTACTCACAAAAGTAAACCTACTTTTGCTCACCTCTGTATGTAGCAAGCTCTAATTTGCGTTCTCTTTCAGATAGCTATACTAGCTCGGGAGAATTTTTGTCACTGCCCCCAAGCTTTTAAATCACAGAGAACAAGGAGGAAAGGAGCTGAGGAAGAACTCAGAGAGGAGGTGGTTGCCAATGGTGATTGTTAAAGCTGCTTCTCTTCTTATACCCCTTCATTTTCAAATATTCTCAGAATGAGAGGTGCTACAGGCTCTCCTGATTTTCCTCATGTAACCACAGAACCAGCTCAAAATGATTCTATCCAATTTAATGAGATACTGAGTTGCTTTTCAGAGACAACAGACTAGAACTGCAAGTCATGCAGCTGAAGCAGGCACAGAGGAGAGAACTTTGACCTCCAGCTGCGCTCAGAACCAAAGTCTCCTCCCTCCCCCCAACCCAGGGAACCAGAGGACCAGGACAGAACTGGAATTTGAACACTGACACCTTTTCAGAAGCCAAGGATCTGTTGTCTGGGAAGGTCAGATGTTGACGCCCCTTTACTGTAATGGCCAAGTTCCCAGGCCCTCCAATTGAAACTTGCCCCCAAGCACTTCCACATACCTAACCCCTTAACATAGTCCAGCGAGCAAAATGAATTTGAGGCCTCATGTGGTCTCCCATCTTCTCAGTTGGTGCTTTCTCAATCAATGCAATTTTTTTACTCCAAATTCTGACATTTTGAGTTTTGGCCTTTAAATATATATATTTTTATTAATTTCAGAGAGGAAGAGAGAGGGAGAGATAGAAACATCAATGATGAGAGACAATCATTGATTGGCTGCCACATTCAAGCCCCCCACTGGGGATAGAGCCTGCAACCCAGGCATGTGTCCTCGACCAGAATCGAACCCAGGACCCTTTAGTCCATAGGCTGACGCTATATCCACTTAGCCAAACTGGCTAGGGCGAGTTTTGGCCTTGTGAAGAGTCAGGCTCATGAACTTAGGTTTGGTAATATTATATGATAGCCTTTGTCTTCATATTACCTCATGGGCTCAGAAATTAGCAAGTTAAATATATTTTTTCCTTAAACACAGTTTTGTTTTGTTTTTCATGAAAGGGACACATTGTTGACTCACTTATAACTACCCAATGTGTGGATAAGCATGAGCGTGCTGCACTTTCTTGACAAGAGATCCCAAAAGGGAGCTGTGATGCAGCTACACATATTTGGGCAGATGCAAAGGTAAACATATAATTGTTAGTTTACATTTTTGCAGCTTCCTAATTTTTTTTGGGAACAAAATGTGTTATAAACAAATATTATGGCAATCACGACATTTCACTTACGGAGCATGTCCTGCTTATGGACTGTGGCATAGACCTGACTCCAAGATAGCATTCTTTCCCTCCCTGCGGCCTCTCCATGCCACCTCAACCCTTTTTAATCTGAGGTCAGTATCTCCAGTGCCTTGAAATCACTTACTATCCCAACTTGGACAACAGAGTTGAAAGTCTAAGTTTTGCTCAATAAATCTGGAGAAAATTGTGAAGAAGGTTGTGTGTCCCCAGAGCAATGTTCTCACCTTCCATGGTCCTCCTCACCACTGATGATCACATGATCCCATGGAGCCTGCCACCCTCCTGCCCCCACCCCATACCTTACTATGTGCATCCAGAAACCTGGTCTGCCTTTCTGTCCCAAGGCACTCTTACAGTAATAACCAGGTAGTTGTGTGTCAGTTCCTGTGCTAGGGACATCACACAGTATGGATTATTTGATCTCTACAACAAACTGAGGAGGCTGGTGTTACTAACCAGACACCTCAGATGAGGAAATGGAAATCCATAGGAGTGCTGTGGCTTCCCCACAACCTCAAAACTTAAAAGGTATAATCAACTAATTTAAGCCAATAATTCTAGGTGGTGACAGTATGATGAGACATCATCCGAAGCACCTTGCAAAGAACTTAAATCACTAAAGATAGGCAGTGTGGTGACAATGCAAGGGGCTATTTTGCCATAGTTTATAGAGTGGAGGAGTAAGAGCATGAGTCCAACTTATATGCCCAAAAATCCTGCATACTGAAGGAACAGTGGAGGAGTGATTGGGCAGTAGAAGGAGGCTAAGCTTTGGCATTAGACTAACTTGGATTTGAATAGACTCACTTACTTGCTAGCTATGTGCCTCTCAGAAATTTATATAACCTCCTCTTCCTTCATCTGCAAAATGAGGATTACAATATATTGAAGGAAGTTCCGTTGGTACCATTGGTCTATTTTGTAATCCTTGGTCAGGACTCCAAAAACTTCAATTAATATTTTTTGTACTCCAGGATTAAACTAGTTTGTAGTCCTCTCTCTGACATCTGGCATTTCCTTATATAAAAAAAGAAACCACTTAATATTCTGTGCCCACTTGTTTTAGAATATTTTTCTTTTGACTTTTCCTGGTTCATCTATGCAAGTTCAATACTTATCTAATCTTTCTAAGGATGTTGATGTGGGGCAGGGTATCAAGTATAGAGATGCTGAGTTGAAAGTTAAAAGATGTCCATAGTTCACAAAAGGAGAATATGTCCCTTTTCAAATATATTTGAGATAACATGAGGCTTCTGGTGACAATTTGGAAGAAGGGATTTTCTGCTTTCATATCTAAGCCTTATTTAAAACGTGTATTCAGAAACAAGGCAGGAGACAATTATAATCTGTTTATAATTTGTTCAGCTTAGGACCATGGACTCAGTAATATTTCCTATCGTTCTGTAATCTAGATGTACCATGGTCCTTATATAATTTAGTCCAGGCTCCTAAATCACTTCTTCCATGGGCAAAAAGACTCATTCCTCAAGGTTTTTGTAACGCTGTCAAAGGAATAATAAATGTGAGGGCAACTAGTATAGTACTAACCTATAGTAATGGTCATATATGTTAATGGGTTCCTTTCCTTCCCAGTCTCATCCTTCCATCCTTCCCATTTGCTTCATAAAGGTGAATGAAATGTGGGAGCATCCCAGGACGTAGATCTTTGAGTACACCCCATTTCTCTCGTGGCACAACCCCATCATCTGTACTCTGACTACCAGGCGGTTCTGAATTCCTAGGCAGTTGGAACCACTTATTCCCAGCTTGCTCCAGTTCTGAGTAAAGTTGTGCAGAGTGAACTTAGAGGGCAGAGCCTGTTTGCTGGAAAGTGATTGAAGTGCCATTCCAGCCAAGATTAATTTATTTAGTATTCAAAAATCAGCAAAGATTCTTCTGTCACATCCTCCTCCTAAATAAAAGGGAATAAAAATAAAGTAGAAACCTGTGATGCCTCAGGCATGTTCAGTTTGCTGTTCAGGTCAGTTCATTTCAATACTTAATTTGTGGCACTCCATTTAATGGAATCATTTAACATGCAAAAAGTAATTATAAAAATAAACAAATTTCGTTTCCTGGGGTTGGTATTTGACATTGAAGAACATTGAAATATCTACTGTTAGCTTAAACTATATTTGGCATTCAGTAAGCAATTAAACTAAATTAATTTTGAATATGGGTTATGGATGAGCTCTTACATATCTCAGTCTTGACTTATATTGTAATTGAACTTAGTAATGAATAAAGGAATGATTCCTACAACATCATCACTCAGATAGAAAAATATTACCTTGCAGATTGCCAGAGCTCAAAGTAAAGTTAGCAGATATTAGAACTTAGAGGAAAACTGAAGGTCACCTAGTCTTGTCCATGTCTTAACGTAAGGAAACGGAAGTTCAGAGAAACTAAAGGACTTGCATGAAGTCGCACAGCTCCTTAACAGTGAAGCTCATGGTTCAAATCTTCTGTCTTCCAAACAAATGCTTGTTCTTTGAAATTGTATATAATTATTATTAAGTCCTACAAGACTATATATTCCCTTTTGCAATGTATTTATAGTAAATTTGTCAATCAGTTGTTTGAAGTGTCTTATCATATATTAAGAACAAAATAATTGCCCAGAGCATATATTCTTAGCTCCTATATATAGGGCCAAGAAGGTTGAAGTCAGGAAGAAAATGAATAGCTATATAAGCGCACATCTCTCTGTATCTGGTAGCTGTGGTTACAACCTTTGGTTAAATATGTAAATGTTTCTGGATGCTAAACTCAGAGAGAAAGACCTTCAGAGACTGAGTGAGGAATTAAACAAAGAGGAAAGGTATTTGGGAAGGTAGGCAAAGCTTGTTAAGAACAGTTATTCAACCTGGAAAACTTTGCAAGCCATTCCAATTTTGTCCCTAATATAATTCACATCCCCAATATAATTGATCAATAAATATGGATGGAAAGACAATTCTATAGAAGGCACTATGGTATGAGCTTAAGAAATAAAAAGGACAAGTCACAATTTCTACCAGTCACAATGCATAATAAATCATGTTTGAGAGGGTAGCACATGCAAATAATGAGAAATAATAATAAAGATCACATAGAAGAATTTCTAAATGTTTCAAAAGCAAGATGTGCTATATATTAAAAGAGAAAACATAATTAGATGCAATGGCATATAACACCACCTAGAAAGAAGTAGAAGAAATTCACATTGATTATACCCACAGTAGGTGCTTTATATAGATCCAAAGAGGCATTATTACGTAAATACAGGGAGTTGTATAGAGCTTAGTGCTGTGTTTGGTACTTGAAAGAAACTTAAACTGTGTTGTTTGAGTGACTTAAATTAGATGAATATACATATAATCAGTAGAGAGAACATTCTCTTTCTACAACATAGTGCTTTTTCTTATTTCATGTTTTTGCATATTTGCTTTACTTTTTCCTCCCTAAAGACCAACTTTCTTCTTTTTGTAGCACATCTATTTTGTAAAATGGGTATTCCACAGTCCAGAATATAAATTATCTCAATTTAAGCAAAGAACTTATCATAATTCATTGTCTCAGTCCTAGTCCAGATTCTCAGAAGGAGGAATACAATTAACCCAGTTTGAGCCATGTACATAATTCTGCTCTAATCAATTGTGACCAGGGCAGGAATAGAACCGTATAGTACAAAGATGGCTGCCCAGGACCACCTCTTAACTGAGAAAATCAATTGTCAGATATAAAAATCCCCTATAAATCAGCTTTTCTCTGCTAATTGCTCTTTTAGCAGACCGTATAACTCAAATTATCCCATACTCCAAGGTTATTTTAGTTATTAAGTAACAGGGCAAGGAGTCAAACCTAAGTCTCAATTTCAAAGATTTTACACTTAAACACTATATATATTTCTCTCTCCAAAAACAATTTGATGAAATGTTTTCCTGTGACATTCTGCTTTTAAGAATTAATTTTTCTCAAATATCTATTGCTATAGCTATTAAAAAACAATATTGTTACTCTAAATTGGGAAAGAAGTTATCAAACATGCATGGGCAATTCATTCTTGGGTTTTCCTTGGGAACAATTTCATATTTCCTGTTACAGAGTCTTGGATAAGATAAGGATGCTTAAAAGAATTTCTCTAAAAGTCTTTACACTATGGAAATAGCTAAGCTATATTAAGCAGCAGCTTTAAACTTGAGTAACACACAGAACTCTTATAATTTAAAAAGTTTTGAGAACCACCAGTGTTACTTAACTTACTTCTTTTATACCATTTATTAAATTGTTGCAAATGTAAAAGTAGGTATACACTTATGAGAATAGCACCCAAAGAAAAAAATTCTAAAAATATAAATTAAGCATTATCAAAAGTACTACAGAAATAGAATGTTTCCTTCTACTATGGCATAGACCATTTATTGACTCCTAACATCTCACATCACTAATACTAACTACAGTACCATGTGTCACGAGAAAAGTCAATGGACCCACAGTTTTCTCTATTTTGATTATTTTGGAATTTTTCTTGTACCTGATGACTGATTGCTATTTTATATGAGTATACATCATTTATGTCTGCAATTTCCCCTCATATCTTTTTTCATTAGCTCCAAACAAATGCATGCCTGCACATGCATATGAGGTGATAATTTAGCTCAGTCCTTTTTATTGAATTTATTGGGGGTGAAACCAGTTAAAAAATTATACAGGTTTCCGGTGCACAATTCCACAACACCACCCCAAGTCAAGTTTCCTTCCATCACCATCTAACCCCCTCTGTACTCTTTTCTACTTCCCCTTATCCCCTACATCACACTGTTATCTGTGTCCATTAGTTTTTTTCTTTTTGCTCAATACCTCACTCCACCCCCTAACCCAGCCCTACCCCCCACAGCTGCCAGCCTGTTCTCTATGAGTCTGTCTCTATTTTGCTTATTAGTTAATTTTTTCATTAGATATTAAAATAAAAACATGGAATTTAAAAATCATTGCTGAATTTACTTCTTTGGAATCACAGATAAATGGAACTTACACACAAATACTAGTCAAAAGTGACTAAGGTCATAAAACAAATAAAAAGTTGCTAAAGACATAGCTGGACTTATTCCTAGATGGTTTGCCTGACGGTTACACGCGTAATCATGATTTGAGGTCAATCAAAGCTGTCACTGGCATGCCAGTATATAAAATTCTCAAGTAAGTTTCATAGTTCAAGGATTAAGTTATTACCCTCTACAAATGTAGCTCCCAAAATTGCCCTCCGGAGAATGGCCACCCCATTATTTCCATTCATACAGGGCAGGGAGCACTCCCTGAAAGGCCACATTCTCAATGCACATCTTCTCCCGCCATTTCAGTGTTTAGGGAAATTTAAAAACAGACTTTGCTCACAAAAGAAAATAAAGAAAATATGTTGGTTTTACAGACAAAAAAATATTATCATCTATTTATTTTGAAAGGGGATCTATATTATCCAGTAAAGTATAATGTGGCTAACCTGGCTGGGTAGCTCAGTTGGTTAGAGGTTAGAGCGTCATCCCTATATACCAAGGTTGCAGGTTCGATCCTCCATCAGGGCACATTCAAGAATCAATCAATGAATGCATAATGGAACAACAAATCATGGTTTCTCTCTCTCTTTCTCTCTTTCTCACTGTCAAATCAATAAATATTTCTTTAAAAATAAAGAAGTATGATATGGAGATTAAGTTCCACATTATTGATTACTAGGATTCCAATGAATTGAACACTGGTTAGTTAATTTTGGATGCATCCCCTTAGTCAGGGGTGGAAAAAGTCTGGCCTGCGGGCCTTATAAGGCCTGAGAAATCATTTGGTCTGGCCCTGCCAAGGCATTAGGGGTGAGTTAATTAAATGCTTGACCAAATATAGCAAGCTAATTTTTAAGTTAATAATTTTGTATGGCCTGCGAATGGTATTATAAGTATCCAAATGGCCCTTGGCAGAAAAAGGGTTCCCCACCTCTGCCTTAGATAAATCATAGTAAGACAACAGTTACAGGGAAAATAATGATGCTGAGACTAGTTCGTCTTCCTGCATTTCTTGTCTTAGTGAATAGCACCATTTTAAATGCAGTTTCCCAAGCCAGTAAGCCATCATTTCTTCTCTTTACTTTTTTTCCTACCACACATCACTTATCATTTCTTCTGAGAGTTATATTTAAATAACTCTGGAGGTCACACACTTTTCTTTTTTTTCTTTTTAAAAAAAATATATTTTATTGATTTTTTTTTACAGAAAGGAAGGGAGAGGGATAGAGAGTTAGAAACATCGATGAGAGAGAAACATCGATCAGCTGCCTCCTGCACACCCCCTACTGGGGATGTGCCCGCAACCAAGGTACATGCCCTTGACTGGAATCGAACCTGGGACCCTTCAGTCCGCAGGCCGACACTCTATCCACTGAGCCAAACCAGTTAGGGCCACACACTTTTCTTAATATCCAATTCTCACAATCCAGGTCCACCTGGTTTCCTCAAAATAAATCCTTAAAGGTATCTCAAGCACCAATTTATCCCACTCTACAAACGATCTATTTTCTAAATTGCAACCAGAAAAAAAATTCCTAAATTCATCATGTTCCTGCCCCAAGATCTTTAATTAACTCATTGGTCATAGGTTAAAAAATTAATATATCTTGCGTCTGGCTGGTGTGGCTCAGTGGTTGAGTGTTGCCCTATGAACAAGGAGATCATGGTTCAATTCCTGGTCTGGGCACATGCCTGGGTTGTGGGCTCGATACCCAATGTGGGGCATTCAAGAGGCAGCCGATCAATGATTCACTCTCATCACTGATGTTTCTATTTCTCTTTCCCGCTCCTTTCCTCTCTGAAATCAATAAAAATAAAAATATTTTTAAAAAATTAATATACCTTACATAGCACTCTATAAACTAGAACCTATTTACCTCTTTAACCCACCTCCCACTCTAACTCTACTTTCATATCTAAAACTTTACACTTATTATTATTCTGCCTGGGAAACCCTTCCTAACTCTGCTTCTCCCCCACTTTTCTAAATTTTATCTAGCAGGAAAGTTATATGGTTGAGCAGTATAACATCGAGCTCTAAACGAGACTGATCTGGACTCAAGTCTTCCTTGTCACTAACGCCACGTACCAGAGCATGTTTTTACCCTCCATATATCTGCATTAATGCAGATAGTTATAGTACCTATTCCAAAGAATTGCTTTATGGATTAATTGTGCTTGTCATGGAGCTGGACTCATACTTAGTTGTTAGCTAATCAAGGCAACTACATTTCAGGGATTTTCTCCTCATCCTTTATGAGTTAGGTGTTACTGTATAAACCCATTAATGATGTATTAGCCTGACTCCAAGTATGTCCTGTAAACTATGTTAATGCCCTATATTTTGCCTATCAAAATATTTATTACACTCTATTTTTTTAAAATATATTTTATTGATTTTTTACAGGAGGAAGGGAGAGGGATAGAGAGTTAGAAACATCGATGAGAGGAAAACATTGATCAGCTGCCTCTTGCACACCCCCTATTGGGGATGTGCCCACAACCAAGGTACATGCCCTTGACCGGAATTGAACCTGGGACCCTTCAGTCAGCAGGCCGACGCTCTATCCACTGAGCCAAACCGGTTAGGGCTATTACACTCTATTTTAATGACTAGCTTAATTATATGTTTCTCCAAACAAAAGAGCACATTAGTCTGATTCACTGAGTAAAATGTGCCTGGTATAGCATTCCTTCAAAAAGTATTTTTTAAAATTTGAATTAAGAACTAGTAGCATTCACTCCGACTTCATTTGCTTCTTTTCTATACCAGTAGCCTGCATAGGGCCTTTTCAGCTTTGACTTATTCATTTAATAGATTATCCTTCTCATTTGAGTCTGAGATTCTCATAGTTGAGATTTTATTTAAAAACTAGAGGTTTGGTGCATGAAATTCGTGCACTCGAGGCAGGGTCCTCAGCCCGGCCTGTGCCCTCTGGCAGTCCAGGAGCCCTCAGGGGATGTTCAACTGCTGGTGTAGGCTCACTTTCCGCCAGTTGAACATCCTTAAGGCTGCCGCGGAGGTGGGAGATGTTCCAGCCACTGCCGCTGTGCTCGCCAGCCATGAGCCTGGCTTCTGGCTGAGCAGTGCTCCTCCTGTGGGTGGACACTGACCACCAGGGGGCAGCTCCTGCATTAAGCGTCTGCCCCCTGGTGGTCAGTGTGCGTCATAGTGACTGGTTGTTCCACTGTTTGGTCGATTTGCATATTGGCCTTTTATTATATAGGATATACAGTAGCAGAGGTTTAGTAAATTTAATTCTAATATTTAAAAAATAACCCAAATATAAGAAACACAGGTGGTAATGATCAGGTATCAATCCTATTATCTTTACTATGAATAAAAACATTTTTATTGAAAGCAAGCAGTTTTTAAAATTATTTTAAATTTAGTTTATTTAATTGTTTGTCTCTCTCTGAAAACTTTCTTTCTAGACAATTTCCTATCTATACGACTCTTAGACATTAATAGCTATCCTAATTACTACTGTTATTTTCTTACACATATTATCTTTTTATCTAAATGGAAGATCTTGGAGATCAGGTATAGTGTGTCTTATTTTTCTTTGATTTCCTACAAACTTAGTAAAATAAGCGATGCACTATAGTAGATAACCCATAAATATGGAATGACTGGTGGCTATTTTCATTTTTCACAGACTTCTTATATTTTTATGTTTATAAGATATGCAATTATCCCAACATTGTGTCCATTGAAACTCTCACTTTCCACTGGGTTAGTGAGAGTAATGGAGTGCGAGGATAAGGACGAACCTGTTTCTGGGGTCCTTACTCCACTTACATCCTCTTCAGGGTTGGTCAATCTCCTATGTAAGCACATGATGGCATTTTAAGTCAGGGTTTCCCACAGGAAGCATTATGCCTTCAAGAGAGGAAAGAAAAAAATCATCCTGGCATGCCAAGCAGGATGTCACTTACACTCGATTGGCCACATCGTCAAGGTTCATTTCCATTAAGCTTTGTGTCAGTTCAGAAACTTTACACATGAGGCTGTGTGTAGCAGTCTACCACTGCTGACTGCCCTGGGGCTAGCCCAGAGTCCCAATCTTGTCACTGGTTTTCCAGAATGCCTCTGTGAGAATTAGTTGCATATGCCGGCCAGCCTCACCATTTGAGACAGTACTGTGGTTTGGTTGTATTTTTATAAATCACTCTCTAGCGAAACACTTACCATCTTTGACATATTTAGATAGGGAAAAGATAAGAATAAAAAAAAGAGAGAAAATAGTCATAGATAATGATAGATAGGTGGATATAGATGGAATGGATGGATGACTTCTGACATTAATAATAGAAAACAAATGTGAGAAGGGCATTGCTTTCAATTTCTGTCTAATGCTTCTAAAATGTGTCATAAAATGTGCATAAGAGAGATATTCCAACTCTGCTTTTTAGCAGTGACCATATTCAACTACCTACATCAACTTAAAACAATAGAGAAATAAAATAAAAAACTTTAACCCAGCATCACACTAGATGGAGAAGGGGCAAATGAGGAGATGCAGGTACTATGATGAGTGGGGCTGTATCCTTTTAGTTCTTATTGGTGTAAATCCAAGAATCCCTATTGGCGAACAGTATAAGAAAGCTGCTTATTAAGTATCAAGAACTATTTCTATGGGTTAATTTCCAAAATATATAAAGTACTCTTACAACTCAACAAAAGGGAGACAAACAATCCAATTAAAAAAAATGGACAGAAGGCCTAAATAGACACTTTTACAAAGAGGACATAAAAATGCTCAATGTCACTAATCATCAAAGAGATGCAAATTAAAACAACAATGAAGTATCACCTCACACCTGTCAGAATGCTATCATCAATATATCAATAAACAACAAGTTCTGGTGAGGATGTAGAGGAAAAGGAATCCTTGTACACTCTTGGTGGGAATGCAGACTGGTACAGCCATTATGGAAAACTGTGAAGTTTTCTCAAAAAATTAAAAATGGAACTGCCATTTGACCCAGTGATCCCACTTTTAGGAATATTTCCTAAGCCTGAAACACCAGTCAGAAAATACATGCACCCCTATGTTTATAGCAGCATTATTTACAATAGCTAAGATCTGGAAACAGCCCAAGTGCCCATCAGCAGATAAGTAGATAAAACAAATGTGGTACACATTTACCTCATGGAATAATATGTAGCAGTAAAAAAGAAGGATCTCTTACCCTTTGAGACAGCATGGAGGGACCTGGAGAGTATTATGCTAAGTGAAATAGGCCACTCAGAGAAAGACAAGTATCACATGATCTCACTTACATGTCTAATCTAATGAACAAAATAAACTGACAAACAAAATAGGACCATAGACATTGAAGTATGCAACAGATTGAAGCATTTTCAGAGGGAAGGGATGGGTGGCGGGGGAGGGTGGGAAGAGATCAACCAAAGAAATTTTATGCATACATGCATAACCCATGGACACAAACAATTGGGTGGTGAAGGCCTGGGATGGGGGATGGTAATGGGCTAGAAGGGGTCAATGGGGAGGAAAAAAGAGGGCATATGTAATACTTTCAGCAATAAAGATTTAATTTAAAAAATAAATAATAAACTAACAAAATAGACCCAGAAACATTGACGCATGCAACAGATTAATGTATTTCAGAGGGAAGGGGTGGGGATGGAGGGTGGGAAGAGATTAACTAAAGAACTTGTATGCATATATGCATAACCCATGGACACAGGCAATAAGGCAGGCAAGGCCTAGGGAGGGGGTGAGAGTGGGGTGGAAGGGGGTCAATGGGGAGAAAAGGAGGATATCTGTAATACTTTCAGCAATAAAGATAAATTTAAAAAAATAAAATCAATGAAACATATCCTCAGGTGAGGATTAATAAATAAAGAAAACATCTTTATGTTATATAAATTTTACCTCAATAAAAAATTATATTTGTAAATGTTAAAAATATATCTATATCTACACTAATGAAAGACAAAGATGCAAATTGACCATACCTTCACTACACCTTAAGCCACACCCACCAGCCAATCAGAGTGGCTGTATGCAAATTAACCCAACCAAGATGGCAGCCGGCAGCCACAGAACTAGAGCAAGCAGGAGGCTTGGTTGCCCCAATGATGGAGGGAGCCAAGCTTCCCGGCTGGCTGCTGCCTCCTCTCAAGGCAACAAAGTTTCAATTATAGAAGGTAAATAAACCCCAGATACCTGCTTCCAGCCGCCATGGCCACGGAGCTGGAGCAAGCAAGATTGTTGGTTGCTCCGGCGATGGAAGAAGCCAAGCTTCCCAGCCAGCTGCTGCCTCCTCTCAAGGCAACAAAGTTTCAATTATAGAAAGTAAATAAACCCCAGATACCTGCTTCCAGTCGCCATGGCCACAGAGCTGAAGCCAATAAAAAATAAACAAAATAAGGAAAGGCTGGGAGCTTCGGTCGCCGGGGGGCTTGGTCAGTCTGAAAACAGCCATCAGCCCCTCACCCAGGCTGGCCAGGCACTCCAGTGGGGACCCCCACACTGAAGAGGGTTTGGGAAGCCTGAAAACGGCCCTAAGACCCTCACCCAGGCTGTCCAGGCACCCTAGTGGGGACCCCCACCCTGAAGAGGGTTTGGGCAGCCTGAAAACAGCCCTCAGCCTCTCACCCAGGCTGGCCAAACCTCCATTGGGTGAGGGTCCTCTCTGGGGGGCTTGACCAGCTTGCGAACACCCATCATCCCCTCACCCAGGCTGGCCAGGCACCCCTGACCCAGGACACCCTTCAGGGAAAACCAGCCAGCCCCCACCCGTGCACCAGGCCTCTATTCTATAATAAAAGGGTGATATGCAAATTGACCTTAACAGCAGAACGACTGGGAATGACTGGTCACTATGACACACACTGACCACCAGGGGGCAGATGCTCATTGCAGGAGCTGCCCCCTGGTGGTCAGTGCGCTCCCACAGGGGGAGCTCTGCTCAGCCACAAGCCAGGCTGATGGCTGCCAGTACAGCGGTGGTGGTGGTGGGAGCCTCTCCTGCCTCCTCAGCAGCGCTAAGGATGTCTGACTGCAGCTTAGGTCTGCTCCCCGCTGGCAAGTGGACATCCCCCGAGGGCTACTGGGCTGCCAGAGGGATGTCTGACTGCCAGCTTGGGCCCAATCCCCCAGGAAGCGGGCCTAAGCCAGCAGGTGGTCATCCCCCGAGGGGTCCCAGACTGCGAGAGGGCATAGGCTGGGCTGAGGGACACCCCCCCGAGTGCACAAATTTTTGTGCACTGGGCCTCTAGTATATATATAAAAGGCTAAGCGACCAGCTGACCAGCTGAGCGATCGGTAGGTATAACGCGCACTGACCACCAGGAGGCAGGCCCTCAACGCAAAGCTGCCGAGCAACAGCAATTTTATAGAGTGCCCTCTCGCACTCCGGGACCCCTCAGGAGATGTCAGACTGCCAGTTTCGGCCCGATCTCCACAGGCCAGGCCGAGAACCCCACCTGCCGGAGGTACCGCACTTACTCCATAGACGCCCTTCGAGCCCCAGTGCCAGCACAGATGCGACCAGCAGGGGAGGGATCCTGGGAGGCTGGCTCCAGGGCGTGTCCAGCCCCTCTCACCCAGTCCCACCCCGCCGTCCACCTTCTAATTAATATCCTCTCGATGTACACGAATCCATGCACCAGGCCTCTAGTATATATATATATATATATAATTATTTCTATTAAAAAAGTGTAATGATCTCTTCCAAACTGCTTTAGTCTACTCCAAGTGAAGTCCTATATGTCATTAAGTAATATTGTATAAAATAATTTTAATATTTTATCTTCCACTCTTAGTTTCTTGTCTACCACTTCATTCTTAATGATCAGTCTTAAAATAGTTTGCCATTTGCATGATGTTATATAGGAGTATTCATTCTCCTCAAAAAACAATCCTATCCATACTATGTTGCACATTTACTAAATTTACACTATTTGTGATTAATTCATTATCACTAAGACTGCCACCAATAAGTTTCGTGGTATTATCTATAATAATAAAATCATAATATGCTAATTAGACCAGACAGCTAAACGACCTTCTGGTTGTCATTCCGGACGTCCTTCTGGACGAAGCCGCGGCACCAGGGGCTGAGGCCGAGGCAGTTAGGGCAATCAGGCAGGCAGGCGAGTGGGTACGGGTGATCAGGCAGGCAGGCAGAAGCAGTTAGGGGCGATGAGGCAGGCAGGTAGAGATGGTTACGGGTGATCAGGCAGGCAGGTGAGCGGTTAGGGGCGATCAGGCAGGCAGGCGAGTAGTTGGGGTGATCAGGCAGGCAGGTGAATGGTTAGGGGTGATCAGGCATGCAGGCAGAGTGGTTAGGGGTGATCAGGCATGCAGGCAGAGTGGTTAGGGGTGATCAGGCAGGCCAGCAAGTGGTTAGGGGCAATCAGGCAGGCAGAGGTGGTTAGGGGTGATCAGGCAGGAGAGTGGTTAGGGGCGATCAGGCAGGCGAGGGTTAGGGTTGATCAGGCAGGCAGGCAAGTGGTTAGGGTTGATCAGGCATGCAGGCGGAGTGGTTAGGGGAGATCAGGCAGGCAGGCGAGCAGTTAGGAGCATCAGGCAGGCAGGCAGAGTGGTTATGGGTGATCAGACAGGCAGGCAGGTCAGTGGTTAGGAGCCAGCAGTCCCAGATTGCAAGAGGGATATCCAAGGGGTCCTGGATTGTGAGAGGATGCAGGCCAGACTGAGGGACCCCAACCCCTCTGTGCATGAACTGCATGCACCGGGCCTCTAGTAGATTATAACATTTATAAAGCATTATGTATTAATTTAGTATGGTGTCAGAGACAGCAATAGCCCTGCATGAGCACGCTGCTCTGAATCCATATATCCTGCTAAATTCTTCCCGAATATAGAGCAGGTTCCTTCTCGAACCCCGTCTACTGCACTAACTGTTGGGTCCAAGCCCCTCTGTCTAGGACTGGACCTCCTGGGATGCCAGGACTTAGATGGAGAAGCCATGAAAAGTTGTGGGTGTATAAGAATGAGTTTTTATTGCAGAAGCCAGTGGCCATATAGCCATCAGACAAAACAGCTCTTTAAGCAATCCATAAAACAGGCAGCCATATACTGGCTGATAAATACATATCTTTTCCACACAGTAGTAGCAGTTTCTGTTCCCACAGCTATTTTCTGAGCAGCTGCACACTGCCTCTTAGACTCATTGCCTCACATAGCTGCTGAGCTCTCTGCCTCAGTAGCTTCTACTATCTCTCTGGCAGCTATATCCTCTGTGCCTACTGCCTCTCTAGCACACTCTTCTGCCCAGCACACTGTTGGTCTCTATAGCCCCACATTGTAACTAATTCTGAGCGTCTCTTTCAGCACACTGGATGGTTAACATGGTAGCTATATCTGAGCTTTCTATGAGCTCTTAGGCTTATAACATAGCAGTACCAGCTCTCAGCAAAGCCTGAGCTCTCTAGCCTTAGTAATACTTTTAATATTACTCACAAAGAAGAGGATAGTTACCAACAATGACAGCAATCATTTGGTTATAGAAGGGCACAGTGTACCATCAGATCACTGTGGCCTTGCAACTGTGTAGTCATTGGGCATTCTGATTATGATTCCCATGTTCAGAGCGGCCTTGGCCATCCGGCATACTGTCAACAAGGCCTCCACACTCAATTAGCCTTGACTATCTGGGGACTCTTGGCATGGTTCCCACATATGAGTCAACTTGTGAATTTGTGACAGTTCAGAGAAGAAATTATGACATAACACAGAGGTTTTGATAGAGACTGGGAGAGAATAGGAGGTGAGATATATATATATTAACATATCTTAACTAACTTTTATTTTCTTCTTCAACTCTGTGATTTTCTGTAGGTTGTACTAGTAGAGTTAACTAAAAGTTTGTTCATAGTTTGTACAATATCAAGAGAGATTTATGACACCAAAAAAAAAATGACACCCAAAGATAAAGGCAATAACTGTTGAAATTTTTGACACCTCTTGGGGGGGGGGGCGGGGGGAGTGTACTTATTTATGTGTATACAAGTTTAGAGAGCTATTTACATTATAAGTAGGTGCACTGTACTGTGTGTTACTACATAAATTGGATGAAAAACCAAATGAGTATAATGAACTGGATGATGGCAGTGCTAGGGTGCACAGAACACAAACAACCTTACTTTATTATGGAAAACTCAAATAGGTAAGACCCATGTCACATTTCCCCTCATAAAAAGCTTAAGGAGGGCAGGGAGCAGATATCCCTTTCCCCAACTCCCAGACAACTAATACCGAGGTTTGAGTAGAACCAGCCAAAGGAATGTTTCTACCAAGTCACTAGATCTTAGTATAGCAATGCAAAGACATTGGGTTTGTCAGAAATTATTGGTAGTGACGTCAGCAGAGCCAATAGTCCAGTAGGGTGGCAGTGAGTGCAAGTTAGCACAATCTTGGCCTTGCTTTCCTTTTCATTAGTTCTTGCTAGTTTTCTGTGGCATGCTCGCTAACTGTTCTGTCAATTCTCAGAGCTATTTAGTGTTGATTCAATAAATTACATTTCTGCTTAAGTTAGGCAGGCATGATACTTATTTGCAACTAGATACATATACATATTTTTTTACACTTTTCCCCTGTGGTACTGTTTAACAATCTTTGAGGAAGAACTTACTAATTAATGCTTACTTTCTAGCAAAATTTTTTAGGAGTCTATCAGTAGTTCTCCCTCTGTTATGATTTGGATTATCTATTTTTCTTTCCCAATTCCTTACTCAGAGCAAGCAATGAATTTTTTGTGTAACTCCAGTAAGATGTCCTTTCATACCTCATAAAAGCTGAAGACCAGTCTTAAATGTAGCAATTTGTGTCACTGCCTACTGGTATGATTTTAGTGGTGCCCAAGCCTGCCTTCAATGCCAACATTTCGTATCCAATTCTACAAATCAAATTACCATGTTTTTTAAAGGACCTCCATAAAATGTAAATCTTCATAGAAATAGTTACATCTGAACGAGTACTTTCATATCCAATTGTAAAAATCAAGTTACCATGTTTTTTAAAGGACCCCCAAAAAATGGGCAAAAAATAAAGTAAGCTTTGGATCATGAGAATATTCAACAATTCATGGTATTTTTCATAAGTCAATGCATTTTCATGGAAGGATAGAAGGGGTAGATTTATCTAAGTTTTGCTAGATGCTGAGGAAAGTCACTAGAGGGAGTGCTGAGTATCCAGTGGTGTGAGAAAGCACTTGAGAATAGTCAGATTAAAGAGGAATGCAAGGCACTGAGTACAATATCTTGTAAATAATGCCTTGTCCTAGGTGTAATAAAATAAGGTTGCCCTGGCCCAGTGGCTCAGTTTATTGGAGCGTCGTCCCATACACTAAAAAGGTGTGAATTCAATTCCCACTCTGGGTACATGTCTGGGTTGCAGCTTTAATCCCTGGTTAAGGCATATGCGGGAGGCAACCCATGGATGTTTCTCTCTCATATCAGTGTCTCTCCCTCTCTCTTCCTTCCCCTCTCTCTAAAATCAATAAACATATCTTTGGTGAGGATTAAATAACAATAAAATAAGGTTAATATTTCTAAACTTCCACACATTGGCCAATTTCTTAAGGAGTCTTTTTTATAAGACTGCTTCCTGCAGGGGCTCTTTTTGGCTACTTTCCTAAGCTTTGGAGCCTGGTGCTTAACATAACCTTTATATTGTTGAGGGAATGATTAGGAATTACTGTGACATTCTGATGGACTTATCTATTAAGTAGACATGCATGGGAAAAAACAAATTTAAATTTCTTCTTATAATAAAATATATCACCCGGCCAGTGTAGCTCAGTGGTTGAGCATCGACCTATGAACCAGGAGGTCACAGTTCAATTCCAATAGGGCACATGCCTGGGTTGTGGGCTCAATCCCCAGAAGAGGGCATGCTCTCTCATCACTGATGTTTCTATCTCTCCTCCCTCTCTCTTTCTCTTAAATCAATAAAATGTATATATATAGAAATATGTCACCTTTATCTTCCCCTAAGATGACAACAGCATTCATAATTAATTTATTTCCTTGACCCATGAATGATGAACATACGGGATGAACCAAATGGTGTACTTGGTATCAATTTGCCAAGGTGTATGATTGCATTTAGAATATTATTAGCATTTAGTATGGGTCTTGTGTACATTGAATTATGTAAAGTACAAACACACACACACAGAGTAAGATAACTGGATGAGATTGTCCAAGATATATCAGTTTCTCTATGTTATATACTTGCCCCAGAAACCCAAGGAGATGCAACTGCACTAGAAAGAGAAGATAGTTTCCAACAGAAATTATAAAATTGGTGAAAATTTCAGGCTGTAAGCTATTTTTTTTTCAATTACATTGAGTGGTTTAACTCAGTCCAAAACACATTGTTTACATTGGGATTTTGAAGTGTGATAATTTGGGTTTTGCTTGAAAAATAAAACACAAAATGCAAGGTATTTATTTTCTTGATTTCAGTGAAAACAAATAACTCTAGTGCATGCTTCCCCTGTGGGGTAAATACCTATGTGTGATTGTGTATAATTGAAACAGCAAAAATAAAGAAAACAAACAAAACATTAGTTCAATTCCAACATATGTCAACATTAACAAAACTATTTTTGTTATTGTATTGAAATATTTAATAGTCTGGTAAAAAAACAGTCTTTGTATTTTAATTGCCCTAACATTTTTATGGAACTATTTTCTCTACTAAATTCTCTCTTATTTCCTAGCTGAAATGGGTTCCACAGGTGTTCTAGCGTCATTAGCATATTGCTACTGTTGCACATTTGTCCTGTGACTACGATGCTGAGGACCCAATTTTTATTGTCACTTTCCCAGACCACTTAGACTGCCTCCGAATTCTTTGAACTGTTTCTCACCACCTGGTCTATTACTTTCAAAGTACTATCACAATCTGTAATTTGATGCCCATTTATTTCTTGCTTATCGATTGTCATCCTCACAGGAATGTAAACTTCCTGAGGAAAGATTTTTCTCTGTTCATGGTTGTAATGTCAGTATTTGGCACAGAGTAAGTACTCAGGAAATATTGTAGGGATTAATATTGCTAGCCTCTGTCTTCCCCAGCCCTACATAAGCTGAGCCACTGAACTACTTTTTCTGTAGGCTCAAATTCAACCAGTTCCTGAGTCCATCCAAGGTATACTCTGCAAATGTTTTTCACAACACTGATAAGTTTCTATAGTCTTCCTTTCAGAGGTTCTATGACCAAGAAGTGTACAGTTGGTGAGTTTCCATGGATTCAGAGTTTCACCCCCTCCCCATGTTTCCACCTCCCTCTAGTAGTCTGTATACTCTCAGCCTTATAGTGTCTCAATGTCTACCACAGCTCACTTCCTGGGGGCCTGAAATATATCTAACCTTTGGAATACCCTTCTTTGGGGTCTGGTCCTTACCTTTATTCAGAAATGGAATTATGAAAATAAAATTTCTCTGTCTTCCTGGGGTTCCATCTACAAGGAAATAAAATGAGGAAATTTAGAGTTTCATATGAATATACTTTCTAGAAAGTAAGATGAATTCAATAGTGAAACAAAATATTAGACAAGAAAAAGATACTATCTTTGGAACTCATTAAGCATTAAATTTACTTTCCATTTTGAACAATTTTAGGTACATACTTCCCAGCTTGTTAGGGATGAAATCAAGTCATTCCATTAGCTTTCTGTGACTCTATGTATTGAGGCCATAAGTGATCTAGACATAGTGCTTCCATAACAGTGGTGAAAAGTACTCAATCAGTTAACATTTAGATACTTATATCCCTAGGATCACTAGAGAAATGTTCCAACAAATATGATTTTCTTTATAAGACATATTTCTAGGTAACAGAAAATAGAAGCCTTCTTTATCTATTATCCTGTTTCTTATATTCCAAGACTTATATTACTTTTTTTTTCTTCAGGAACCAAGACTTTCTTTTCTATAAAAAAATATTTCGAGAAAAAGAATTTTAAATATAATCATGTTACATGCAATAAACATTAATAATTCAAGAAAAACGATTTTAAGTATAATAATGTTACATGCACTAAACATTAATATTTCAAAAAAATGATTTTAAATATGATAATGTTACATGCAATAAAACAGTCTCAATGCAGTCTCCACTTTCAGTCCTCGGGTATCAGGGTTTCTCTTCTGCAAGTTTTCCATTCGATTTATTACTTTTTATACTCAGAATCTCTGCTCATAACTGTGTAATTACTAATTGGATGATACTGATCATTAATATCAATACTCTGAATTTATATCAGTCCCATCTGCCTCTGCCTCTGCCTCTTGGTTACCTGGTTGGAGCAAGTGTCCAGGAAAGGCAAAGAGGCACTTTACTTGTGGCCACTTCCTGTTTTCACAATGTGTCAGATCTTAATCATGGATGGCCTTTTCCCGTTGAGTCTCAGAAATATCCTGAGGATAGCCATTAAAGTAGTTGTTTCAAATCAATTGGAACTTTAATATGGAAAACTACCAGTTCATCCATGAGATATTCTATATTGTGGCCCCCCCGGACTCTTTGCCAGGTAGACCTCTTTATCTGGGAATGAGGGCAACAGGAAATAAACACATCAGTTGATAAATGTCTATGCTTTACTATACCTGTATTATATTAAGGCAACAAACCAAACCATAAAAGAAAGGATTGATTTATTTGAAGTTCTATGTACTGTTTAACTACTCAATCTAATTGCTATATAAATCCCTCCCATGGTGTTTTCATTGTAACACAAAGATTAAGATCTGTGAAGTGTAGCTTGTGTATCATTTATTTTCCATCAAGAATGAGCATAAATACATTAAGAACTAAAGGTGACACTGAATACATTGAAACAAAGATCATTAAGATTGACATATAGCTTTTGAAACTGATTCTTTCATGCAATTTGAAGTTGTTGCAAGACTCAATTTACCAGAACTGAGTGAACATAGAGCAAAATAATACCAGTGAATACCCATTAATAAGCAGTCAAGCTATGTAAAAAAATATATATATATACATATATTTTTTTATTTACCTAATATACATTTACTAACCCACTCTTGTATTGTAGGTATCACGCTAGACACTAGCAATAGTAACACATGGCAAATGCATAGTATATTTTATTAAAAATTAGATGAGACAAGGGGAATCTGAATTTATGTGTGTGTGCGCGCACACACACACACACGAAAGCAGAGATGGAAGGTAACTAAAGAGTCCTGTACTTGTAAAAGTAAAGATCCTGGATGATCTGATCTATAGTCCTCATCTCACTTTGGCAGAATAGGGCAATTTCCCATACTGCCACCTATTTCTTTCTAGATTTCTAAATGTCTGTATCAGAATTTCTCTAATTTAGGTTTATTTCCAAAAAATTTTTTTGATGAGGCACTATTTTCCTGGCACTGCTGTGCTAATTGATTTCACATTTAAAACCTATATCCTATATAATATAAGAATATGCAAATCAACCAAAGGGCGGAATGACCTGAAAGCCAGCGGCCCAGCAAGCACCCCCACCCTGATCAGGGGCGGGGCCAGCCGGCAAACCTCCCACAGCCCCTCACTCCGGCCAGCTGGCCCTCATGAGGGTGGCCAGCTGGATCCCACCAGTGCAGGAATTCGTAATATTATTTGTTGAACTAAACTGAACAGTGCTCTCTGAATGTCAGATTCTGGGCTTAGTATCAGGGATTCAAAGACCAATAGAACCTCATCTCTTCCAACAAAGAGCAAAGATGTCATAGGAGAGATAGATGAAAATAATAATACTGAAATATGTGATATGGTCCATGGACAACAATTTATTATAATTATGGAAGTTAAATCAACACTCTGAATTCATATCATTCCCATCTGCCTCTGCCTCTTGGTTACCTGGTAGGAGCAAGTGTCCAGGAAAGGTAACATATACACAACATATAGAGGTGGAAACTCAGTTTAGCCTAGAGGCTCAGTGAAGTCTTCAAGAAGAGAATAATCCATGAGTTAATTCTTAAAAAATAATCTGAATTCAGAGTGGTGAATATGGAGACATATCTAGAATGATTAAGTTATTGTACTATTAACTAGTATATAGGACACAGGAAGAAGAGCAGATATTTGGTAAAGGTGAAGTAGGACTTGGGGGGGTAGTTTGAGATAATGATTGGTTAATTTGTGGATTTGTTTGATTTAAGGTGCTTATTAAACATTGAATTGAATATATGGAGAAGACAGTTAGATAAGTAAGTCTGATTTTAAAGAATAAGTCTGAAAGCCCTAGCTGGTTTAGCTCAGTGGAAAGAGCATCAGCTTGCAGACCAAAGGGTCCCAGGTTTGATTCTGGTCAAGGGCATGTACTTCGGTTGCAGGCTCCTCCAGGCTCATGCAGGAGGCAACCAATCGGTGTTTTTTCTGTCCCAGCCTATATTTCTCTCTGTCTTTCTCTCTCTCTTCCACTCTCTCTAAAAATCAATAGAAAAATATCCTCAGGAGAGGATTAAACATTTTTTAAAAAAAATAATAAGTCTAAGTTGGAGATAGAATATGGGAAATCAAATTAAGTGAAGTAATCTTCCTATGGACATATATCTGGAAAGAGACAACATTAAACCTAAATTATATATATATCTGGTTTGGAAGTTCAGGATCTTTCCAAAGAAGTGATATAATATTATCATCTATTATTAGCTGCTACCCCATTCTAAAAAGAAATTTAAAGTAATCAGAAACCCTATATTTAAGTAGACATGTGTGAATAGTTAGTGTATAAATATATTTTTCTAGTTGTCTGCTTTCAAATAGATTCCTTGCTCAATACTGTACAAGATTTATTACATGAAGGTTTACCTGAGAGAACTTAGACGTACTGTTCCATTTTAGATAGAAGAATGTATTGAGACATAAAGACATCCATATAAGAGAGTTACTGAATCACTAAATTGAATCTCCAGATTCACTTAGTACAAGTTTGATCTGTCAACTTTTCTCCTTAAATTTTTGTCAATAAGATTATTCCTGAACGTTTTCCAGTAATGGAGGAAACATTCTTCCTACTTCATTCTTGAGCAGTTCTTACTTCCCAAAGTTTTTCATTCATTCATTTATTGCTTCATTTTATTGACATTTTTTTATTTTTAACAGGAAAGGTGTTTTTTTAATATGTTTTTATTGATTTGACAGAGCAGAGAGAAACATTGACAAGAGAGAATCATCAATAGACTGCCTCCGGAACACCCCTTCTCCCCCACTGGGTATAGAGCTGCAACAAGGGCATGTGCCCTGACTGGGAACCCAATGGCGACCTTTAGATGCATAGGACAATACCCAACTGAGCCACACCAGCCAGGGCAAACTGACCTACTTTTATAGAATATTATGTGGGTGCCAGGAATAAAGTACTGAACAAGCGAGACATGGTTGCTGCCTTTATAACTTTCAGCCTTTTGAAGGGCACATTGATAGATAAATAAATAAATCTGTATTATTACTGCTGTATAATAAATCACCCCCAAATTCGGTGACTCAAAACAACTTAAATATTTATTATTTCATTTTCAAATTATGTATTAGTGTTATTTTTGTTGTAGAATTAATAATTTTATACAACTAAATACTTAAATAAATACAATTAAACCAGGGGTAAGCTGACATGTTCCCAATCCCTATAAATACATATTAAAATAATTCTATTTCCCAGAGAAAGCAGAGCAGCACTCAAATATGGAGGATACACTTTATTACTGTATAGATTTTCTGTCAGAAAGTAAATAAACAGAAAAAAATCTACTGGACTGGAACACATTCTGAATAACACACAGGAGAATATTGATTTTGTAAAATAAAATCAGGCTAATACAAGGAGGGAACAGGCTAAGATTAGGAAAGACTATAAAGAATTTTTTAATGGCCAACTAAAAAATTGATAGTGACTTGGTTATTTGATTCATCCAGAATTTGTTACATTGTGAGGTGTATATATAAGATGAGAATATAATTTGGTCTTTATGTTACTCATGGACATGTACTGCCCATACTCTACTTTGAAAAAGGATATGTTGCCCCAGCTACATTTTGGGCAACATTTATCAGACCTTCACAGGAAATGTTCCAAACCTTCTCATGGGGTTGGCACAGCCTTTGTTGGGCTTAGATGGCAATTCGGCTTTTTTTCCCCTAATCTTATTTCCTACTCTCCCTTTTTTTCCTTCACAGATGCTATTTTCTCCCCACAGATACTATTATGTAATAATTATCCTACACAAACACTCCATCCTAGAATCTGCTTTTACAATTTTTAGTACCAGGAACATTCTAAAAAAAGAAAGTTATCTGATATAGTTTTGCAACTAAATAACTTACTATCCATATGTCAATAGAGATATCATTACTGGTGGTAGGTAAAACACAGAAAGTCCCTGGCTCAAGGTGATCATTAAAGCAATCACTGATGGTAAGTTGGAATGATACACGAGTGGAGGGGTGTGCTCTAACTACCACAATCTTATCACATGTTTAAAAAGCATGGGGGATGGAAATTATTGCTAAACACCATTGACACCCTAGAAAAAGATACTAGAACATTATGGACGATCAGCAAGTAATTGAAAAACAAGTATTTGCAGCCATTGGGCTGTTCTGGTAGCTGACAAAGAAGCCCTCATCACCTGTAGCAGGAAGACATGGAAAACTGAGGACAAGGACCAAGACTGAATAGACTTGGATTAGCTCCAGAAAAAGTTAAAGCCCAACACAGGCAGCTCTTTTATGCCAAAATCCTGGCCCTGGATTGAAAATAAACAGAATTTTGATACTTTGGATAGACACATCTGGGTACATGCCCTTGAAAATGTTGCATATTCAGAATCCTTTAAAATCTCTTGGCCTGCAGAAGTTATCCACCCCTCAATATTAAGAGTTAAAATCCCCCTTTGCTTAAAAAAATACAGAGGCCTCTCTGCCTCAAAATAACATGTCACACACACACATACATACACACACACACACACACACACACACACACACACGCAACCTAGAATTCACCCCATCTAGTCACTAGGCCTATAACATGACTTAGTAAAGACATCTGGGACTGATAAGATAAGAAAGAGATTCAATCTGAGCAGGGGTACCGAATGGGCATGGGCTTCAGGAGCCAGAGGAGTAGGAGAGGAGTAGATTTCAAAACTGCTCAATCAAAAAGTTTAATGCATAAAATTGGATATGTGTGAGCATAAATTAGAAACATATGGCAAAAATAAAATACCCTGACAAAGACTCCCAAAATGCTGCTAATTGACTACTAGGATGGCTCCTACAAGCATGGACAAAGCAATTGCTCATGTTATTATTTAGTAAGCAGGTCTCTGGTCATTTTTTTCCTTCTATTACATATTTTAATTATTAATTGTTCAATTTTATTATTAAAAAGTTACTGTTATAAGGAATCAAAGTTTTTAGTCCATAAATACATTTTGGACTCATGTTATTTCTCTTACTGTTTTTTACTTTTCCTCTTCTCAAAAATTCAGAGAATTTTCTATTCTCATAGCCCAAGTTCTAATTTCAGACAGAGGAACATTTCTGTGAACTGTGAAGATATTCTTCAGCCAGGAGACAGACCACTGTTTGTCATTTTTCTATCCAACCTTAGCTTTCAGTCTACCTTTTAAGTACTAGGTGGCAAAAACATCCTGTTAAAGACCTGGTAGTAAAATTAACAGTTTTTTCCTATGTTTAAACTACCCAGGGGAATTTCCTGCTAACACATAGTTCTATGACCAAATCATTACAGAAAAATAAATAGTGACATGGGTCAAAAAATGTCAGACAGCTTGAAAGCTACCTAAACAGCCTTTACATCTCACGGATTTTTGTGCACTTGGTCCCAGTCCTGTCAATCTGTTAAGTTACTGATGCTTCACGCTATGAGGTCAGTTATAATTTCTCACACAGTTGTGCCAAATAGCCCAGAAAAGCCTGTAGCATTTGCCCCACAAAACACTTCCCAAAAGAGTTGACGATTCGTGTACAGACAAGAGGGAATAAATGGGACCTGCAATGATTAAATACTGAGATATTTTGAACCACTGTCCACAATTTATCAAACTTTATTTTTAAGTCTAAAAAGTCTTAGGGTACAAGCAGGCAGGCAATAATCATAGTAATAGTGTCTGAAGTCTTAAATAACCTACATTGTATGTTGCTTCTACCTTTTATGAAGCATTTAGTTCACAGTTATATGTGTTAGAAGCAGCAAAGGATTTTATCAATTATAACACAGAAATCAAGGGGGACATTTTCTCTGTGTCTTAGGATTTTATAATACCAGGTTTTCCTCCAGAGCTATGTAAATACAAGAAAATGTTTTCTGTTTCATCAGACCTTTAATACAAACTGGGTCTACCATTACAAAAAAAAAACAACCCAACACTAAAGATTTTAAACAATTACTTCTTAATCCAATTAATTATATTCTGTCTATGTCTTTATGGTTTATAAATTACTGTATGTTACTTGATCACTGCCTGTTTTTTAAACATGATTTTTAGAGAAACCTGTTACATTAGCTTACACAAGAAAGAAATTCCTTCAATGGAAACTAGAATGGTTCAGAGAATTAAGCAATGATTTCAGTAACTAACTGGTGAGAAATAACATCCATTGCTGGCCAAAATTAAGTAACAGGAATTAGACTTAATGCCCTGCATATAAGCAAACAAACAATAAAATTATACTGAATGTATATATAGAAAATAACAGTTTTCAAGGCAATGGGTATCAGACAACTGAAGATAATTATTTCTGAGATCGAAAACTAATGAGGTAAGTCTTATGACTGCTCCAGGTCATTGTCTTGACAAGATTTCTAGTTTCATTGCAGTCAGAGGGACCTAAGGCAGAGCCAACATACACCCTACATTGAAGAATTGATAGTCTAGGACTATCTAGGGTGTGCAGAACAGAATACTGGAGAGAAGAATGTCTAGAGACTGGTGGCGCATCTGTCATTCTATTCAGCAAAGTACTGATTGGTACAAGTATGTGAGAAAACTATCCAAGGTTGGGAAAGAAATACGTGAGAATATTAGATCAGACAGCGCCTGTCCCTCACACAGGGCCAGGAATAGGGCCTGTTCCAATCAGCTAAAATGAAACTTCTCATGAGTCATGGGGCACTGAGTAGAGCACCCGGAGATGTGTCACAGTAGTGAGGACTATTTGGGCCTAGACCTAAGTGCTGCTCTGATCCCACCAAACAGATCTTAAAAGCAAGACCCCAACGGATCAACTATATCCAATTACCTTAAGAAAGTCCCAAACCAAAGTTCAAAAATAGATAAAAAGATACAAAAATATCCATCTGCAATAAGGTAACAGTCACAATGACTGGCATCCTATCAAAGATTTTTAGACTTGCAAAGAAGTAGGAAAATATGATCCATTATGAAGGCAAAAATTAATCAGAACTGAACTAGAACTGACTCAGATATTAAAATGAGCAGACAAGGCTATTAGAATATTTATTATAACTGTATTCCATTTGTTCAAAACTTAAATAGTTATATAAAGGATGTGAATCACTATAATGTTGTGATGAAGAATACACTGATGAGGGTTGATGGTAAGTTAGACATTGGAGGAGAAAAGATTAGTGAAATTGAAGACAGCAAACTCAAACACAGAGAAAAAAGGAAGTTAAAAAAATGAAACAAGCCCAGCCGGCTTGGCTTAGTGGTTGAGCGTCGATCTATGAACCAGAGGTCATGGTTTGATTCCCGGTCAGGGCACATGCCCGGGTTTTGGGCTTGATCCCCAGTGCGGGGTGTGCAGGAGGCAGCTGATCAATGATCCTCTCTCATCATTGATATTTCTATCTCTCTCTAAAAAGAAACAAACATACAAAAAAGAAAAGATTATCAGCGAGCTGTAGGGCAATACCAGACAACCAAATAAACTTGTAACAGGATTCTTTGAAGGAGGGGGAGGGAAAAAAAAGCTTTGAAAATTTTCAAATTTGATACAAATTACACATGCAGAAATTTAAGATGTTCAAAAAACCCCATGCACAAAAAATATGAAGAAATAATTTGCATCATTTGGCTATTGAGAACATTGCAGCTGTGATCATGCATGCACACGCACTTGTTTGAGTAACTATTTTTTTCTATACACGTGTTCATAGCAGCACTGTTTTCCATAGCCAAAGGTGGAAATATCCCAAATGTCCATCAATGAATCAAGAGCTAAACAAACTTGGTATGTACATGAGTGAATATTATTTACCCATAAAAAGAGAATAAAATATAATACCTGGTAAACCTCTAAAATACTATGCTAAGTGAAAAAAGCAAGACACAAAAGGACAAACATGATTCCATTCCTATAAAATATCTAGGATAGGCAAGTTCATAGAAACAGAATGTAGGGTAGAGAGTCCCAGAGGCTGGGTAGAGTGAGGGGAGGAATGGAGAGTTACTGCTTAATGAATAAGGGATTTTACTTTGGAGTGATAGAAATATTTTTGAACTAGATAGAGATGGTGATTTATGAATATACTAATTGCCACTGAATTATTTACTTTTAATTGATTATTTTAATATAAATTTCACCTCAGTACATTTTTAAAATAAAGAAAAATTTAACATTTAAAAATAAAGATGTACTAAAGCTGTAAGAATGTATCACTAGAAAACATTCACTACAAAAAAAATATTAAGGATAGTCTTTTAGGCAGAAAGAAAATGATACCTGTTGGAAATATGCATCTACAAGAAGGAATAAAAAGCACCAGATATGGTAAGTGCTACGTGGGCAAAGATATAGAATATTTTTCTTATTATAAATGATAGGAAGTTCAGAGATAAAGTTGGGTCTCAGGGACAACATCAACCAGGCATTCAAA
Source organism: Myotis lucifugus (assembly GCF_000147115.1). Classification (NCBI taxonomy): domain Eukaryota; kingdom Metazoa; phylum Chordata; class Mammalia; order Chiroptera; family Vespertilionidae; genus Myotis; species Myotis lucifugus. The sequence continues at coordinate 1,260,814 of NW_005871159.1, forward strand.
TGTTTCCTGATTTGGTGTCTCCCCTCTGCTTCACTCAATATGTTAACTTCACCTTTCATCACTGATGTCATAATAATTTTCATGAGCAAGCAAGCATCAATTATATTCTATGTTATGACTAGCACATAATAAAAGTTAGCTAATAATATCTCACCCAGTTAGTAGCATTAGGAAATCAGGTATTCTACAGAAATGCAGCTTCTAGATAACTGAATTTTACACATTCATCGTTTTTAAATTCCACATTCATCATGTTTAAATTCTAATCATTATACATGGAAGTCTCTTAGGGATTTACTTTCATTTTTCCACATTAATATTTTAATATCAAAACAATGTATGCAATAAAAGTAGCTCAGGATGATAATTATGAATATTTAATTGTCTTACCAAAGGGTTATTAAAGTTTAAAGAATTATTTGCCCCCACACTAAATGGTTCTATAATGAGTTGTTTTAGGTTCTTGGATTTGTCTTTATTTTATCTTTTGTTCTGAGCTGTGGTATAAGGCTCCCATACAATGGAGATGAGAAAGGTCTTCCCTTATCAAGTTCTTCTGTTTGATGGAAGCCCAAGTCATGCCCACAGCTACACACCCTGCAATATATCAATAAGTATGTACTAAGTGCCTCCTTTACACAGTTTTTTTCTAATAAATAGCACACCTATATGCCCCTGAATATGTTCTTATGCTGCTCATGATAAAGGTAAGGCATTCAAGGCCTACTTTTTCAAAGTGAGGCCTCATAAACAATGATGAAAACACTCGAGGCATGTGCAGTTCAGGAGACCAGACTATTTGGACAACACAGAAGCAGGGTCAGAATAAGAGAATTGAGCACGTGAGGATGATATTGATCACTGATTCTGGTTTCTTGTTGAGTTCGAAATTGGAATGAAATATAATGTAGCTCTGCCCGGCCAATGTAGCTCAGTGGTTGAGCATCGACCTATGAACCAAGAAGTCATGGTTCAATTCCCCGTCAAGGCACCTGCCCGGATTGTGTGCTCAATCCCTAGTATGGGGCGTGTAGGAGGCAGCTGATCAGTGATTCTCTCTCATTGATGTCAATCTCTTAGGAGGAGACCTGGCATTCTAGCTAAAACATGCCAATGAGATGCTAAAAAAGGTATGTGGGGAATAAATGAAATGGTTAATGAAAAGCCTATGTGACTGTTCCAGAAATCATCCATGAGCCTGGGAAGGCAGGACCTCCTTAAATGTGGCAGATTTATGGAAATATATAAATGGGAGTTTAAATAAAATGGATGAATTGAGAACCACAGATGCTAAATTTCCTAAAACCTGTCAGAAAAAATAAAATATCCTGCCCAGAAAGCCTTAGAGAAAAGTGTCACATCTGAAAAGAAGTCAGGCTAGGCTCACCCTTAATTAAGTACTTCCATTTATTTTAGACAGCAAAAAAGTAAGTATGGTAGATAGTGTTCCAGTGAGAGAATCTAATGTGAGAGAGGCAGGGGGCAAGCCACTTTTGAGAACAAGAGGGGGAAACAAAATAATAACTAAAGAACTTTAGCAATTGGTGAACAATCAGAATTTTCCAGGGAACTTCAAAGAACATCAACTAGAGAGAGTACCACCCAACTTTGGGAAGAGAGCATGTCTTGAAATTCTTTGAAAATCAGTGATTCCCATCATTCTGTTATTGTTGAATCCACATTTTGGTTTGAAAACTTAAATTCGTCTGAAAAATTGATTGGAAATCACATGGAATGATCAACTCTCCCCATCAGTGAACTCTTGTTTTCAGAGCAGGTCGGACTCTGGAGGGACTATGTATACTCATCCAGGTCGTGGATGTGAGGGCAGAATCCAAGATGACAGCATAGGGCAGTGGGAGGAGCAATTTACATCAATTTTAAAATCTTCCATTCAACCATCAAAAAATAATGTAATCATTACTGTCCTTGCCCAGGACCCCAGTGAAGATCAAATTCTTCCCTAAAGAGTGGCTGAGGACTAGCTCTTCTATTCCTGATTTGGGACCCCAATTTAGGGACACAGATAATGACCTACTCATATAAATGAATTGTAACCACTCAAGATTGCTTTTAAGCAAGAGGCATTTGCTAGCCCCTGAATCACATGAGTCCCCAAGAGACTTGTCCCAAAATCAGGAAGAATTCTGTGATAGGAGTATTGAACAGATGAGTGGTAAGGTAGAAGCAACTTTGGAAGCTGAATGGGTACCACATAATTAAAAACATACAAGCCACCTTAAATATAGGTTGTTTATATTGTTTCTCACATTCTTGATTGATACCATTTGTGAAAATAAAGTCTCTGGCTCTGGAAAAGTACTTGGTTTAGTTCCAATTAAAATAATGTCTTTTCCTTCCCTACAACTGCTTAGGATGGCACAGAACTTTGAAAGAAGCTATAAAGTTTTACATAGTGTGAATAGAAAAAAGCATTGTCTGGGCTGTAGCTAAGACTTAAAAATGCTAGCATATGGAGCAGGCAACACTCCACCCACAGAGTCATGTGTATGTGTATATGTGTAAGTTCTCACATAAATGAGCCATATACACTTAAATGTTATAGAAAGCTCATAGAAAAACTGAAAGATTCTTAAATATTATAGAAAGTTCAAAGAGTTCCTAAGTGTCCAGAACGCTTGCATGTATTATAGAGGTGTCCAACCACATTCTCTGATTTACATATAAGGCAAGATATCCATGAAATAATTACTCCATTTATTCAATCAGTCCATAATTCAATAAAGTTTCTGCTGTTGGCTGAAGCATTCTCCCCACCACCAACTTTACAGTTGAAGACCCAACCCTCAAAATGACTGTGTTTGGAGACAGGAATTAAAGTTAAATTATGCCATAAGGGTAGGGTCCTAATCTGATAGGACCAGTGATCTGCTAAGAAGAGGAAGTGAGAAAATTCTCTCTCTCTGTCTCTCTCTCGCTCTCGCTCTCTCTCTCTCTCACCCTCCCTCTTTCCTTGCCTTCCTCCCTCTCTTTTTCTCTGTTGATTCCCTATGCATTCACTGAGGAAAGGTCATGTGAGCACAAGGCAAGAAGGTAGCTATCTGAAAGCCAGGAAGAGGGCCCTCATCCAAACCAATCATGCTGGCACCCTTATCTTCGTGTCCCAGCCTCCAGAACTGCCTAATAATAAATTTCTGTTTAAGCCATCTAGACTATAGAATTTTATCTGGTAGTCTGAGCAGCCTAAGACAGTCATTATTTTTGACAAGTTTGCATTGCAAAAAATAAAGAGCAAGGAAGAGTTCAAAGAGTCACCAAATCATGTGTAATATGCTATATGGCCATAAGTACTCAAAGAAAAATTAAGCAGAAAAAGGGGTGAAAAATAATGAGGCATGGTATTTTATAATGTACCAATGAATGCCTTTTTTATAAGGTAAAAACTAAGTGAAGAGTGAAAGATAGTGAATGGAAGAAAACATGGAACAAGTCATATCAGTATCTGAGACAGAACATTACAGAACGAAGCCATAAGGCTCTGAGGGGGGAGCATGATGGCAGTTTTGAGGGCAGCAAGGAGGCTACTGTGTCTATAGTAGAGCGGGTAAAGGATTATAGTCACTGAAGTAGCTGGGGTCACCAAGAGACTTGCAAGCCATAACGAGTAGTTTGAATTTTATTTGAGTGAGATGGGGAGTTTTGGAGAAATCACTTGATGTGACAAAAGTTAAAACCCTCTAGCTGCTGCATAGAAAACTGATAGTAGAGAGGGAAGGATAAAGGCAGAGAGAGCAGTTAGAAGCCTAATACATTTGTCCAGGTGATAAAAGATGCTGACTTGGATCAGTTTGACAGTATTATATGGGGGTGGTAAGAAGTAGTTGAATTCTGAAAATATTTCAAGGAAAAGTCAAGATGATTTGCTGAAAGATTAAAATAAATTCAAGGTATAAAGGAGGCGGACATAAAATAATTACCGATTAAGTGGTACAAGGGAGAAGTATGTGAAAAAAGGAGGTCAAAAGGCTTCCCCAAAAAATCCCCTTAAAAAGAAAAGGGGGGCCTTTCCCCGGGGGGGC
>NW_005871159.1:1264953-1274953 GCF_000147115.1 Myotis lucifugus
AAAGATTAAATAAATACAAGGGTATAAAAGAGCCAGACATAAATAAATTTATCTGATTAAGTGATACAGAGGAGGAGATTGTGAAATAAATGGAGGTCAGAGTGCTTCCCAGAGAATCACTTAAAATGAATAAGGTGTCTATTCCAGTGGGTCATTTTATGAACGAATTTCTGGCATTTGAAGTGAACTATTGTTCTTGTACAGTGTGAAGGTGAAGCTTTGTTTGTCCACTTCATTCCATCCCCTTCTGAAATAAAAGAGAACTGGATATTGGGAGACATGAAAAACCAAGAATATTCAGATCAAAGTAACAGAGAACAGATACGCCATTCTCCAAGCATTGGAGGTTGATAACTTGGCAACACCTATGTAAATACCAGAGTGGAATATTTGAAATGTCAATAATTCTAGAAAGTTAGAGGTATTTAAGAGAAGCATATGGGTAGTGGGCTATAGATAATAACACAATTGGAAGTCAAGAGGAGACAACAAATAGTATGGACAAAATATGAGATAGAGAAAATAGACTGTTTAATATGACAGATACCCCAAGAGTGTTAGAAAACAGAAGAGAACAAGTAAGCAAGATTGGTAAAATGCTAAACAGCCTAGGCAGAGAGATCACTGAACTTCAGATAAAATCCTGATGATATCAAAGAGGCCTCATATACTTACCCTCATTCTTCAGGCTCCTGGTGAAAACAAATAATTGGCCCAGCTGAGTGCTCAGTTGGTTGGAGCATCATCCCATACACCAAAAAGGTTGCGGGTTCAATCCCTGATCAGGGTGTGTATGGGAAGCAATCAATTGATGCTTCTCTCTCACATTGATCTCTCTCTCTCGATCTCTCTCTCTCTCTCTCTCTCTCTCTCTCTCTCCCTCTCTCCTCCCCACCCCTCAAGTGAGGATTTGGGGGGCGGGAGTGGAGAAAGGATAGCATTCTTTAAAAGAAATACAAACATGCCGAAACCGGTTTGGCTCAGTGGATAGAGCGTCGGCCTGCGGACTGAAGGGTCCCGGGTTCGATTCCGGTCGGGGGCATGTACCTTGGTTGCGGGCACATCCTCAGTAGGGGGTGTGCAGGAGGCGGCTGATCGATGTTTCTCTCTCATCGATGTTTCTAACTATCTCTCTCCCTTCCTCTCTGTAAAAAATCAATAAAATATATTTTAAAAAAAAGAAAGAAAGAAATACAAACAAGTAATTGATAAGAGCTGAGTGTTTAACACTTGGAGGATGAGAGTCACAAAATCTTCAGTAGAGGACACATTGGAAAGAATTTTACATGGGACTCATAAATTCGTGGAAAGATCATTAATTATAGTTAGTATATAGCTTAATGTCATTTAGAGGAAAGACGTAAAAGATATCCATTAAGTGGATGGTTAGATGAGCAGGCGAACAGGTCAATGGAAGGGTTGATAAATACTCAGAAGTTGGTCAGATCAAAATAATAATATGTCTGATACTGATATACATAGATATATAGATATATAGATATTATTATACCACAGATGAAGGTAGGAAGATATTCATTTTTTTTCAATTTCACCCATCTTGTGCTGTTTGATTTGCACATATAACCATTATTTACAATATTGTTTAGGTAAGATAAAGGAAACTGCAATTATTACAGGTGAGGAGAAAATGTCTAATTTGTAGGGCAAGTTTATGTCATGAGAGGAGACTAAAATAATATAATTGAGTGCAATCTAATAGGTAAATATGTCCATGTTTTAGAAATGGTGAGTGTACATGACTGTGTGTTCATTTGGATGCACAGGTCTTACTGTATTTTGAGTTGTGTTAACCTATTTGTGAAAATATACTACAAAAGACCCCAAGCCATCAAGGACTCCAAATAGTTAAAGCAACATTGTGAAAGAACAAAGCTGGAGGAATCATACTCTGTGATTTCAACTATATTACAAAGCCATAGTATTAAAAATAGCACGGTATTGGCATAATAACAGACACATAGATTAATGGAACAGAGTCAAGTGCCCAGAAATAAACACAGTATATATGTTCAATTAATTAATGACCAATGCGCCAAAAAATATACAATGGTAAAAGGATAGTCTTCAATAAATGGTGTTAGAAAAACTGGACAGCACATGCAAAAGAATAAACTTGGACCTCTGTCTTATACCCTATACTAAAATCAACTCTAAATGGATTCATTACTTGAATGTAAAACCTGAAACCATAAAATTCCTAGAAGAAAATCTAGGAGGTAAGCTTCTTGATATAAGTCATGGCAATGATTTTTTTGGATTTGGCACCAAATCAAAGGCAAAAAAGCAAAATAAACAATTGGGATTAAATAAAACTAAAAAGCATCTATACAGCAAAGTAAACCATCAACAAAATGAAAAGGCAACCTACTGAATGGGAGAAAATATTGGAAAATCATGTGTCTAATAGGGAGTTAATATCTAAAATACATAAAGAACTAATAAAAATCAATAGCAAATAAATTAACAATCCAAATTTAAAAATGGGTAGAGAGAATAAGTAGATATTTTTCCAATAAAGACATATAAATGGCCAATATGGAAAAGTGCTCAACATCACTAATCATCGTAGAAATGCAAATCAAAACCACAGTGAGATGAGAACTGTTAGAATGTCTATTATAAAAAAGACAAGAGATACATGCTAGCAAGGATATGGAGGAAAGGGAACCCTGGCATACTGTTAATGGGAATGCAAATTAGTACAGAAACTATGGAAAACAATATGAAATTTCTTCAAAAAATTAAAAATAATACTAGAATGTAATCCAGCAATCCCATTCTGGGTATATATCCTAAACAAACAAACAAAAATCACAATCACTATCTCAAAGAAATAACTGCACTCTCATATTTATTGCAGCATTATTTACAATAGCCAAAACATGAGAACAACCTAAGTTTCCATTGATGAACAAATGGATAAAGAAAATGGGGTGGATATATACAATGAAATATTATTCAGCTATAAAAATAAAGAAATCCCGCCATTGTGGCATCATGGGTGGACTTTGAGGGCATTATACTATGTGAAATGTGAGAGAGAATGACAAATACTTACTTATATGTGAAATATAAAAAAATCAAACTCATAGATACAGAAAACAGTTGATGGTTGTCTAAGGCTGGGGGTGGGTTAAATGGATGAAGAGAGTCAAAGGTACAAACTTTCAGTTATAAGCCAAGTAAGTCATGGGTTGTAATGTACAGCATCATGACTATAGTTAATCAGTACATTTGAAAGTTGCTAAAAGAATAGATCTTAAAAGATCTCATCACACACAAAAAACATTGTAACTATGTGAGATGATGGAGGTCGACTAAACTTATTGTGGTAATCATTTTGCAATATGTGCACATATTAAAACACTATGTTGTATGTCTGGCTGGTGTGACTCAATAGTTAAGCATCGGCCTATGAACCAGGAGGTCACTGTTTGATTCCAGGTTAGGGCACATGACCAGGTTGTGGGCTCAATTCCCAGTAGGGGGCATGCAAAAAGCAGCTGATTAATGATTCTCTCTTATCATTGATGTTTCTATCTCTTTCTCTCCCTTCCTCTCTGAAATCAATAAATATAAATGTATATATATTTTTTAAAAAACACTATGTTGTATACTTAAAACAAATATTATGTTATATGTTAATTGTATCTCAACAAAACTGGAAAAAGTTTAAAACAAATTACATTTTTCTTTGTTATATCAGTTCTCAACCTTAAAGATTTGCCTTTGAATCTGAGTTTCTAGATTCTAGGTCAGACAATATAGAAAAGGACTTTCCTTACTAAATTATTAAAATAAGGGAGAGGATCATGTTTGCTTTCATTGGTGCATTTGTAAATCTTTTTTCCCCTGCAACCTACCATCTATAGGTACATCAGATCTAAAATAAAATAAAAAAATCCTGAGTAAATTACTCTCATCCTCATTACACATGCTGTTAATAGCTTTTATTTAGCAATTCTTTCACTTATTCTAAGGAAGTAAAATAACTCCTAAAAAAAAAAGTCTCTCTTACAAATTTGGGAATGCGTAAAATTTTGCAAACAGAAAAAAAAAGATTAAAAATAACTTGCAAATGTATTTTTTTGTCAAAAGGGGCATAAAATGGAATACATGGGTTAGTCATTAAAATAATTACTCTTAGGCTTAAGAGGGCATCTGCCATGGCTCTGACTGCAGGAGAATAAGGCAGTCCTGGCCCGCTCTCATTCAAGAGTGTGGCCTCATTAGCCCAAATTCACTGAATGGGACTTTGAGAACCCTTCTCAAAAGAATGAGATACTGTCTTCAAGTTGAGGCTAATGAGGGACAATATACATTTACAGAATCTTGAGTTTCTTACACAGCTCCTGTTGACAGTGAAGAATTAAAGCAAGAAGATACACTGTTCCCAAAATCTTAACAAAAAGAAGTAGAGAATTAGACACCTCTCCTGGATACTGAATTTATAATGCATTCCAGTGCTGACATCTTGCTGAAAAGTAGAAGGCAAGAGAGGTGGATGTTCATTTTATATGGCAAGAGAAAAAAAGGCAATAAATCATAATGTTTGCATTTGCCAAGACTTCATTTCAGTGGTTTCTCTGTGAGTTATACATGCTTTTACATAACACTAGGTGGCAAGCATTCAAATGCTCATAACTTTCATATTTTGAGGAGCTGCATTACAAGTTCACTTGAGTTTATTCGATGAGGTATTTAGCATTTTGAATTTGTGAACCATTAACTTGTTTAAGGCCTGAGCTAACTGACAAATTTAGTAGTAAAGAAATAATGGTTTTATCTATACTAATAAAAGGGTAATTAGACCAGACATCTTCCAGACATCCTTCTGGACAAAGCCACGGTGGCAGGGGCTAAGGCAGAGGCAGTTAAGGGTGATCAGGCCGGCAGGGGAGGGCAGTTAGGGGCAATCAGGCTGGCAGGCAAGCAGTTATGGGTGATCAGGCTGGCAGGCAGACAGCAGTTAGGGGCGATCAGGCAGGCAGGCAGGCAGAGGCAGTTAGGGGTGATCAGGCAGGCAGGAGAGCAGTTAGGAGCATCAGGCAGGTATGCAGAGTGGTTAAGGGTGATCAGGCAGGCAGGCAGAGGGGATAGGGGCGATCAGGCAGGCAGAGTGGTTAGGGGCAATCAGGCAGGCAGGCAGGTGAGCAGTTAGCAGCCAGCGGTCCCGGATTGAATAGGGATGTCCAACTGCCGGTTTAGGCCCGATCCCCAGTCAGACATTCCCCAAGGGGTCCCAGATTGGAGAGGGTGCAGGCTGGGCTGAGGAACCCCCACCCCCAAGCATGAATTTCATGCACTGGGCCTCTAGTTTTACATAATGCTAGATTTCCAGATGGCAAATAAAATGTTTGTCTCCATGATGTCAAACATGTATTAAGTACTTTTTTCCCCAAAAAAATTTCCTGAAAGTTATGGAACCAGATAAACACAATTTTAACATTAGCTTGATTAGCTTCAATTTATTAAATAATTGAAGATTTCAAGACCAATTTTAAACTATTGTAGAAAATGTCTACAGTTGCTGTTATTTCATTTTTGGCCATTTAAGTAAATAACATGGATAATTCATAAGACAATTTGAAAAAAATTAAAAAGTTGAGTGGATATCAAGTAAATGATTTTTTAATAAGTTTGTGTGAAAAGATTGATCACCACAAATACTACAAAATGATTGACAGCATAATACAAAAATCATGTGGGTAAAATTACATGAGAAGATCAGAAGATTGGCAGAACCTCTGAGAAGAGTCCAAAAAAAAAAAAAAGGGGGGCGCGTGCTCTTAGCCACAGTGACCAATGGTTATCCCTACCTTCTCACAGAGGAATTGAGAGCTGAGGTACTAGAGACCAGGGGAAAAGACTGGACCCTCCCCACTCCCTTCTCCCAGTGCTGAGGCTGCCGGTGTCATCCTTCCTTAGCAGGAGGCCCTGACACTGGCCTGTTATGCAGAGGCTACACAACATGGAAAAAGCCTGATGACACAAAGGCAATACCTGTTGTACATAAAAATGTCTTCACTTCTCTGAGGCTAGTTGGGGAGACCAGTTAATAAGAGTAGCAACACTTACTCTCTGTCAAGATACTAGATGATACATATTTTACAGACATGTGAAATAACTAAAAACTGTCAAAGAGCTATTTCAAAACAGCTTACTCAAGCAGCTTATCATTTTAAAGAGTCTTTGCTCAAACTCATGTACAATCCCTCTGAACATAATTTTGTTCCCTATATTCACCATTTATAGCTCCTTAGCCGTTATTATAATTCAATGGCTAATGTCAAGAATAATCTGATGCAACTGAGCAAGCAAACATATAATAATATTCATACCATAAATATGACTTTGAAAATCAATAAACCATCTTGGAATACTTGGAATTTAGGTCTGGTGAACTAGTAATAATTACATTGTTCAGGATATAAAATCTATATACATTTTAATTTTCCTTCTTTTGTGTTTTCCTTCTGTTGTATTCTGGTGTGTAGGACTTCAAGAGAAATGCATTAGAATCTTCTTAACATGGCCCCAGTGTGACCTCTAACACAACTGTTCACATTGAACACACCATAAAGGCTGCTGGCTTATGAGTCATTTGATGCTTCTTCCCCTTTTCATAAATTTTGTTCTATTCATTGAGGGAGAAATACTCTTTGCTTGAAACTTACCTTTTAAGCTCCTCTTGTGTTTTTCACATTCTGGAGAAAAGCAGAAGTTAGTACTAAATTAAGATTAGCTTTCAGGGCCTATGAGTAAAGGGGAGTCATGGCTCATTGCCAATTATATGCACCAAAAAGCAGATACAGGAAACATTGTTAAGTACTGCGCTGCAGCCTGCAGGTATCAATAGCAGCTAACACGTACAAGAGAATGGCTTCTGCATCTTGTAATTTCATGATCTAGACAGCTATTTTCCATTTTTATTCATAGAATTTTGACAGTGTAACAATTAGAAATCTAAGGCAAATTATAACATTGGGAATAGGATGCACTGAGCTTCAGTAACCTAATGAAATTTAACATTTTATAATCTAAAAATCGCCTTAGTCTGATTCCACAGTTGCCCATCTTTTAACAGTGATTTAGATTTCAATGCAAGTTTAAGTACAGTAAGAAAATATGCTGGCTATCCCAGCACAAGTATTCACAGTTGCATTAAAGATATATGCTATTAATATTTTGAACATATGTCTCAATCAAATGATCTTTAGTATGAGAGGCTATACCTAAGATATATACCCACTTGGGTACAAAGCTGGCTTTGGACTGTGGCAATTTAAGTATCCTAGCCAAGGAACTTTTTCTAGTGCCAACACTCTAACATTTACTGGATGCTCTAATTTTTTAAATTCATACCTATAGAAAATGGTTGTGTATGTATAAGTGGACAATCAATGGGTCCGTGCTGCGTGTTACTACTTGAACCAATTAAGCAGAGACAGGGTTGAATCATATACCAGTATGAGTGTTTATTCCAATACTGCCGGCAGTATGGAAAAACAGCAAGTCATCCACAAAAACCTGCTCTGCAGCCCACCATAAGCCAGCTGCTTATATTGGGTAGAAGGACAAAGATTACATGGGAAGTAGGCAAAAAGATATGGCAAATGGACAGTTTACAGGTAATGCAGGCTGGAGATTTGCAAAGGCCTGTGGGTATGTAAAGGACTGGTCTTCAAAGGGCTAGCAGCTCTCCTTTCTGCAACAAAGTTGTTAATGTTTCCATGATAATAGCTCCCAGATGGGGAGGATGGGCTGCATTTCCAGGTAGCTCCCAGGGCCGAAATGCAACTCCCAGCCAGGTTAGAATGTGCCTTCTTTAATCAGAACAAAACAATCACGGTTAACAGAGCATGGTTAATAGTTCTTACAATTATAGCTGGACCCCAATATTCTATTTCTGCCCCTATCATATATATTAGAATAGGGTGTTGAATGGGAATATGACTGCTGCACAATCAACTAATGGAGAGAACTGAAATACACTCATGTGACTTTGGTTATATAAGAGATGAAGCAGAGATTGTCTGGGGATCAGGAAGTTCTGCTAAAAGGCCAGAGAGAGAAGGGGTGTGTGTTTGGGGGGAGAGAGAGACTTATTGTCTCACAAAGAAATTGTCTTAGACCAAACGTTATAATACATAAAATAGAAATGTTGAAAATTAGATGGAACAGTTTCAAAGACACATCAGCTTCTTCAAAATGGTGCCAGAGATAGTTCTTGTAATAAATATGAGGTTTTTCCCCATATTTGCCATTCTCTTTTTTTCCTCTTGTATTTCCTCCTTCCTTTACTACAGGGTTTTATCTTCCCAGAATTCAATATTCTGTCTTTTTCTTCGGATACTTTATATTTTAGGGCAGGTTTGAGAGTTCCAGCACTGTATTACAAAGTGAAACCTCTGCTTAGAATTCCAGAAACATCTCAAACTCAATCCTGTATGTCTAAAATAGGACAAATTCTCTTATGTGACTGTCAACCTCCATCAATGTACTTTTAGCTTGTCCTTCAAGATTCTGGTCAGTGGATTATTTTCCTTCCAGCATTCTAAGGTAGAAAACAAGGGCTCAATTTTTTCTCTTTCCTCTTCCCTTAGCTGCCAGTCAACAGTTTCTAAAGATTTGTTGATGTTCCTTCTTAATTATCTTTTGCATATCCCTCTCTTATGCAGTCCCATTATTCCTATCTTTGTACAAGCTTTCATCATGCCTTGCCTGGAGTACTTAAATCAGACACCAATTGAGTCCATCAGCTCAAGGAGATTAATTTTAATGCAAGATGCAAAGAATACCCAAGGTACAAAGAATGAATGAGATATAATTCATTTGTGGCTTTATTTATTTATACATTTAACAACTGCATCTGAGTGCCCACTTTGAATATACATGATGATGAGCAATGGAGATTTATCAGTGACCAAGAGAAAATTTTTCTCCCCACAGGGAGTTGAAATTCTAATTGAAAGAAATTGATAAGTAAACAAACAAATAAAATTATTACAGATTGTGATAGGTCTAATTAGGAAATAGTCTGATGTGACAATCAAAAGTGAGGATAAGGAAGAAAGGTAGATATCAACTGAGTAGTCTCACAAGCAAGTTTGGAAAGTGATTTGAATTAAGCACTTTCTGACTTTACCATAGGTGCTCCATGCTGTCTTCCGCATATTGGGCCAAAATCCCTGGCACCATAACACCACTGAAGTAAATGCCCTTCCTTCATCACAGTCTCCATGCTGTGTGCTTTAGTTTTGGTTTGGTTTTGTTTAAAAATAAACCAAGATTAATTTAGTACTTAAATAAAATTCATGCAAGCATCCCAAAGACTCAAACTTAATTTTGTAACTATAAATGTTATAGTCAAAGAAGCCTTTAGGTTCATGTGAGAATAAAAATTAATTGCTTCAAGGAACACTGTTCATATCTGTTCTAAAAGAATTATTTATTGACAAACCTTTGATGCAGTTTCATAGAGTTGCATGTTTGGGCATTAGCTTTTTTGTTTAGTAAACAATACCTTAAATGCTAAAATCATGGATTTAGAATAAGTCATATAAAGATTTATTAGTTTTTTTGAAAGATGTTTTAACCATCCATTATCTACAGAGTGAGAAAAAAATAGTGAATTATTAACTAGAAAGTTCAATAGTTTATTGTAACTTCCTATCTATCATCCACTGCTCAACTTCAGCATAATATTAAAGTGAAGGGTTTGGAGGTTCAATCATCTTAAAGATCAAAACATTTTTTTTTCAAAATATAACATACAGATGTTAAAAACAGTAAGTACTTTCCTTAACGTTAAAGGAAAAGGTAATATTTGACCAATGAAGTTCAAGGGGCAAACTCACGTTAAAATGACTGGCTGATAGAAGTTAACTTCACTCCTTTTCATGTCTAATGGCTCTTTAACATTCGGAGATTTAAGTGCTGGGTTTAGAAAAAAAAAAAAGAAGAACTTTAAAAGGTG
>NW_005871159.1:1285005-1312597 GCF_000147115.1 Myotis lucifugus
TTATCCCCAAACTGACTTAACAGGATTCTTTGCTAAGACTGGACTGGGACAACTAAAGACCAGACAAGGCCAAGTTTGAGGCCTTCCTGAAAAGAGAGCTCTGAGGACCCTGATATAGGTTTGTCAAAGAGAGAGAGTCTTCATCAGCCAATAGCACTGTAACTTATGCCTTCCATATAGTTACATATACTTATATAGTAACACCTCCAGACATTACAGAAACTATAAAGAAGAAACTGAACAAAGCTTATCTAGGGCACAAGTTTTCTCAGAAAGGCACATCCCAATCTTCTTGCACTTAGGAACATTAGTGAGCACTTCAGCAGTACACTTGGGTGCCATAAAAACAGCAAAATCACTAACAAAAAGTCCAAAAATGTGAAAAGTGTGGCACTCAATCGACCTAGAAAGGGTGCCTTGTTTACAGTATGAGAGTTGGAACCAGAAAGCAGAGCTGGGAGTGAGTGCTGTGTTGAGAAGTGCATGTCCCGTAACTCAGACAAGGTAGGAAATTCAACTCTGTGGGACAAGAGAGGCATGGGGAGATGGGCACACACGCTCCTCTGTGCTCTGTGATCTGTAAGACCCAGAGAAAGCCTTTGGTTTGAAGATTGCTTTTCTTTGAATGCATGGTGATTCTGCTAGTACTCTGTGGAAATTTAACAGAAAGAATTTGTAATTACCCTAGACATTTTAAATGGAACTTTTCTCTTTCTTTTAATTTATAAAAGGAAATTCTCCTGTTGTTAATATAATGATTTTAAAGAATTTAAATAAATAATTGATGCACTTACTAATCTTATCATCAATAAATATGCCTTCTTATATGATAAAAACCTCTTGTCATGAGAAGATATTTAAATTGTTATGCTAAATTAAATTTTATAGCCATTTTAAAATTTGTAATGAAAATTCACTGTGTAGAGAAACTAATATACTTTAGAAAAGTTCACTTTTATGGAAAGCTTTTCTGAAGTGTGTAAATAGTTGTTTTATATAAATATTTTTGTATTTAGATATTTTTAACATAAATTATTTCCCAGCACTCATGTATCTTTCAGGTCTGTATTCTGCACAGTCCTCAGTGATCACAAGGGCATCACAGAGGTTTCTTCTATTAATTGTATTGTGTGCATAAGTTTGCTTTGAGTTACTTATTGTCTCCAAATTTATCTGGGGCATTTCTTGGGTATATAAATCACGGAACAATCTTACAGCCATTACTTATATCACATTCCCTATTAAGGGGCAAGAATCTCACCTAATCAATAATCATAAGTCAATTTTATAAAATAATATTAGCCAAGGTTACATATCTTAAGCTTAAAGATACTCAATTCTTACATACAATATCACTTAAATGTCTAATTTATTGTTTTCAGGATTATTGTTTTGATTTTAAAATAACAATTTTTATGTCAGTGTTTATTTTTTAAAATTTTTAAATGATTTTAGTGATTCCAAGATAAAGTTACATATACTTCTCTAATAACACTTTTAGACATTACAGAAACTATAAAGAAGAAATTTAAAAGCTTCCATACAATAGTCACTGTTATTAAAACTCTTAGTAATTAATATTTGAGATAACTAACCACTATTACTAGCTATACTGCAATCAAGATTCTCACACATCTTTATACAGTTAAAGTGTTTCTATGAAATTTATTATTATTATTATTATTATTATTATTTATTGGTGGTGGTGGTCCAAGAATGTAGATATATTTTAAATTTTAATAATTTTGCTAGATTGTATCCATTTATAGTTTTACTAAAATTGGAGAGTGTAGCTTACCTATACCGTCGTTAGCACTGGAGGTTAATTGATATTTTAATACTCTCAAAACTGATAACTAAGAATGTTGCTTTCTTGCTCTTTTAATTTTTATTTAAATATTGTAAGTGAAGGTAGAAAATAATTTCTCACTGTCTGAAAAGTAAGCCAAGATGACTTGGGGACATTTTTTTGAGAAAATGAGTGTTTGTTTGTGTCCGAATTTTAGGTTCTGAATAAATAGTTCAAGAGATTAAAAATTTGTTTCCATGAAAAGAGATTTAACATCCTCTATCCAAACTCCAATCCCAAATCCAGGATCCAGTTTCAGTGTTTGTCAGCCTTGCTATGTAGTGTTTATAGTTTGATGACTTTACAGGCATTTCCTTTTGTTCTAAACCCATGCAAAAAGAAAAATTAAATGGTCATTGTCCTCCATATTTTTACATTTTATGTACTTTTTAATGATAGTTATATTATTTTTATACTAATAATTCAATTCCTAAAATATAAGCTGACAATAAGATAGCCAAATAGTGAAAATTCAGTGAAATCTTACTTATAAAAGGAATTTCATAAAGAAACATTATTCAGCGAGAAGCTTGGTTTCTTTCTTTATTATAGCATTAGTATGAAAATCATAGAACAGAGTGCTCCCATTGGCACTGTCCTATTCCTTAGCAATTTAATAAAAATCTTTCAGTTTACACATCATTTCTTGGACACAATCCACCAGAAACCTCAGGTACATAAATTAACCATCACACATAAATGAGGCAGCACACAAAGACTGACATTTATGGTTGTGCCTTGATGTTCTAACACCCAACAGGTATCAACCCAGAGGCACATAAGACAGTGAAAATAAATTAAAATCCAAAACACGCATACATATGCACACATAGCATTAACGTAATATTACTGGCATAAATTTTAAACTAACAAATATTAACTCAAACGTTTTTAGTCTATATGGTTAAACTGATGATTTTAAAATTAATCTCAAGATGACTTAGTGAATGAAGAAATTATAATTGTTTTTTATTTTAGGAAACAATTTACAGAATTTCTTTTTGTAAAGATCTTAATATCTAGAACAATGTTCAAGAACTTTATAAAAGGGTGTTAGAATTCTTAATAGTTAAAGAAATACTATTCAATGTTTTGAAAATAGATCAGTCCATTAAAAAAATAGACAAAGGACATGAATAGGAATTCACAAAAGAACAAACACAAATAATGAACACACTAAATGATGTTTCCTTAACTTCACTATTAACAGAAATCAAAACAAAATGCCTTATTTTATTGATCTGAATGGAAACCATAAAAATAATGATAAAAATCAGTGTTGGTCAGGCAGAGATATATAGAATTATTTATACATTGTTGGTAGAAGTCTAATTTTATAACCTTGGTTGAGTTAAATTTCATAAAATACCTCAAAAGTCATAAACCATTCAGACCTAGCAGTTCTACTTCCAGCAGTTAGGACTAAAGAAATGAATATTTGTACAAGATTGGATATTATGGACAAGCCTATAATCACAGAAATGTAAAATAAAAACACCTAAATGTTTATCAACATAATTATGTGTAATGAAGAAAGCCTAAGCAATTTAAAATAGTAAGATAGGTCTCATTTCACTGATATGAAAAGGGATTCTGAGAGGAAAAAGAACTCAAAATTTTTAGTTAATACCATCCAAATTGTTTGGCAGTTTGAGTTGAGCACGACTACATTTGTAATAAAAACTCTTTATTTTTTTAAAAAAAATACCATTTTATTACAATAAAAAGGAGAAATCATCTCTTGCTCTGCTTCACCCAGTGTATTGTCAAGGTGTCTTATTCCACTCTTTCTCAGCCATAACTAAAAATATACCTAATCCTTTAACTTGTAACCCATTGGAACTATTTCTCTGTAGAATTATACCAAATTATTGTCTCGATTTAAAACAAAACAAAACAGCGGTTTAAAATAGGAACTTTAGCAAGGCTTATCATTTTCTTCTCCTGTTTAAATGAGCCCAATTTCTTAAACACTATGGGTTCCAATCTCTTCAATATTCTAGTCATTCTCCAAGTGTAATCTACCTTTTCAATAACTCTTAAAACAGAGCCTTCAGAACTAAGTATAATATTGAAAACACGGTCTGAGCAGTTCAGATTATAGTGAAACTACTACCACCTTTGAACTTGACTCTCTACCATTTTAAGAATGCATTAACTTTTTAAACATCTGTTAACACCATATTTGCTCATATTGCGCACGTAGTCAAATAAAACCATGGGAATTTTGCCATACATTTCCCTATTCTATAAATGTGCAATAAACAGGAGTTTACAACAACCCAGTAAAAGTTCATTTTATTAGTTCCAGCCCACAGTTCCAACCTGTAAAAATCTTTATTCAGGCATACAACTATCATCT
The DNA here is from genome assembly GCF_000147115.1 of Myotis lucifugus. Classification (NCBI taxonomy): domain Eukaryota; kingdom Metazoa; phylum Chordata; class Mammalia; order Chiroptera; family Vespertilionidae; genus Myotis; species Myotis lucifugus. Next base: position 1,289,217 of record NW_005871159.1, read on the forward strand.
AAACCAGTAGCCACCCTTGCTAGCTTGGCATTACCTGAAAAAGTGCTAAGTACTTTTTCTTTCATCATTTTAACTGTTGATCAAACTGCCAGACAGAAGACAGCCAAATGGAGAATCACAATTCCAGAGATCTCCCTAGAGTTTGGTATCAATCCATTACTAGATGCTCTGGATAGTTTTTTCATTAGTTATGGATTTGTAGACTGCTCACATTTTCTTGTCCTTGAGAATATTAAGACAGCCATTATGGAATGTGTTACACAAACTTTCTGTGGCTTTTCTCAGCAACCATTTTACAATTTGCATGTGTGATTTATTGTTAGGCATAGAGGAATGTATATATATAAAAGCCTAAGTGACCGTTAAGACTGGACTACCGGCCAGTAGCTGTGACATGCACTATCAGGGGGAGACGCTCAATGCAGGAGCTGCCCCCTGGTGGTCAGTGCACTCCCACAGCCAACCTCCCATGGCCAGCCAACCTCCTGCGGACCCTCCCCACCTCCCCGCCTCCCCCCCCCCCCCCGCTGGCCAACCTCCTGTGTTCCCTTCCCATGGCTGACCGGCCCCCATAGACCTTGATGGGGACTGGGCAAGACAGCCCTGATCAGCCCCAATTGCCGGCCAGGCCAAGGGACCCCACCCGTGCACAAATTCGTACACCGGGCCTTTAGTAGAATATATCACTTAAGTTCTAGAGATATAAATTGTTGACTCTGTAGACCTGAACTTCTACTCTATAGACCTTCTCAATTCTAATTGTTTACATTTCAAAGGTATCTATATGATATTCTCAATTCTATCTGAAGAATCATTTTTATTTTATTTTTTAAATTTTATTTTATTGTTTAACATATTACAGATAGTAGTACATATGTCTCCTTTTTTTTCCCCATTGAATGAATCAATTTTAATTGTATGTCTCTTGCATTTAAATTTTATGAGAAACAATCATTTATATGATGGATAGTGGCATGTAGTAGTTAAAACCACAGACCCTAGAACCAAAGTTGCTTGGGTTCAAAACTCAGTTCTACAATTTAATATTATGTAACCTTGAGCAAATTTCTCAAACATGCTGTGCCTCTATTTCCTCATCTATGAAGTGGTGATAATAGTACAGAAGACCCTTGAGGTTAGGGAAACTGACACCTGGATTGGTTTCAGGACCCCCGTGAATACCAAATCCAAAGGTGCTCAAGTCCCTTTTTATAAAATGATATAGAAAAATACATATCGCTGGCCCACCACATCTGCAGATCTCCAATTATGCAGGGAAAATACTGTTTTGATGAATGATTGGTTGAATCCACAGACATGAAACTAAGGAATACACAGGGTGGACTATATACTGAAAAATTTCACATATAAGTGGATCTGCCCAGTTTGACACATGTGTTTAAGGATCAATTATGTTTCTTTCAAAGAGATTAAATAAGTTAATATATATAAAGTACTAAGAAAAACACCTGGCAAGTCTAAATAACTAGAACTATAAATATTTTCAAATGAAAAATATAGTAGTATTATATTAACTATAAAGCAACAATTTTGACGTGGTTTTGTTTTCCTTAAATTATTTGGTTCTGTGCCTTACAAAAGATGCATTTATTATTGTCTCCTAAGACATATGTATACTTCCACAGTCCAATACTTCTATCCATTCATTGATGCATTATACAAATGTTTACAAAGATGATGATGATGATGATGATGAAGATGAAATGACTGCTAGACTACTCTTGTAAACCCCTATAAGAAAGTTTTTTGGCCACTGTCTGGTTGGTGAGGGGATCTGTCTGGGGCTCTGAACATTCAGGGGTCAGGTGGAAACCTACACCTCATCTACATACTTTCTACAGCTCCCATTCATGATTAAAAAACAAGGCAACTGTCAGATCCCTCCAGCATAGCTGATAGCCTCCCCACCGAACTGTTTTCCCAGAGGACTATCTCTAGACACTATTTCTAACACACCTTCTTACCTGACCCCAGTTTCATTGCCTCTGATCTTTGCTTTCAGCTACCCCATTCCAGACACTTAGAGACACTCTAGTTCTTCATTTCTAAGACTGTTTTATCTGAGACACAAGACTTCCTGTTTTCCTTTGTCCCTTTCTCAAAATCCTGACAATCCCTTTACTTCACATCAAAACCAACACTGGCTAGCTCAATTTTGAACATTTCATTCTTTGGGAAGGCTTGCTGAATTTAGACTAGAGTGGCTAAATGAACCTGATAGCAATGTGTTAGGAATAGTTTTTTCTGACTCTTAGGGAGTAAGAAAAAAGACATAAAAGGTAAGAATAGGTGTTACTCTGACAAGTTAGCCATTACTACATTTATTCATCCAATATTTATTGAGCAGTAAACACCATGATAGGTGGTAGAAACACAAAGCTAAATATAATTTAGTGTCAATTCTCAAGGAAATTAAATATAGTGAAGAAGACAATGGCAATTAATGATGTTACAGTGTTATAATTGCCATAAAAGCAAAGACAATAGATCCATAATTGCAAACATAATGTCTATAGTTCCTGTGAAAATTATCTTTATTTACAGAAGCAAATGCCTTGATTCTGGAATGGACAGACAAACTGAGAAAAATCAGACCTATTCTTTAGTCGAAAACCCTGTTCCTCAAGTGTTCCCCAGGCCAAAAATATCTCAAACATCTGCGAGTTTATTAGAAATGCAAATTCTCAGGCCCCACCCAGACCTACTGAATCAGATTGTTACTTAGAACTCCCAGTGATTTCTGAACACATTACAATTCAACTAGCACTTGTCTAAGCCAGATCTTGGGTTGAGGAAGCAGTGGCTCCTACAAGTGCTCAGGACTAGCTCCTATCTACAGATGCCAAAGGAGAGTGAGTTGGTAGCTCCTTGGGGATAGGGAACACACTCATTCATCTAATGCCTAGCATGCAGTAGGTACTCAATATAAATGTTTGTTGACTGAATACATGATTGAATAACTAAAAGGGTAAATAAAAGCACTAATGAGTAACATTTTAAAACACTTTTGAGTATTAAAGAGAAGAGAGTGAAGTAACAAAAGAAACATAACATAGCATGTCAAATAAGTCATGTTAAATACTTTGAGTACTATCAATTAAATTAAAGAAAAAAAAAACATGTAGGCAGAAGGCATTCCAATGCAGAGTCAATTTTAATTTTAGTTTAATTCTATTTTTAGTGCTAGAAAACTGAAATTTTGGGTACTATTTTAAGATTTTACTACCTTTATATTTAACTACTTTAAAAATATAAATTTGTTAGAATAAGAGTTGGTTATTGCTAATCTCCTAGTCACATAACTCAGCAGTAAGAGATTTAAGGTGTCAATTAAGGAACACTCAATTTGTTCTAACATTACATATCACAAGTATATATGCATTAGGAAGCCATAAAATCCCAAGGAGCCACATTGAATCATTGATTCATGCTAAAAGGAGGGGCAATTAATCACAGGATGAAACAAAGTGTAAGTTTTCATTATTTCATATGCTAAAAAATATAAGAATTTTGGGAAAGAAGAAAAATGCTTCCAGAAGAATTTAGGGAAACATTTAGAATTAATTGCTTGATTCTAATTAAAAGAATATAACCTTTAGAAAGATAGTGGCTATTGAAACTGATTTTATTTGCATGTTATCATGAATATGACAAACTAAAACTCTAGACAAAGGTTATTCCAGGTCCCTAAAATACAAAATATTTTAAAGTTTTCCTCAAATATAAATGTGTAATTGCCTGTGTCACAAAAGCAGTTAAACCATGTCCCTAGTTTTAGAGAAACATGAAAATGGCCAGGACACAATATTATCAAACTAAGAATCAACTCAAGGTAGGAATGTGACGAGGCCTATATATTAATAGTAGATATAAATGTATTTCTAGTTTACCAGCAGCCTAATATTTTCCAAATGATCCCAGGGGCATCTGCATCCTTGAAGGTGCAAGATAAAGAGGGGCTAGATTTGTTTTATGTATCTTTAGCCAACAGGCAATGTACAAAAATTACAAAAAGGCAAAAGTTTAGCTCGCTAGAAAAAGAACATTATAACAAAGCCAACTAAAAATGAAAAGTTGTCTAATTTGGTTAGATTTATGTACAGTGGTACATAAATGCATTCTATTGGATTTGTACAAAATAAATTGAGTTTTCTTCCTATTCTTGAACTATTATAAACATACAGAATGTACAACTAAACATTTTGCACATCTATTCTAGGTTAAAAAAAACACCATAGTTTGTCCTCACTTTCAGTGCCATACCAAAGCACTGTTCTTATTTATTAAAAATGCACTACTTCTTTATCTTCAGTCTCCATAACTCTTGATTACGGGACTTGACAGCATTTTAAATAATGGCCACTACCTCATTGTACATTCCTTCTCTTCCCATGTCTCAATTGTGAATTAAGGCCAGTACCTCTCAACAAGTGCAACAGATCATTGCTTATGATGATTTAGAAAACTAATGAAAGACATGTGTTCATTTTTTTATTGGCAGGGGTAGAGATGGGTTCTAAAATTTTGCAATTCCTAGATGAATTGTGAAACTATAAATTATGGAGACTAAATATATTCTCCTCCCCTTCCTCTTCCTCCTTTCTTTTTTATTTTTGAAAGGTGATTGCTGAAAAAAAAAAGAGAAAGGGAGAAGAGGGAAAATTGAACTCTGCCTAAAAAAAAAATCTATTTTCAGATAATAAATGTCATTGTTCATCATGAAGTTAATGAGGCAATAGAAGAGAGAGATTTTTAAATTTTTAATTAGGTATAGCCTAATTTGGCCTTTGAGAATCTCAGCTTTCACATGAAACTCATGTCAAGGTTCCAATAAATTTATCTGGTATTAATGCATTTAAGCATATAAATGGTAATGACAGTAAACCCTTCCAACATTACCATAATTACTGATATTATAAGTTGTGTAGCTACTTATATACCACAGTTACATTGCTTTATACAACACAAGGTACTATTACAATCTAATAGTGATTGTTCAAATTCTTGAATCACACAAAATTATCTAGCTGCTCTTTCAACAAGAGAAATCAGAGAGTGAAGCATTCACACACACACACATACACACACACACACACACAAAATGATGTTTCATCTAACTGTTCATAGCACAGGTAGGTCAGGGGCCAATCACCTAAGGTATTTTTGTGAGTGTGATGGCAAACTCAAGGTGGAATTTAAGGAATCCTTATGTAATTACTGTTGATTTTCTATGTCTATACAAAAAATCATTTCGAAAAAAGTGTCATTTCAATTTTAATATGCCCTGGGGAATAAGACAGTCTACTGTTAGATTTGCAAAACGTTTGAAGCTTATAAACACAAGTACACAGGCTAAATTTTATAATATATGGATGGCATATATGGTGATGAACCCTAAAGAAATCCAACTCTAATTTTAAATTTGACAGAAAGATAGGAATCTACAGACAAAATTAATTCATTAATGAGGGTATTGCTTTTAATCTTCAACCTCTTTTTTCTAGCATAAATAACATTATTCTGTATTTTTAATTTTTAATGTCCTATAGGGGTTGTAAACAAGAACCAAAAAATTGGTATAAAAAAGACAGAAAGTGAATAGTAACACAAATGCATGCATAGCAATGTAATCAAATGACAAGGACACTGAACTCTAAGACAATTAAGGAAATGGCTACAGTGAGGAGGTGTCCAGTAGAGAAAGTATTCATACTGGTCTGATAAAATATATTATCTTCTATATTTATAAAATGTATACATTTGCATTTTCCTCCACTACAGTTTGAAAAATACATGTATCTTCATAAATTTTGTTATTATGTGTTATAATGAAAAAATCATGGACAATATTTTTGTGAGTGGACCAGATAAATTTTGGATACTCTGTGTTGCCTTGAGAAAATTATTTAGCCTCTCTTTCATTTTACTCATTGGAAAAATAATCTAGTGAAACTTAACTCATATGTTTAAATTGAAAATTAAAACAGTATACATAAATGTTCTTAAACAGTGTATCACATTGTAGATGCTTGAGAAATATGAGTAGCCTCTTATTTCCTCCTCTTCTCCTTATGTCAATTCTTTATTGTCTACTAAGATTTGTAAGATTTTGTGGAAATAAATTCTCTGTGTGTATTGGGCTTTCAGCCTGGCAGAACTAGGATTCCTCACTGTGGTATTATCTATTTGCTCAAGGAGTCTTTGAGAATATAAAGATACTATGTTTTGCATCAGCCAAGCTGCCATTGGGGGAGAAGTGATTCAGAAGAAGAAATTAACTATGAAGAGTATCCCTTAAGTAAACATAAATCACCTTGCCATTGCAACTGCTCATGTTCAATGGCCAGAGTCAATCTTTAACCTAATTTAAAGAGGTAATCAACCCAAATACCTTTTTAAAATATTCTATTCTAGAATCATCCTTCTCTCAGCAGCTACTATATTTATGCAAGAACAAAATTTATGTAAATATTAATCCCTGTCCTGTGTTTCCCTTGGTGGTTGAATAGTGTAAAAGGGATAGAAGTGTTAGTCAAATAATTTCTTCTAATTAAAACATGATACATTTTTAAAGAATCCATCAACAGCGGCATCAGTCATTAGCTGACAATTCTCTCAATATTGGTAGTGGTTGATTTTTAGTCCAATGATTTCACCACCAAATGGGGCTCTTTGTTCTTACATAACCACACATGTGGTCAACCGACCCTTATTCAGAATGTACTGTTTCCCAGAAATCATTCAGGAAATGAAGGAAAAAATAATGTAGAAATCTTAACATAGCATAAAGTAACTCACCTCTCTAAATAAACCCAAAAGGTTATGTTTATAAGATTTTTTTTTCATTTTTGTCAAATTTGAAATTATGAATTTATTAATGAGTGTATGTAGAACATGCATGAGGTGGTGTGGGCTCAGCTCTTCCAAAGCCTACGACAGCAAAATTATAATCTCTCCACCAGGCCTTTTGAAGAAATATATGACATGTCATTTTTTTCCAAGAAAACTTGAACTAAAAATCATTCTGGACTCAATGCCCAAGTTTTTAAGGAGTATACTCTAATTTCTGCAAGGACATTAGTTTGTTCATAACAAGCTAGATGTGACATGATCAATAAGTCCTCCCAGAAAATGTCCAAATCTCTAAAATTTAGGCAGCTCACTCTCTATCAAGCTGCTGTGCTTTAGAGACACAGCATTTATAATCCAATTTAGTGATCAAGAAAGCCAGAATAAGATTTTAATTGCAACTTCGATGCTACATGATCAACTATAATCAGAAATAAAACTAACATCTTTCATGTGAGATCTTTGATTACAACTAAATGAGGCTTTGGGCTTTAACAAACACTGTTCCTTTCCTTATTAAAAAAAAAAATTAGAGTCTGTGATTAAGTCTCCTCCTATCAAAAAGCGTCACATTTGCAAACTGTAATATACTACTGAGAAAATGACACAATCTAATAAAAAGGAGATAGTGGTACCAGGCTATCTCACTATTATTATCACATCTGGTTTTCTGTAATATTTTGTGCAATCATTAAAAGCAAAATAACAATAATATTTTAGTCATCTCAATACCTAGAAGATTTTTATTACTTTGGCTAGGAACGTTTTCCTTGGATGATTGGTTGACAATATCCAAAGGATAATTTTAGGTCCTAAAGAATTAAACACAGGTCTATTTTTATGAGGTGGGACAGATTGGAAACCGTACTTTCTGCTTGTTCCAGTGAAATTGGAAATGAAAAGAATGTGTGTCATATGAGGGACAAGTATCATGAAGCCCATCTGAATTATATTTCATGCCCCTCTTTATAGCCTAATGTTCAACTATATCCATTTTCCTGGCAGTATTGCACCCATCAAAAACAAGTTATTGACACTTATATCTCATATATAAATCAAATCAGGCAGACAAAGCAAAGAAGATGGTTTCAGAAAAAGATTGGATGATGGAGTCGAATAATGTATTTGTTTTTCACCTCTAGGATATCACTTTAATACTATCCTGAAACAATGGCACAAAATCATTCCAATTAAATGATCTTAAAATAAGATATAAAGCAAATTCAGGTGATCTCATTCTGTCTAGTGTGTCAAAAGTTGACAGCACAAAATTGAGCAGAAATAGTTTAAATTTAGCAGTCTTCGCATATGTGTACAAGAGCTGAGAGCAGAAATTGGATTTGTTTCAGTGGAGTCAATTAAGAAAGACTCAACAAGGAAGGGTTGAAGTGCACTGACAGGGCACTGGGAATTCTGTGAACACTGACTGGCACTGGCTTGGCTACAAATTAGGCAAAGGCATTCTGCTTTCTAAAATTAATTTATCTGAACTGAGAAATTGCACTAATAGGAAAATGAAGGTGATGATGATAACAATAAATACTACTACTAATAATAATGTAAAAGACAAATGTAATGAAGAGATACAATCACCAGTGATGAGCTACCAAACAGCGATGTCACTTCTACTCTTATTTTTAATGTCCCTGGTCATATAGTTTGTTTCACACAGTTCTGCTGGAACTCCAGTCATCACACCTCATTCCATTTCATGGTGGTCTTCAGATAATATTTGCCTTACTCTGAAGAATGGAGAGGTGGCTGAGAATAAAGCACTTTTTTTCCTTTATCGTATCTATGGCAAATTATTTAGCTTACTCTGGCTTCTTCGGTATGTCATTCACTTCTCTTCCCTTGCCTATCAGCTCTGAGATTTTCAAATGTTAGACAGGAGTCATCTGTGTCATTAGCAAATGTTTACCATGAAATGAAAAGCAGTAAGAAGTTGTAGTGGGGAAGATACGTTAATCAAAACAAATCAACACCTAAGTCTGCTGTTTGATGCCTATGTCATTAAAAGCTACTAGATTAGGAGAGATCTCCCCCAAAGAAAAATGTAAAATAAATTTGCATTTATAAAGAATTATGGGAATTTAGAATATCTCCAAATTGTACAATCTGTGAAAGGAAGCAAATAAAAGTGAAGCAACTTTTATACTCTCTCCCTTCTCCCTATTTTTGTTTTTTCCCTTCAAAAAATATATTGAAAATGAACATATTGGTAAAAATCTTCAAATACATTTTAGGAAATTATTAAATGCAAAAATATGAATAAGCTGGTCTTATAGTAATTAGTATCTCACCTCTGATTGCAAAATAACATTTTCCAGATTTTGTTTTGCTTTTCTTTTATTTTTACACTATTGAAATACATGCCATAATTTTATTAAAAAAATATTCCTGCCATTTACTAAGCAAGAAAGAATAGAAAGTACAAGTTGATGAAAAACTAACAGGAAGCACATAGCATGAGAACTAGCTACACAAAGTGCAGCAAGAATCAATTAAGTGTTAGACTTTGAAGTATTGCCCATAATACCCAATCTAGCAAATTTCCAATTCCCAGGGGAAAAAAGTTATCACTGAAGGAATGTTTTTAATGCTTAATTTTTAGGTTTTTGTTTGTAAAATTCAAAAATATCATAATTTGCATTCATGACTTTATCCTAAATTCACATTCCCCGAACTCTACACTTTACTAATTAGAAACAAACTTTCCTCTAAACAATACTAGTCCTTTATGGTTCTGAAACCTTATGCTTTCCATTGGATTACTCAAGTATCCAATTTTGTAACTGGATGAATTGGAACTGGGAACTAAAAACCCTGAAAGGAAGTTGTTCTTTTTTCTCCTTCTCTGTGGAAGTTCATAGCCTTGAGCCCATACTCCTCTGGGCCAATTTCACCAACCCCTCATTCTGCTTCCTAATATCAGAAAAGAACAATGGCTGCTCTAGCTGAGCAATCCAAGTAGCCAATTCAACTGACAAGAGCAGGGGTGGCTACCTCCAGTCTCGAATGACTACTGGTATCAAGCAGGTGACAATGTATGTAGGGCAAAGGGAGAGAACATGGCTTCAAATCAGCCCCCGCTGCTGTTCACCTTGGTAACATGAGACTCTGTATGGCTAGAACTTCTATTCTTCAGGAGAAGCCAGAAATCTAATTTTTTTGTGTAAAATAATCCAATTTTAAATGTTGGAATTTTTTCCAGTTTTGTTTTTGAGATATAATTGGTACGCAACACTGTACAAGTTCAAAGTATACAGCATAATGGTTTGACTTACACATATTTTGAAAGAATTACTGTAGTAAGTTTAGTTAGCATTCATTATCTCATATATATACAATTTTTTAAAAAGAAACGAATTTTTCCTTGTGACTAGAACTCTTAGGATTTACTCTCTTTAATAACTTTCATATACACCACACAGCAGTGTTAGCTATAGTCATCACGTTACATATGCTATCCCTAGTACTCACTTGTCTTATAACTGGACATTTATTCCTTTTGACCACCTTTACCCATTTGCCCACTCTTACCCCCCTGCCTTTTGATCACCTTCCTCCACTTCTCCCTCCCACCAAAAATGTTCTCTTTTTCCATGAGTTTGTTTGTTGTTGTTGTTTTAGATTCCACATGTAAGTAATATTATATAGTCCTTGTATTTCTCTGTCTGACTTATTTCACTTGACATAACATCCTCAAGGTCCTTCCATATTACTACAGATGACAATATTTCTCATTTTTTATGGCTGAATAATACTCCATCATATATACAGTACTTCTCTGTCCATTCATCAATCAATTGTTTCCATGTCTTGGCTATCTATAATAAGAAAAGTGTAAATTGACCGAATGACCGAACAGCAGAACGACCATCCAAACAACCTTCCAGATAACCACGCTATGATACGCATTGGTGCCAGGCCAGCCAAGGTGGGTACAATGCGATTGGTCAGGGGGCCCCACCACTGCCCCACGATCACCCCACAGAGGGAGGCCCAGGCCATCCTCTGCGGGGTGATCAATAGAGGGGCTCTGCAAGCAATTGCCCAAAAGAGGGAGGCTCAGGCCACCCTGTGCACGGTGATGAATCATGGAACCCTGGCCGGGTGGGCGGGGCCTCTCTCTGCTGGGTGATTGATCATGGAGCACCATGATCAATTGCCCCAAAGAGGGGGCACGGGCTAACCAACCAGCGGAGCTGCAGGGGGTGGGTGTAGCCTTCCTCTGCAGAGCCCGCAGTTGATTGCCCCACAGAGGGAGGTGACCGGTGGCCAGGGAAGGGGAGCAGTACCGCACAGATGGCAAGCAGTGGCAGCGGTGGGGGCAGGGCCAGCTGCCGGCAGCCAGGGGAAGGAAAGCCCCAATAGGCCCTGATCGCTGGTCTGGCTAGGGACCCTACCTGGATTGCGAGAGGGTGCAGGCCGGGCTGAGGGACAACCCCCACCCCCCTGTGCATGGATTTTGTGCACCGGGCCTCTAGTTATAAATAATGTTGCTGTGAACAAGATAGTGTTTTGTTTCATTTGAATATATCCCTACAGTGGAACTGTTGGATCATATGGTAGTTCTATTTTTTTATTTTTATTTTTAAAGGGTCTTCTGTATTGTTTTTCACAGTGGTTGTCACAGTTTCCAATCCCACCAACACTGCACTAGAATTCTCTTTTCTCTATATCCTCATAGCAATTGTTACCTCTTGTCTTTTTGATGATGATTATTCTAACAGGTGTGAGATGAGATCTCATTGTGATTTTGATTTACATTTCTCTAATAACTAGTGATGCTAAACATCTTTTCATGTATTTATTAGCCATCCATATCTTTTATTTGGAAAATATCTACTCAGGTCTTTTTTCCATTTTTAATTGGATTCTATATTGCTTGCTACTAAGTTTTATGAGTTCTCTATATTTTTCCACTATTAACCTCTTATCAAATATATTATTTGCAACATTTTCTCATTCCATACACTGTTTTTTACTTTGTTGATTTTTTTAGCCATGCAGAATATTTTTAGATTAATGTAGTCCCAATTGTTTAGTTTTTATTTTACTTCTTGTGCTTTAATTGACACATCTAGAAATATAATTGGCAACATCCATGTCAATGAGCTTTTATCCTAAGTGGGTGTTTTTTTCCCTAGGAGTTTCATGGTTTCAGGTCTTACATTTAAGTCTTTAATTCCATTTTGAGTTAATTTTTTGTGAGTGGTGTAAGATAGGAGTCTAGTTTAATTCTTTCACATGTGAATATCCAATTTTCCCAGGACAAAATAACACAGTTCAGACTAAACTATACAAGAGCATGAGTCATCAGACATCAGTTGAGAATTGGGACTATGGAGGAGGAAACCACTCGACAAAAGCAGTAGTCAGGAAGAACTTCCAGAGACAAAGCACCAAAGGAAAGTAGAGTAAGTAGAGGACCCGGACTTGCCTCTGCATCATCTCACTACTACTGGAACTGTTCACTGGCCTCATCTAAGAAAACCATTCAGCAAGGAAACTGAAGTAATAGAACCTGCATGCTTTGACCTTCTGTGGCACAAAGTAGAAAAGAGGATAAACATTGGATCTGGAAGAGCAAACTGAATAACCAGAACATTTTAGTAGATTGCCTGCCGTTATTTCCAGGGCAGGGCTTTTTTTATACCCTGAAGGAAAGAAGGAAGGAAGGAAGGAAGGAAGGAAGGAAGGAAGGAAGGAAGGAAGGAAGGAAGGAAGGAAGGAAGGAAGGAAGGAAGGAAGGAAGGAAGGGAAGGAAGGGAAGGAAAGAAGGAATAGTGGCATGAACTGATTCAGAACTTGGGCACTGCATGCCGTCCTTCCAGATTTACATTGTGGCTACCATATTTTATGTGTATTGAATCAATTTCTCAATCTGTAAAATGAGAATAGTTTGAGTGCTGACATCATAGGGCTGTTTTAAAGATTAAATTATATAATATGTAGAATGTTCTTAGACCAGTGCTTGACAGATTATAAGTATCTGTTAATTATTGATTATTATAATTACTTATTCTGTTTTACTTTGCCAAATGCTTCTGGTGGACTGGCCTATTGGCCCTGCATAGATTCAGATTTAAAACAGAATTGCAGCCCTGGCCTGTTTGCTCAATGGTTAGAGCATCAGCCCTCAACTTAAGGATCTCAGGTTCAATTCCTGGTCAATGGCATCAGTTGCAGGTGTGATCCCTGGCCCATATCTGGGCACATTCGGGAGGCAACCAATTCATGTGTCTGTCTGTCTGTCTGTCTGTCTCTCTCTCTCCCTCTCCCTCTCCTTCTCCTTCTCCCCCTTCCTACCTCCCTTTCACTTTCTCTAATAGTCAATGAAAAAATATCCTCTGGTGAGGAAAGAAAGAAAAGAAAGGAAGGAAGGAAGGAAGGGAGGGAGGGAGGGAGGGAGGGAGGGAGGGAGAGAGAGAGAGAGAGAGAGAGAGAGAGAGAGAGAGAGAGAGAGAAAGGAAGGAAGGAAGGAAGGAAGGAAGGAAGGAAGGAAGGAAGGAAGGAAGGAAGGAAGGAAGGAAGAAAGAAAGAAAGAAAGAAAGAAAGAAAGAAAGAAAGAAAGAAAGAAAGAAAGAAAGAAAGAAGAAAGAGAGAAAGAAAGAAAAAGGGAAGGAAGGAAGGAAGGAAGGAAGGAAGGAAGGAAGGAAGGAAGGAAGGAAGGAAGGAAGGGAATCAAATGAAATGAAATGAAACAGAATTGCAGGTACTGACCAGGTGAGCTGGCTGGGTGTGAGTCCCAAAAAGGGCAGACATAAGAGGTACTACCCTTATAATATTCATCTTCGCTACTGGTGGCAAAGTTGTGTCACATTGGGGAGGTAATATATTTATTCATCTTCTTGTAATTCAAGCTCTAAATTGGAGGATTTTTATGAGTAATTAGATAAACTATTATCTCCTGTATTTAGTTAAATTGATATATATTTGAAAGAACTGAAAATGTGTTCTACATGTGAAAAGCAGCAATTTGAATAGCATAAGCTTTTTCAAATTTATTTATGTACCACCATTATGAAAGACAAAATTTTAAAAATAAAGCCTAGGAAATAAAAGAGAATAAAAAAGAGCTAACCATATACCAAGAAATTACTTCCTCCTCAAGCTTATGTCCTCAAGATTAAATCCTCCTTATGCATGCAAGAGGGAAGACTAGGGTAATTATTAAAATCTGAGCTAAGGCTAAACTAGTTACTGAAGGTATCACTTGAACCAAAAAGCCTAAAAATAAGATATTGTCATTAAGGTCAAGTTTCATGTGGCTACCACTGACTAAGATAAAACACAGTATTACAGGGTATGAGTTCTAGACATTGGAGGTTAAAGAAGAAGTGAAGAAAACTGTGCTCAGGTTAGGATAGCATCTCAAACCGAACCCTCTGCAGTTATTGTGTACTTAGGACAGGGTACAAAAGAAGTAAGAGCATCCCACTCAATAGTGTTATTCAAGGCAAGAATGTGCAAAAACTGGAGAAAAAAGAATGGCAACAGCAGAACTAACAGAAGGCAGGGGTAAGGATCCAACAGTTGTATTTCTACTGTTTAAAAAATTAATACATGATTTACTCATAGTGTCCATTTGGGCCCTCTCAATTTCATTGTGTATAAAATCTCATTAAAGAATTCTACTCAGGTGTGTTACAATATGGAAAGTAGGCACAGACCCACTAATTTAGTTGGCTGGCAAGAATATTCTTTTTTAAGAACCTCAAACCTTCAGGTACACAGATGGAAATCATATAACTTGAGTATGAGAAGATGTTTTTATAAATAGCTATTGACAGGTAAAACGACTCACATTTTATTTCTATCACAGGATCTAATTTAGCATTTGTCAATGCTGACTGGACCCAAGAATTGCCTGTGGAGCTTACAAAGGAAAAGTAATGATGCCAGAGTTTCACTCCAGATCAATTAAATGAAACTTTCCTGTGGTAGAATTCAGGAATCTATATTTTCTAAAAATGTCCCTAGATGATTACAATATATAGTCCAGGTGAATACCCTTCTGGACTCTGTCACACACAATTTTTTGAGGCACACAGTTCTGAACCCACAATATGTTTAAGACACAAAATTTAAAAAGCAGCCTCAGTTCTTCTTTGCTTCTAGGTATATTACTGAAGGTAGGTTATTTTTATAGGGTTAATAGAGCAAATTTTTTAAAAAATATATTTTACTGATTTTTTACAGAGAGGAAAGGAGAGGGATAAAGAGTTAGAAACATCGATCAGCTGCCTCCTGCACACCCCCTATTGAGGATGTGCCCGCAACCAAGGTACATGCCCTTGACCGGAATCGAACCTGGGACCCTTCAGTCCAAAAGCCAACGCTCTATCCACTGAGCCAAACCGGTTAGGGCAATAGAGCAAATTTTAATGGAAGATAAATGCTTTAGGAATAAGGAAAGCTCTGTTAAATAGGAATTGCTTCTTTGAACCACAGAATTTAAGAGCTAAGAGAAATGGAGTGTCTAGTTAGAAATGATAGAGAAAACATCTTGGATAGAAGGCATTTTAAAGTTCTTTGGTTCACTACACCCCTACTTACATCACCTGTTATAAAAATGAGAAAAACGAGGGCTCAGTGAAGGAAAGTAAGGAAACTAAACTTACAAATTTAATAAAGAAAAATATTATATTATAGTCCACATCTCTTGACATTTAAACCAGTGTTCTTACTACTTTACATTTTAATGCATAAATTCCAAAATAAACATACGGTTTTATAATTCTGTGGGGAGGTGGTGGTAGTGGGTTGTTCTATTGTCATTCTGGTTCACTGGGAACTGTGTTTCCCAGAATCACTTTTCCTATGTGGGTCTAAAGTTGGCCAAAAGACAAGTTCTAGGAGGCTAGGTAGGCAGGAGTAAAGCCATTGACATTGAGGATTTGAGGGTCAGATGCAATGACAAACAGATGTATGAATACTGTAATATTTCACTGTATTCTCCCTCTCCTTATTTCATATCCAGTTTTCTTTCTAACTTCTGGCCTTGTTGATCAAGGTCCACCCACCATAGGTGCATTACCAGACACTGGCTATGAACCCACAGAACCACCAGCGTTTTGTGAGATTTCCCATAGCTTCCCCCTAAGATCTCACTCTAGCTGCAAGTTGTGACTTTTTGACTTGGACCAGTGCTCCAGGAGTGCTAATTAGTGGCATTTTTTAGATATTTCAACTTTTATTTTCGTAACCTTGTGTCTCTGGTGCTTTCTACAAAAGAATAGCATCCCATAATATTCCTTATTCTCTTATTGGTTCTACTTTTATGAATAAACCCTGACTGATATGAGAGAAGGGGATAATAAAGTAGGATTTTGGACTTCTATGGTGCAGTTATAAATCCAAGGAGATGGTGATAAAATTTGTTCTCAAAATGCTCAAAACTTACTAAGTGACTCTTTGTAGTTTCTAATTAATTTGTTTTATAAAGAAAAAAAAAGGCATGTTCAATTCAGAAATAAAGCAGCCTCAATTCAGAGAAATGAAGGCAACTCTACCAAGTCATTGCTGCCTACGGCTCCCACCCTGGACTACCAACTTCCCTATAGACAGTCCTCAGATGAATGCTGACACTGTTGTGAAATTCTGCTAATTATACAAGTCAGTTTTGAAATATTCATTTGGATTACTTTATAGAGATGGATATTAATGGCTCGCTAACTTTGAAAAAAAGATTTTCTTTGATCTTAGAGAGTTGGATCCTATACTTTGGTAAAGAAAAGTGGACTGGAGAGAAAGAGGTCTGAGCATTTCCTATTCATGCAAATAATTATGGTAAAGTGAGTTTTCTTTGATTTTTGGTACTTAGATTTAAAGATACAGAACCAGTAGTTAAAATCACCTTTTCAGGAGTCATTCTGAAAACCACATTAAGCTGCAAATGTCTAACTCTGATCAACACAAAATGGTTCCATTCTCAAAAGTTAGATTAAGAAATGCAGAATCATTGTAACAAATAACATTGAAGTAGTTTTTAGGCATTGTACTGGAGAGCATTGAATAGAAACTGGAACTACTGACATGTGAAAGAATCCGGAATATTTAGTAGTAAATTAGTGAATGGAAGTCTCCAGTTATTTAGAGCTTTAAAACACTAATAGGAATATTGTTCTCTAATTCCAATCTGCAAAAGTGTCATCTCCTTGTGGTGCCTGCTAACAGTGAAGTTTCCTGGGTCTACAGTTTGGATATTCTGACTCAGCAGATATATGATGGGACTTGTATTAGTTATCTACTGCCACAAAACAAACTATTCCCAAAATTAGCAGTATAAGTCAAGAAATGTTTATTATCTTGCACAGTCTCTGAGGTCAGAAATCTAGCAGTGACTTGGCAGGTGTTTCTAGTTTAGGGTCTCTCATGAGGCTCCAGTGAAGCTATCCACTGGGGCTCTGTCACTAGAAGAACTGAGTGGAGTTGGAGGAGCTGTTTCTAAGAGATCATGCATATATAGCCACTGGCAGGTGGCCTCAGTTCTCATTAGTTGTTTCTTGAAGCCCTCAGTCCTTGCCACATGGACTTTTACATGGGACTTCCATGAAAAATGTCAGTGCCACTGACATTGCCAAAGTGAGTCATCCCAGAGAGAGAAGCTAAGCTACCAAGGTGAGAGCCATAGTGTCTTTCACATCCGATTCTCATAAGTGACCTATCATTTTCTGCTATATTCTGTTGGTCATAGAAACCAATTCTAACAGAATGTGAGAGGGAACTGCACAGATGTGAATACAAGGACACAGGGATATTGGGGTCAGCCTTGAGGCTGGCTATACTATAGGGTGCTGTAGAATACTTTTGTATGCACCTATGAAGATTCTGTAGACCAGTTTGAGAAAAGAATAGTCTATAGAGCCAGTTTTTCAAAAGCGTATAATTTATTTATCCATCCATTCAGTCAGCAAATATACATCATTTTCTGAGATTAATTTAGGAAATGTTTTTATCACTGGGATAAAAAGTCTTTGAAATATGGCTGAGCTGAGTACATCCCTGAAATTCTGACAAAGGTCTGAATAGAATGGGGAAGCACTGAAGCCGATATAAATTCCCATCTGATAAATTTGAAGCATCCTTATCAAGGTAAGCAATGATTTGGTAACTGCCTGAAGTACTGAATATTTTCAAGCAAGTATTTATGATTACTGCCAATGACAGTGCTGCTGGTCATCAGAAAGTACAGTCACTGATACAGAAGGCCTTATAGAAAAGTTATGAGAGAGAGAGAGAGAGAGAGAGAGAGAGAGAGAGAGAGAGAGAGACTGACTGAAGAGTTTTGCTGAAGTATGATTTTCAGATAATGCCCAACTCTCAATCTAATCCAATTAATAAAACTTACACTAGAAAGGACAAGGAAAGAGCTTCCAAAGTTGGGGGGTGAGTGGGGGGGAACAAAACAGAGCAATTGGAAAAACACGTCCTAGGACTTTGGAAACTGGTAAAGTTATAAAACTAACCCATCAGATAAAAGCTGGCTTGACAGGTAAGAAAGCTGGAGGCCTCCTACAAAGCTTTAAAGAGTAGAATTTAGGTTCACTTGGCTCAGGTCTGTGTGCTCACATTTGATGATCCCTCAAATATTTCACATTAATCATTGATGATAACAGGGATTAGAAGCTCTTGTCTAACAAAAAGATGCAGGAAAGGAGTCTTTAGATTTTGCCAAAGTTGTCTCCTCAGAAATTTACCTCTTTTCAGTGTAAATAGGCCAGAGAGAAATCCCAAGTAGTAGACACTGGAATTGACAAAAAGCGTCTCAACTACATGCTCATCAGCACCAGATTATAGACAACAAGCAACCAATGGTTAATGGTTGTATAATATTTATTTATTTATTATTGTTGTTTTCAGGCTTATTACACATTCAGATAAGCAAGCACCATGGATGCTGATGATCTTATTCAACACCCTCAAACACAGGGCCTGAAAGAAGTCTTCACTAAGCATTCAGAGACATTTCAAACTTCCAGTGTTTGGGACACAAGGCCTTAACATCAGAAACGTGTGGCAATCCCCACAAGACAATGACTACAATGGTTTTAGTTGTTGACAACTTGAGAAAGCACAATGGGCAGATACCAAGGTTAATTAGCAGATTAAAGATCTTGGCACATCTAGTTGTAGGAGACTAAAGCCTCTTCCATAGGAAATGACTAAATTTAAGAATGACCTAAGCCAAGGCTAGTTAACATGGTATTGAAAGATAACGGGCCCTTGCTGGTGTATATAAGTGGTTAGAAAGGGTTGAGGATTTGATTCCTGGTCAAGGGCATGTATCTGGGTTGCAGGTTGGATCCCAGGCCTGGTTGTTGTGTGAGCTGCAACTCATTGATGTGTCTCTCTAACATCTATGTTTCTCTCTCCCCCCTCGCCCCCGCTCCCTTCCACTCTCTCTAAAAATATCAATGGGAAAATTATCTGAAGTAAGGGTTAACAAAAAGCAAAATAAATAAAGGCAATAGAAAAAAGCTATCTTTGCTCCATGACTACTAAGATTTCTTTCTGAGAACCCCACCTGGTGTCAGTGTCCATTTAAGGAAGGAAGGAAGACAAAAACTGGTATGAATCTGAATTACAGCAATGTTAACAGAAAATATTAGCTAATTTGAAATGTAAAATGGATGACTGAAAATCAGAGGCTAACACATATTCCCTAAATCATGTACTGTTCAAACTACAAGAACACACTGGGCAAATTTAAAATAATTCTAGTAATGAGGAACAAGGAAATGGTCAGTAAGCATGCACTGTTCTTCAGAAATCTAAATCTATGTGTTAAAATGGCTCTTAATCTTGGCCATAGTATATGTGGATAAAATAACATCTAATGACATAACTATCTCTGGCTAAATGAAAACGATAGTTAACATACCATGTGTAAAATTCCACTCATGGTAATGGTTTCCTTGCTATTATCTCCCTCACCATCCAAGGAGCTCTTGCATTTGGTATCCTAAAGTAGTTGCCTTTTGTTCACATTCTTAACCCCTTTATTTTTCATGCTGATTTCTTAAAATTTTTAAAGTTATGGTGACAAGTTAAGTTTGAAATCCATCAAGGTTGCTCCCAACCACTAAACTTCAGGCAATATTCTTTTTCTTCCATTTTTTTTTAAAAACAGAAATTCAAAAATATAACAACTTAAAACTGAAAGAAAGTTTTGATGTAATAAAGTTTAACCATGCTTCTAATCTTAGAATCCTATCCTTCTCATCTGATCATACATGTGCTGTCTGACCAGCAATCATGTTGGAGAGTCCAGTTCCCCACGGAAGATAACTTCATCTTTAGAATGTTTTATTCAGTGGCAAAATTTGTTTTCCTGAAACTTTTCAACACAGGCTTTTATTTTTGGAACTTTCACATGGGTAATGTTAGTAATAACATTTTCATTGTATCTTTATTTATCCAATCTAGACTTTTGCAATTCCTTCATATAATATATATTTTAAGTCTTATCTGAATCTAGTCAATCTGTGCCTCATGTGTTGCTTATTTCTGTTTTATTCTTAACTAGAGGCCTGGTGCACAAATTCATGCAACAGTGGGGTCCCTTGGCCTGGCCTGCGGAATCGGGCCGAAACCGGCTCTCTGACATCCCCCAAGGGGTTCCAGATTGTGAGAGGGGGAAGGTCAGGCTGAGGGACAATGATCAGGGCCGGGGAGGGACATGGGAGGTTGGCCAGCTGGGGAGGGAGAGCACGGGAGGGCTCCAGGGCATGTCCAGCCCATCTTGCTCAGTCCCGATCAGTCAGACCCCAGCAGGAAGCTAACCTTCCGGTCAAAGCATCTGCCCCCTGGTGGTCAATGCACATCATAGCAAGCGGGTGAGTGGCCTTAGCATATCATTACCATATTATGCTTTGATTAGTTGAATAGCCAACTGGTCGACCCGACACTTAGCATATTAGGCTTTTATTATATACGATGTTTAGCAGTTAATACCCAAAGCAGATTTTTCAGGTGTGGACTAGCCACCATTAAATAGAGAGGAACTCTTGTTTGAAAAAAACCTGAATCTTAGTTTAGCTTGAGTTTGTAAGCCTGGTTAATACCCTATCAATTATATACATAAAGATAACTGTCGCCGAAACCAGTTTGGCTCAATGGATAGAGCGTCGGCCTGCGGACTGAAAGGTCCCAGGTTCGATTCCGGTCAAGGGCATGTACCTGGGTTGCGGGCACATCCCCAGTAGGAGATGTGCAGGAGGCAGCTGGTCGATGTTTCTCTCTCATCGATGTTTCTAACTCTCTATCTCTCTCTCTTCCTCTCTGTAAAAAATCAATAAAATATATTAAAAAAAAATAACTGTCTTACAAATCTCCAAGCCTGCCTTCACAGAAACTCTTCATCAGCTGCTTAAGACTTAACATGTTTTATTTTTTAGATGCATGTGTTACCAGAAAATTTTCTATTGTTTTTTATTGTCATTACTCAAATAAAAAATTTTTTTTTAATTCACAAGCTTCCAGTCTACCAACTTTTCTTCCTCGTTTTTTTGTACTCATAAATGTGATAGATATCACTTTTTTGTCGGGACATTGCAGAAATGTTGACTAGGAATTTAAATGGGATTTCAGTATTGATCTTTAATTTTAATCCATTTCTCGGATGATTTAGAGGTGCTAATATTTTGTTCATTTAATCCTTTCAATTATCTGTGAGACACACATTATTACTCCAATTTTACAGAAAAAAAAAGAGAGTTAGAACAGTAATCTATAGCTGTCCAAGGCAGTAATGTGAGGAAATCCAGCTTATACCCATATTTCTTGTCAAATCTACATTCAGTGACATCATGTTGCTAGCTAGAAATTGGCCACAGTAGCATTATATACAGCAAGGAAATCATAGAGTTCAAACTTTTATTTTTCTCAAGAGTCAGCTCTTAGACATTGAGCAGCATACCACTGGTTCAAGGATACATAGTAAAAAGCCGACCATGTCTTAAACTAATGTCTTACTTCATATCCTAGTTTCCAGAGTCTTTTTAATATACCATATTTCTGAAATCAAACTTCAGTAGTGAGTAAAGGACAGAGACAATGAATTTCTGGGAAGCCAGATTTGCTAAGGTACTGCTAAAAGGAAAAACTTGGAAGGACAGGGATACTTTGAGTCACTGGATAAAAACCTCACCAATTCATACTACTTTGCTCTTTTTTTTCTATTAAAACAGTACCATGTTGATAGTCAGTTTCAATTTATTATCAATTACTAAGCTTGAAATATTTTTTATATTTCTTTGTAGCCATACCTTTTATAAACTGTATTTTATTGGCATGCCCTTAAACATATTAACAGGTACATGCACCCATTGAATTTCAACTTACTTTGTAGAACCAATCCCAAATCTATATAATTCTCTGTTTCCATTCGGCTAATTCAGAATCAAATTGCATTTGTCAGACTCCAAAGAGTAGCAAAGATTTGCCCAGTGGAAAATAAAGTAGAAAGTTCTTAGAATCAATGGCATAGTATGAAAAGCATTGATGCTGACTCTCCTGGACAAGGTGCTCTCCATGGTATGTCTTATAGAATGAAAATGCAGGGTGAGGCACACTACAAAGGGGTGTTTTACATGCTGGGAAGAAATTCTGACAAGTAAAACTTTTTTAAGGTAATCATAGCTCTAATTTTCCAACTTGACAACAGAACAGCTACGTTTTGTAAAGTCTAGGGAGAGAGGGACTGAAAAATAAAGCACTTTCTTCTTGTAGTCTTGGAAAAAAAAAATACCTTCCAGGGAAAAAAGCAGTTCTCATCTTTGAACGACCATTTCCTCCTCCTCCTCCGGCTCCTCTCTCCTGTGCCACAGAGCTATTCTCCATTTGACAGATATCAGCCATGTAACAATACTGTTTTTTCATAGCAATGTGCAATCTTTGCTTCCACTGGAGAAGCCCAGTAGGCACTGTGTTGGATTTGTTACTAAAGGCAAACTAATGTCCCCCAAAGATTTCTCAAAACACTTCACACCAGAATGTGGTATTTTAAAGCACTCCCATTTTCCACAATTGAATTTACGTGGCATAGCAAGAGCAAGTACATTTCAGCAAATACAAGAATAAGAATTAATATAATATGGTGTAAAGATTCTCATAGGATATATAGATTTTATGTATAATACTAGAGGCCCAGTGCATGGATTCGTGAACCAGTGGGGTCCCTCGGCCTGGTCTGTGGGGATCAGGCTAAAACTAGCTCTCAAACATCTCCCGAGGGGTCCTGGATTGCAAGAGGGCACAGGCCAGGCTGAAGGACCCCACTGGTGCACAAATCTGTGCAGCGGGCCTCTAGTATGCATATAAGATCCTTGGTTAATCTCTTCCTGCCCTGCCCCCTCTCCTCTTCCCTCTAAGATTCATCAGTCTGTTCCATGTTTCCATGCCTGTGGTTTCCACTCCTGCATTGAGCATCTGCCCCTTGATGGTCAGTGTGCGTCATAGCTACCAGTCAGTCAAACGGTTGGCCAGTCAGCTGGTTGCTT
>NW_005871159.1:1312697-1329556 GCF_000147115.1 Myotis lucifugus
AAAGATAAGGCTGTGAAAACTATTCCGAATTCAGCTTAAAGACCACTGACTCAAGAAGGAGAGTAAAACAGGGAAGACATATGAAAGAGAAGCAACCTATTAATATTCATTTTGTATTTAACTTGAGCACAGTTTTCATCATTGGGAATATGTTCTCTGTTGTTACAGGTTCTTGGGATGCTCAATCAAGTCATTAGTAAAACTCTGTCAGATTTCTGCATAAAATAGAAATAGCCTTCTCTTCAAAGGAGGTTATCAAATGCTGAATCCGCATTGCAAATATACTATCAATAGTGCACAAGGTCCTCAAGTGATTATGGTTATCTCTTTAAAACTATCAGAAGGCAGGGACCCTATTACACTCTCATATTAATCATATAGAGAGTTATTCTCTCTAATAATTTATTTGGATTTCATTTATCACAGAAAAATATTTTAAAATTAGTTTTTAAAATTAGTTTTTAAAGGCCATAAAAACATCCAACCTTGACATCACAACATTAACATACAGATTCACATGAATCACCTATTTAAATTATATTTCAAAGGAGCTTTCATTATAATGGTCTTTTTGATCAAAACTCTAAATCAAAACTGGTAATTTCTGAGCATGAGTTCTCAAATGTACTAATATCAGTACTAATCTTTATAAAAAAGTTTTGTGTTAATGTATGTTTGAATGATAGCTATGTGCCACAAAACTAGGAATAAAGAAAATAATCATAGCATTCTAAAGTTGACAAAAATTTTGGTATATTTATTAAAAAACAATAATATGAACCATATGTTTCTGGGGGTGGAGACAAAGGTGGAAAGATTCTGCTGCTAATAACTCCATTTCTCCTCATTTCACAAACAAGTTTACCTCTCCTTGGTGGCAAAAGGAACAGGAAATCTGTTTATTTCAGTAGGTTAATAATGTCACTAGTAGCCCAATTCAACTTACAAGGGCTGTCTTTTGCAAATAATATTTGAAAGTAGAAAAGACAAAGAAACTTGAATCTGTTAGCTAAGTTTTCTTTTTTACACAAAACAAAACAAAAATATTGACCAGCTAAAATTGATTCAGTAATCAAAATAACTCCCAACAAACAAAAGTCCTGTACCTGATGTCATCACAGGTGAGTTTTACCAAACATTTAAAAAATAACTAATAACTAACAACTACCCTTCTCAAACTGTTCCAAAAATTCAAGAGGAGGGAAGGCACCTATGCTCCTTTTATGAGGCCAGCATTATCCTGATTCCTAACCTGACAAAGATATTTTTAAAAAATGACAGACCAATATTCCTGATTAACATAGATACAAAAATTCTCAACAAAATATTAGCAAACTGAATTCAGCAATCCATAACAAAGATCATATACCATGATCAAATAGGGTTTATGTCTGGGATGTAAGGTTACTTCAATATCTGCAAATCAATTAACATGATACACCACATAAACAAAATAAAGGATAAAATCATGTGATTATATCAATAGATTCCGAAAAAGCATGTGACAAAATTCAGCACCCATTTATGATAAAAAAAAACACTCAGCAAAGTGTTAATAGAGGAAACATACTTCAAAATAATAAAGGATATATATGAATAATCCACAGCTAACATCAGAACTAATTGGGAAAAGCTAAAGAAATTTTCCTTAATTTCAGATATAAGACAGAGATGTCCACTTTCACCAACTTATTCAGCATAGTATTGAAAGTCCTAGCCATAGCAATCAGACAAGAAGAAATAAAAGGCATTTAAATTGGAAAAGAAGAAATAGAACCATCATTAGTTGCAGATAACATGATACTATATCAAGAGAACCCTAAAATTTTCACCAAAAAACTATGAGAACTGATAAATGAATTCAGATAAGTAGCAGGATACAATATTAATATTCAGAAACTGGTTGCATTTTTAGATTTATTTATGTATGTATTTGTTAATCCTCACCCAAGGATATCTTTTCCATTGATTTTTAGAGAGAGTGGAGGGGAGGAAGGGAGAAAGAGAGAGAGAGAGAGAGAGAGAGAGAGAGAGAGAGAGAGAGAGGAAGAGAGAGAGAGAGAGAGAGAGAGAGAGAAAGAGAGAGAAAGAGAGAGAGAGAGAGATCACCAGGGCTGGGAATGAATGTGCAACCCAAGTACATGCCTTTGACTGGAAATTGAACCCATGACTCTTCGGTATATGGGCAGCACTCTAAATACTGAGCTACACTGGCCAGGCACGGGTTCCATTTTTATACACCAATAATGAACTATGAGAAAGAGAAACTAAGAAAACAATCCCATTTACAATTGCATCAAAAAGAATACCTAGGAAAAATTTTAAACAAGAAGGTAAAAGATCTGTGCTCAGAAAATTATAAGACATTGAAGAAAGAAAATAAAAAAAGATACAAATAAATGGAAGTGTATACCATGCTCACGGATAGGAATAATTGACATCATTAAAATGTCCATACTACCCAAAGTGATCTATAGATTCAATGCAATTCCTATCAAAATACCAATGGTGTTTTTCACAATATTAGAATAAATAATTCAAAAATTTATATGGAACAACAAAAAGACTCTGAATACCACAGCAATCCTGAGAAAGAACAAAGTTGAAGGTATCACACTAGCTATTATCAAACTATGCTACAAGGCTACAGTAATCAAAGCAGCATGGCACAGCATGAACCATAGATCAATAGAATAGAATAGAACACTAGTAGAGAGCCCAGAAATAAACCCACACCTAGATGGTCAATTAATCTATGACAAAAGAAACAAGAACATAAAATGGGGTAATGAGGCCTGACCGGCATGTCTCAGTGGTTGATCGTCAATCTATGAACCAGGAGCTCCCAGTTTGATTCCTGATCAGGGCACATGCCCGGTTTGTGGGCTCAATCCCCAGTGTGGGGCATGCAGGAGGCAGCCAATCAATGACTTTTCTCATCATTAATGTTTCTACCTCTCTCTCTCGCTCTCCTTTCCTCTCTAAAATCAACAAAATATATTTTAAAATAATAAAATAAAATAGGGTAATGGTGGTCTATTCAATAAATGGTGCTGGGAAAATTGGATAAATACAAGAATAAACTAAAAATGGAATAAATGTAAGACTCGAAACCATAACATTCTTACAAGAAAACAGAAGCAGTAAAGTTTCTGACATTTCTTTTAGCAATATGTTTTCTGATATATCTCCTTAGGCTTAGGAAAAAAATAAACAAAGGGAATTATATCAAACTAAAAAGATTTTACACAGCAAAGGAATCCATCAACAAAATAGAAAGACAACCAACTAAATGAGAGAACATATTTGCCAATGATACATTTGATAAGGGGTTGATACCCAAAATTTATAAAGAACTCATACAACTCAACACCAAAAAACAAACAATGCAATTGAAAAATGGGCAGAGGACTGAATAGACACTTCTCCAAAGAGGACATACAGATGGTTAATAGACATGAAAACATGCCCAATGTCACTAATAATCAGAGAAATTGAAACCACAATGTTATATCACTTCTTATCTGTAAGAATGGCTATCATAAAAAAATCATCAAACAATAATTGTTGGTAAGGATGTGAAGAAAAGGGAACCCTCATGCACTGTTTGTGGGAAGGTACATTGGATCAGCCACTATGGAAAATAGTATGGAGGTTCTGCAAAAAATTGAAAATGGAAATGCCTTATGATTCAGATATTCCACTTCTGGGTAAATACTAGTATATGAAGAAACCCAAAACACTAATTTGAAAGAATATATGCACTCCTATGTTTACTGCAGCATTATTTACAACTAGAGGCCCAGTGCACAAAATTTGTGCACGGGTAGGGTCCCTAGGCCTGGCCAGCCATCAGGGCCGATCAGGGCCTTCCTTCCCCTGGCTGCTGGCTGGGGCCTTCCTTCATTCCATGCCATCCCCTGGTGGTCAGTGCATATCATAGCGAGTGGTTGAACTCCTGGTGGGTCAATCTCCTGAGGAGACAATTTGCATATTAGCCTTTTATTATATAGGATAGGCAAAATATGGAAGCAACTCAAGTACCCATAATAGAGGAGTAGATAAAAAGGTAGTGGTACATATATACAATGGAATATTACTTGGCCATAAAAAACGAAATCTTACCATTTGTGACAACATGGATAGACCTTGAGGGTATTATGCTAAGTGAAAAAAAGTCAGACAGAGAAAAACAAATCATATGATTTCATTTATATGTGGAATCTAACAACAAAATAAACAAACAAAACAGAAACAGACTCAGACACAGAGAACATACTGATGTTTGTCATAGGGGAGGGTGATTGGGGGATTGGGTAATAAAGGTGAAGGGATTAAGAAGTACAAATGGGTAGTTACAAAATAGTCACAGATGTAAAGTTCAACATAGGGAATGCAGTCACTAATATTGTAATAACTGTGCATGGTTCCAGATGGGTACATGAATTATTGGGAGGATCATTTTGTAAATTAAATAACGGTCTAACTGCTATGGTTTACACCTGAAACTAATTCAAAATAATACTAAATATAAATTTTAATTGAAAAATTAAACTTAAAAAAAGAGCACATTGGCCAGCTATCTGTCAGCAGGAAAAATAAGAGACTTATAGGATCCCACAGGCTGTCAAATGCACAAGTTTAAATTCACATATTAAAAACACACATAAACCTTCCTTTTATTTTATACCATTGGTCCCTCTTGCATCACCATACCCCCATAGCTCTATAGAGCTGCCTATTTCAGGGACCAAATTCTGCTTGGCTCCTTACACAGCCCAAAATGTATGACATGTGAAATGGTTTGTAGTCCTGGACCACTCTGTTTTAATGCCTGAGCTACTTTATTCTAGTTGCTTTTGTTACACGTTTGCAAATCTTCCTTTGCTTCTGTACAAAAATATTTTAAAATATATTTTTATTGACTTCAGAGAAAAAAAGGGAGAGGGAAAGAAAGAAACGTCAATGTTCAGAATCATTGATTAGCTGCCTCCTGCACGCCCCTTACTGGGGATTGAGCCTGCAACCTGGAATCGACCTCCTGGTTCCTAGATTGACACTCAACCACTGAGCCACACTGGCTGGCTGTAAAAAGTTTGAAACAAGCACCCATATATTTTTCATTGTACTTTATAGATCACTTGATATAAAAGTGGCCTATGTGGGCATTTAGGTTTTGATAATTTGTTATTTGTAGTTTCTTGTGTGTTTTTATTTGTTTGGTTCCATGATATTTTCATTTTCTAAGCTTTTTTTAATGTGTCTATATTTTCTCAGATAGTTGTCTGTTTCTGAAATATCATTTGAATTTGAGCATGAAATATATTTTAGAATCAATTTCACTACCCATCTTTTTATGCCTAAATATACAGAAGGGCAGGAGAGAAATAGATGGAAAAAAATGGATAAACATTCTCACTGTAATCCCAAACCATGTAATTACTTTTCTCTAATGATGCTCATTAGCTACAGGTAGTTTAGATGTAGATGACAATAGAGGCTTCTATTCTCTGAGAGAGCAGGATTTTCTTCCACTTTCATATAGAAACATAGAGTAGAACATACTAAGAATAATTTTGTAGGATCCCTTGCTTTTAATTCTAGTCATCAAAATTAACAGGTTTCTTAAGATGTGTTAAGTTCTTTATCTTTCTCTAATACTGTATTTAGAGTATAAAGTATTGAGTTAGTATAAGCTGGGAAACTTGTCTACTAAATATGGTTGACCTGTTGTCCCTAACAAATTGGGTGTGAGTTAATACTAATAGGTATGAATACTAAACACTGGGGTCCCAGCCTTTATGCATAATTTTATATCCATGGTAGACAGGACAGTGTGGTATGAGCTCATATGTAGAACTACATACATTTTAATACTAATTATATCATTTACCAAATATGTGAGTTTGCATAAGATATTAACTTTCTCTCAGACCCAATTTCATTTGTAAAATGGAAATACTAATATCTATGCCATACAGTGTTTCTATTGATGAAATGAGATAATTCATATAAGTACTTAATCACAGAGCCTAGTACATAGGAAGTCCCCGATTAGTGTGATAGCCGTGCAAATGTACCACCCAGATTTCTCCTGCAGGATGTGCAACTGAGAGCCTCGGCTGCTGCCTTCAGGATCCATTGAGTATGCACCAATGTTAGGCTTCCAGACAGCTGCTCCAATGACTGAACACAGCAATGATGCTAATAAAGGTCATTTCCACAGAACATGGGGCTTCTTTAATGGAGAAATTCGGCTCGAACACTCTCCAACATCCCAAATTTCTTGGAACTGTACTGCAGTCTTAGACTCTTCCTAACTGATCTTTCTTCCTGCTCTGCATCCTTCCCAGGTCTGACCTGCATTGTGATCTAAAGGCCCTCCTCTCCTTTTGCACTCCCTCTTCTATATCTTTTACAGGTATTTCAGTAAATATCTTGCACATTTCATCCTGTCTTAGCAGGTGCTTATTCCAGAATATAACCCAGCACAATTAGCTTATTGTATTACTATACATATTTATCACATTTTAGTTTAATGTGGTCTCATTTAAAAAAAACCATCTTTTCTAAACCAAAAAGTCCAACTTCTTTCTTACACAAAAGAACATTAGGAAATCTTGGTTCTAGTGTCAGTTTTTCCATTAACTTTTTTGGTGTTGAGAGAACCACTTATCTGCTATGGGCTTCAGTTTTCTTAAGTAAAGCAAGGAAATCATGTGATTTCTAAAGTCTTTGCAGCCTTAAAATTTGGTTTTTCTATACTCTATTATGTACTATTTGGTAAGATCATGTAAAAAGAGGCAAGTGATGCTCTTATGTCCCAGAAGTTCACCACTACCAAGGGAGATGTGTCAGATATACATAAATAAATGGACTGTTTGGGGTTTTTTTGTGTGTGATCTCTAAATAGGAGTAACCCAGACCAGCCAGTGTGGCTCCATGGTTGCGCATCAACCCATGCACCAAGAGGTTGCCAATTATATTCCTGATCAGGGCACATGCCTGAGTTGTGGGCTTGATCCCTGTTGAGGGGCATACAGGAAGCAGCCAATCAATGTTCTCTCTCATCAGTGTTTCTATCTCTCCCTTCCTCTTTCTGTAAAAAATAAAATAAAATAAAATAAAACATTAAATAAATAAATAATAAATGTGAGTCACCAGACATGTTGCTGGATCTATGTTGTTTTTGTTGCTTTTTTTTTTTTACCTTATTGAGAAGCACTGAGGATTGTGGAAAATAACAAATGTACTACTTCTCTTAAGGACAAATATGTAAACATTTGCTATCATTATGGTTATTCATTGGCATTTGGTTAGAAAATGATAAGGACGGTTGTCTTGGAGTGCATAAGTAACATAGACAAACTGAATAGACGGTCATTTTCCAGAAGGATAGTCTCTGCTAGGAAAGTTAATGACTCTCAGCTTCTTTCTGCATGAACATATGCATAACAGGAAAATTAGTCTTGTGGGCAATGCCATAATCATCTTTCATTTGATTTAAAAAATTTTGTTTTCATTTTTCAAATAAGCCTCTTTACTTCTATTTTATTAAATAGCATCATTATAAAAGTAAAATAGACTAAGAAGATATTGAAAAGAAAATATATAAAAAGAAAAATAGAGGTCACCATATCTTACTATTTGGTAAATGCTAAATTGTTTGGTGTATTTTGTCCCATTATTATTCTATGTACATATTTTTCTGAAATTGACACTACTCAGTATATATGGTTTTGAATACTTTTTCACTTTAAATTTCATCATGCACATTTTTCTTAATCACAATCATCAAAATGTGTAACAGTTGATAACATTATAATTTTTTGCATTTAATATATGTGCCAATTCCCCTATTATGGTATAACTAAGTTGTTTACCATTTGAGCTTTTGTCAATAATACTATGTTTTGGGTAGGGATGTGTTTTCCTCCAAGTACCACGCACACTCACCACCCATTCTATAGAAACCAAACCATATGACCCTCCCAGCTTGGATCAGTATTGGGAACCAGACAAGAGAGTAACAAATCTATGAATTGGGCAATAGTCAATAAGGTTTATACCAGAAGCTCTTTTTTTTTGAGAAGCTGTACAAAAGAGGTCCGTCTCCTTGTGAAGGTAGAAACCAAAATATAGAGAGAAAGCAATAAGCTGAACTTAGGAGCAGCAGTCGTAAGTTAGCATGAGAATAAAGATTCAGGCAAGAGTCAGAAGCATCAATAAGCAAAGACAGAGAACCTTAACCAAAGTATTAGCTTGTGAAAAGAAAGAGCAAAGGGCACATATTGCTAAGGATGGGACAAGATGATGCTCTTGAAGGAACTTCGACATATCCTGAATAACTCCCTCCCCCACCCTTGATTCTCAATTGCATGCCACTTTTCACTTACACCTGTCTGGGCAAGTCCTTCTGTTTTCCTTACTTACCCTTGTAGTTTTACAACAAACTCCTAACATCTGAGGGTACACTTACAATGCTTACTTATAAAGTAAAAGAGCCTAGGGTTATATACACCACCAAAATAAAACCTGAATAAATACCCTTGCCAAATCTGTGGTTATATCCTTAGGATGGTTCTGGAATTAGAATATATTGGTCAAAGTATAAGAACAGGCTTAAGGCTCTCGCACAATGCCAAACTGCTCTCTAAAAATAATTTACTAATGTATACTGCCACCAACAGTGTATGAAGAGATGATTTCAGCCTCCCTCCATCATCATTGTTATATAATAACTTTAAAAACATTTGTCTATTTAAGAGTCTATAATAGTGTCTCATAATATTACTGTAAATGCCTTTGATCATCAGAGAGGCTAAACCTTTTTAATGTGTATTGGCTATTTGCATTTCTTTAGCTGTGAAACATTATTTGCTCCAGACTCAATTATTACTTATTCTTAACTAGTGAAAAGATTCTTTTTCTGTGACAGAATCAACCAGATCATATTTGAAACTTAAAGTGTTTGTTCTTGAGGATTGTCATATATATGACAGATTTATTTTCCCCCTTTGCTTTTATCTGAGTAGGTTTGGGGATAGAGAAAAGCATGAATAAATCTGTTATGGATTTGATCCCCAAGTGAACTAATTAGTGTCTTTATGTTCTATGGCCACTTAACGCACTTATTTTCAGGTCAGTTCATTATAACGGTACCAGGGGAGGGAGTGAGGATGGTTTAATGCAAATCCTCCTTCACAGATAAAAGAGAAGAAGCAAAGCATTCCTAGATGGTGTAAAGGTGAGGGTGCTATAGCTCTGCTTGGTCTCCCCTGCCCTTCCTTCCATATTTTCCTCTTTGGTGCCTCTTTATAATGTTGTTTTCACAGAGCACAATATGAAAACCAATATGGAGTTGCAATATTTATGAAGGATAAAGATTTTTTATATAGAGAGATATATGAGGCCCAGGCATATAGATTAAGGTACTAAATACTGCCTAATTTCCACTATGTTGCTGTTTTGATTAGATAAAATAGTACATAAGAAATTTTTGTGAGTTTTTGTAAATTAAAAGGGAATACAACATAGACAAAGAATGTTAGATCAGAAGAAATAAGAATAATATTCATAATGAGCTTCTCATTCTGGTGTAGTCTGGATAAGAAGGGAAAAGGCAATGATAATCAACAACCATTATCTAAAAAGCCTAATGCAAAATATGAAATACAGTCACTTTCAGATTTGGCTATGTTCACTAATTCTGTGCTCTCTCACATCCTAGGAAAGGTCAAGCATTCTCAACCAATGCTCTGTGAATGTCCACTTTATTGAGCAAGTAATTTATTTAGACTGATAGAATAGCTATCTACCTGTGTCAAATAAGCAAAATGACTCCCAACCTTAAGAGATTATGGACTTTGAATAGGATATGATAAAGGACTCTTTTTTAGTTAGCAGCCAGCCCTAGGCAAAGTGGTAAAGTTTTGTTTATTCAACAACTCCCTATTTCCTTTTTATAAAATCTCTCCTCTTTTCAAGCCCCTTCCCATTTTCATTCCTCTTGAGTGTTGGAGCCATTACTACAGTGTACATAGATGCTCATACTCAAGGGCTAAGGCCTCAAAATACAGACCTTTCATAACCTTCCCACACATGCCTAAAACATACTTATTTTTCAGCAACTCCTTCTCTTGGGAATATAGAAAATAGTATTTATCTAGCTAAACTCAAAATCTGAAGCTATTTTCTAATAATGACCTTCATAAAAATTATTGTCATCTCAGATTTGTTTCTTTATTCATTTATTCAACAAATATATATTGATGCCTTTCAAGTAATAGATGCTATTTATGTGGTGATTACCAAGACAAGTCTTTGCCCTTCAAGTACATGCAGCAGGAGATGCAGACAAGTAGACTGGTGTTTTTAATATGTAATGAGAAATTTAATTTGGGGAAGTTTAGGTGTTATGGAAACATATTTTAAAAGCAAAGTAACAGAATTTGTGTAACAGCAAAATCATTCCAGAATAACTGATATCTAACAGAGAAAGTATAGTATGATGGTTTGGAGTTCAAAAGTGAAGCCAGACCCTCTGAGTTCAAATCCAAGCCTGCAACCTATTAGTCGTGTGACCTACAAGTGACTTTGTATCTTTGAGACTTATTTCCTCTCTGAAAAGTGAAGGTAAGAGTAGCAGCACTAAATTCATATGATTTTTGTGTGAAGATTAAATGAAATAATACACACAACTGCTTAGAAGAATACCTGCTCAATAAATGTTAGCTATTGTTATTAAATTAAGACCATAAAAATGAGTAGGAGTTAGGTGAACCAAGGAAAATGAGGTGAGAGAGACAAAGAGAAGCATATGCCTCAACCTCAGAAACAGGGAACAGAATTTGCTGACAAATTAAAGTAGGTCAGGGTGATGACTTTCGCTTCTAGCCATGATGGAGTAATGAAAACTTATCACCTTAAATAATTAAATACTGAAAAAATATATGAAACAGCACTTTTTAGTCATTAGACTAAAAATAGGCAGCACTGGACAGTGATCTTAAGAGAAGAGAAACCCATGAGGTGACCCAACTCACTGCCCAGAGAGACTTTCCAGGTTACACCACGTGGTGGGACAAGCCAAACTGATCATGGCAGCCTCCGTAAGTTGAGGAGGCAAAGTATGTGGTTCTGGGAGGCCACCGTGGCTAGAATTTGCTGAGCAGAGTACTGTAGAGCAGGAAGCTGCATAGACAACCAGAACACTGGAGACCTGCATTGGGTCCCCTGAGTACTTAACTACACATATGTATGAGGACATTACTGAGACTGGAGAAACAATCACCAGACAGAGAAGTAAACTGTCATTGGAGTTCATACAGAGGAGTGAATAGTGTATGTATCTGCCAGCCAGAGCAGTGAGACCTCCTCACACACAGGGCATCATGCAGTCCTCAGAAAGGTATTGCCTCAGTAGTGGGGCTAAAGAAGCTCTAAGTGACAGGTTGTCTTGTCCTTCCTAGCTAAGCTTACAAACAAGCTGAAAAAGGATAAAATTTAGGTGCATTCCTAAACAAAGTCCTAAATATTAAAGAAATTAAGAGAAAAATCCAGCACCAAAAGAATGTTAAATGTGCCATATTTTACAACCAATCAGAAGTTAAGAAGCATGCAAATAAGCAGTAAAATGTGACCCATAAATAGAAGGCACATGGTTAATAGAAACATATATAAAATAACACATTATAAAGAGGTATTTTAAATGTATGCCATATATTCTAGGAGGTAAAGGACAATATAAGTAGGACGAGGCAAGAATTAAATATATTTTTAAAAAATGAACTCCTGGAGATAAAAGAAACAATACTAAAATAAGAAATACAATGGATGATAATAACAGCAGATTAAACACTACAGAAAAAAAGAAAATAGCAAACTTGAAGACCTAGCAACAGAAAATATCCAAAATAAAAAAGAGAGAAAATAGACAAAAGTAGTTCAGCGTAACAATAAAAAAGAAAGAAAGCAATAAATTACTGATATATGTTTAAAAAAAAAAGTAGTTCAGCGTGACTAGCAGAAGCAGCAAGGGGAAGTAACATAGCAGAGAGTTGGGGGCAGAGTGGAAGCAGCTCAGACAGGAATGAAGAAGCCCCGTGAATGAGCTTGCAGTTGATGTGTTTCATGAAAGGAAATATTTCCATGAGGAATTTCAGTCAGTGTAAAGGGTTAGGAGGAAAGGTATGTTTGGACACCAGGGTTCCTTTGTGGCCCTTCAAAAATCACCATTTCAAAATTCCTAAATGCCCATCAAGAGTTGCAAAAAGTAAATTGTTATATATTCACACATGGGAATAAAGCACTAAAAATGAAAAATCTATTACATGCTGTAAAATAGATGAATATACCAACATAATGCACAGCAAAAAAAAAGCCAGGTACAAAAAAAGCACAAACTGTATAATTTCATATTGAACAAAAACAGGCAGAATTAGTCTATGGGGCTAAATTTGAGAACAGGGTGCCTTTGGTGGTAGGAACATGAAGGGGCTCAATGGAGACTTCTAGTGCCCAGGTAATGTGTTGCTTGATCTAAATCAGCGGTTCTCAACCTGTGGGTCGTGACCCCTTTGGGGGTCGAATGACCCTTTCACAGGGGTCGCCTAAGACCATCGGAAAACACATATATAATTACATATTGTTTTGTGATTAATCACTATGCTTTAATTATGTTCAATTTGTAACAATGAAATTGGGGGTCACCACAACATGAGGAACTGTATTAAAGGGTTGCGGCATTAGGAAGGTTGATCTAAATTATGGTTACATGAAGAGAGTTCAGTTTATGAAAATTCCCTGACCTACACTTTTATGATCTGAGTCCTCTGTGTGTTTATTATTTTCCAGTAACCTTTTTTTAAAGTAGATCATCAAGGAAGCTGACTATAAGTTGGGCCTAATTAGGAGCAGCTAGGAATGGAAGAGGAACAAACAGATAATTCAAAGACCAGAAAGTGTTTAGCTTAATATGGCAGTGGTGATAGTGGTGGTAGTGGTACTTTGTTTTGTCTTTTCCCGATCAGAATC
Source organism: Myotis lucifugus (assembly GCF_000147115.1). Lineage (NCBI taxonomy): Eukaryota > Metazoa > Chordata > Mammalia > Chiroptera > Vespertilionidae > Myotis > Myotis lucifugus. The sequence goes on from NW_005871159.1 coordinate 1,325,733, forward strand.
TGTAGATTCCAGAAAATAAGCTGCAGATATTGCACTAGGGCCACCTCAGTCATTCCGCAATGCCACAGGTGGACAGTTCCTTGAGGCACATTCTCCAGGGCTCTGGTGGGCTCTGTTTTCACTCACTCTGTTGATGAAATTCTCAGAGCCCAGGACACAAAGAAGCTTCAAGTGAATGATAAGTTCAGTAAATGCTTCATCTCTTATTCCTTCTTTTCCCATTTTGCTTACAGTCGGGCATATCCTAAAGGTATGTGAACTTTCTTTTACAGAGCATTTACTGTGTGTCATGGAGCACAGTCCCTGGATATGAGAAGAGAATAATTTATTTATTAGCATTTGAAGGAAACTTTGACAGTTATTTGAAACTTGATTGTAAATGCTGTGGAATTATGACTATTTCCCTTCTCTTTCTAGCAATAAGTTTCATTCCAGCAAATTTTTTTTAGTTAAAGAGCAACACATAACAATTTAAAATGTCTTCTCTAATAGAAATTATACTTTTTTTTAACATCTCTCTCTTCAGTATACTATCCTCCTAGGATTCACTGATAATTTTTATAATCATCCACTATAAAGAATAACCAAATACATAAACATGTACATAAATATTAGACATGGGTAAAAAGATAATGATGACATAATTAATAAATTATATAAACATACAGAGGATGCTAGAGATAGATAGATGATGATAGGTAGGTAGATATATGACAAATAGGTAGATACTCTCTATTTACCAAATATATGGGCTCAGTCAGCAACTTTGGGTATACCCATCAAAGAATGGTTAAATTTATATTTCTTTAGAAAAAATTTTCCAAAGTGTTTTTTAATCAATATTGTAACCAAATGCTTGTTTTCTTTAAAATGTTTAGGCTTTACCCAAACTTGCACAAATATCTCTAAATAAAAATTTGATTCTGCTCACATGTGCTGATGCCAAATTCCATAAATGGAACAAAGTTGTCAGAACTGTATCTCTGCCTATATCCTTATATAGTTTAGAGCTTAAAACATTCAAAATAACTTGTTGGTCATATATATATATATATATATATATATATATGCCCCGACCTGCAGGGCACGCTTCGTGGGTACACCGCACCAAATCCTGCAAAGGAATGAGAGGATAGGAGACGCGAAGAAATGGAGGCAAGACAAAGTTCTGATCAAGCCTCAGTTTTATTCTTTACAGCGAGTGGTATTTATACTGTTTCTAGAGGAAGGGGGTGGGCAAAGGAAGTCGTTAAGGATCTAACAGGCTTTGGAATGTCGCAGCTTATCAGCGGAGATGTAGCTTGCTTTGTGCTTAGGGTGAGGGTATGTTATTTAACTCCAGGCTAAATCGCAAGGTTAACTTTTAACTCCAGGCCAAACCGGGAGTTGGCTTGGAGGAGCCAGAAACCTCTTGTTGTAAGCTGGAGATGTATATGTGATTTATAATGGCTCCCAACAATTCCTCCCTTACCATTTAGTTAAGGGTGGGCATTAACCGACTGGGGGAGTAGTGACCTGGTTCCTCCCATGAGATCGGCAGATCTCACCTCTGGTGGCTCTTGGTATCTTTTGGGGAGGAGAGGCAGAGCCAACAATTATATATGTATGGATACCAACCTCTATGCAAACCAGGTGTGCTCACAGAGAAATCCAGAGGCGGTCGAGAAAATTTTGATTTTCTGTTTTGACCTTCTCTTGCAGTGCTTTGCCCTGCACCCAGACGGTGCCCATACCATACCTCTATATAGAGTGTAGGTAAGCATTCCTCTGGCTTTATGCTGTCCCCGTGGGGAGGGAGCTCTGGCAATCATAATCACATTCTCGGTCTATAGTAGTTAAACGGTGGTAGTGAACCTGAATGGGTTTGGCCAGGATGCTATCAATTTGCTGTTTGACAAAACTTGTCAGTTTCTTAAAAGCCCATGGACCAAAGGTTAAAATTAACAGTAAGCTGACAAGGGGGCCAAGTGCAGGAAGCAGGTAGGGGAGTAGGCCATTGAGTCCGCTCCAAAGGGGGTTTTCGAACAGCTCTCTTCGCCTTTTCACCAGGTCTTCCTGGAGTTTTCTTATCTTGTCTCAGACGATTCCAGATTTGTTGGCATAAAAACAGCAGCGTTCCTGTAGGGCTAAACATATTCCTCCCTGCTCTGCTATAAGTAAATCTAATCCTCTTCTATTTTGTAAAACTACTTCTGCTAGGGAGTCAATTTGGTCTTGGAGATCATTGATAGTACCTGAATAAATTGGACAGCCCGCTTACTGCGTCCAGCAATGTAATCAAGGCTGGGTAGGGGGACAGGTTCTCCCCCTGGAATAATATCAATGTCAGGGAGAATACTAGCCTGAACACATAATCCTGTCCAGTTTAGAGGTAGAGCTGTATAGGCCATATTACCTCCACATACAAACACTCGTCCTAGGAGCGGGGCAAAGGGAGGAACTGTGATTGTCAACGGGAGAGCAGTTAACAAAGCTAATGAAGCCTACATCTAGATCATAACTATTATTCTGGGGGAGTTTTTGTAGACATGAGGAAAAGTTGAATGCAACAGGTTGAGTTCTAAAGGGCAAACTGAGGGTACAATTATTATTAGAAGTGATGTTACTGATGTCATCTGGAATGACAACTAAGTTCCCCTGAATATCCATTTAACCCAATTTGCCAATTTTAAGTCACTTTGAAATAGCATTTATTCTTTTAACTTTACTTGTCCTAAGTTATGGACAGTAAATGACCTTAATTAAATTTCTGGTATTAGTTTTTGGGTAAATTTACATAAACTTTGTTTAAGGAGACAAAACACAAATTATTTAATTTAGCTTTTGAGGCCCAATATATTGATTTTTAATTTTAGTTAGGCATCTGAAGGAAACCTTTTTATTTCCTTCCAGACAGCTTTCTTTCTCACACAAGCGACAAATGTAAGAAACATGGTTGCCTTTTGAGATTTTAACAAATACTGTCACAAAGCTATATATTTCAAGTGATTATTTTAAAAAGGCAAAGCGAAGCAAGTAAATTTAGTATTTAGTAAACTTTTGATTCACAAGGGACAAAATGCTGCCCCACCTCCAGCCTAATTTAATATGCAGCGGCGAGGAGCTTTTGTTATTTCAAATTACATCTTAAAATTCCACTGCTGTATTTTAAGAAATATTAAACAAAATTACTTGTTTTGCCCTTTCTCAGAGGCAAAAACCTAAAATATATTTATTAATTTATATTTGATAAAGCTTTCCATGTGATTTCAAGTATATTAAATTGGCTTTATTAAAAAACCTTTAAGAAGAGAGAATAAACTTTTGAAAACATTTCAGGGCCCATGAAATGTCCCAAAGTCATTCCTTGGTTATAGTTTTGAAATCCAACTTGAAAGACCATCAAATATATATGTATATATATGATTTAAAGATTATATACCTTTTATAATTATTAAGAGATCAATTAAATTAAAACTGATCTTTGTATATAAAATTTCTGTTGGGATCACAGAATTTATCCTCTTTTTTAATCAGATCAATGAGTAACATATTTTGAATTCTAATTATTTCAGAGAAAGCACAAGATTTTCTTTAAAAATAAATTTCTCTACGTTAGGCATTTAGTTACCACAATTATAATTTTTCCCAATTTGATTTAACTAGAACTTTTTAGCTGGCAAGTCAAATATTTAGCATTTCTCAATCAGTGACATTTTTAGGAATAAACTTCAAAAAATGCAGGACATAATCAACCAACAGATTTAATTCTGTTCTTTAGATTTTGTACGAAGTACACTTAGATCTTTGGCAAGCAGGCCTGGCCCCAGCCTTTGATTTTAAAA
>NW_005871159.1:1329656-1357179 GCF_000147115.1 Myotis lucifugus
CTTTTTAAACAGGGGGCCAGTTCACTGTCCCTCAGACCGTTGGAGGGCCGGGCCTATAGTTTAAAAAAAACTATGAACAAATTCCTATGCACACTGCACATATCTTATTTTGAAGTAAAAAAAACAAAATGGGAACAAATACAATATTGTATTGCATGTGGCCACGGGCCGTAGTTTGAGGATCCCTGTCCTAGACTGTGCATGGGAGGTAGCTTCAAGACTCACAGCCTCTTCTCCTATTATATGTTACACCCACTATTCAAGGCCCAACTTCAGTTTCTCTTTTCCTCTTACTCTAAGAAGCATTCCTTAGCTCCTAGATGTAAGCTCAGAAATATTGCTTTTCCTCTGAATCCAATCCAATTTAAAGTTCCTTCAAATTTTAGAGCTGGGAAAAACTAAGAAAATTAGAACCTAACAAAATGCATGTCATAGAGTAGGCATTCAAAATGAATGTCGAGTGACTATTAATTAAAATATCTCTTCCAGTCTCCTCATTTCACAACCGAGGACAAGATATGCTAATTGACTTGCTAAAGCTCAGTTAGGTAAAGATGAATGTTGAAAATAAGATTTCCTTACTCTTAAACCAGGATTGTTTCAGCATGGCCATGAGTCATTTCACTGATAATGTTTATAATCAACCAATATGAATAACCAAATACATAAACATGTACATAAGTATTAGACATGGGTAAGAAGATAATGGTTAGGCTAAACAAGTTTTGCCATTCCCATTACTTTGGTTACCTATGGTCTTAAATGAATTTTGTCAAATTTTATCATCTCATTTATTACCCATAATAGGCTATAATTTTTCAAAGGGTGGACCTATATCTGTGCTATTAAGTTGGACATTCATGGTTGGATGTGTGTAGTCACCATGGGCAAAACTGAATTTATTGTAGAGACATTTGAACATCTCTCTAAACACAGAACTTTGTTTAGTAAGAGCCCAGAAAATTCTTCCTCAGGAGCCAGCATAATGATCTCCACTCCTTCTCAGGAGGACTAGCAAAAGGCCAAAAGTTACCAAAGCTGATATACAACATAAAATTGAATTTTCAAAATTTGCAAAACTCCAAACTGCAAAGTTACCTAATGTGAACAAGGTTATACAGTTAGTAAGGAAAAATGGAAAAGGGTGCATGTAACTTGATCATAAAAATATATTACATTTTATAGTATATTCATGCTACCTCATTATTAGGCTTGGTAACACCTAATTGGACATCTGGGATCCTCCTCAATGTCCCCTATATTTCATCATATAATGCCCCCTTTTAATAGCAAAGGTACTTTGGTAAGTTTTTTCTATCAGAAGAGCTAAATATTTATATGCTTGGCCCAAAAACTGTCCTACAAAGAAAAATAGCCAATAGTTCCAGAATCCTCAATTTACTGGACTACCAGTATACCACTTCCATAAGAAAAGAGAATAACAAGAACAGTAGGAGGTCTAATCAACTCACTTGCAGTATAGACTTTCCAGAATTTTATGTAGTAATTACAGTTGACATACAATATTATATTAGCTTCAGGTGTCCAATATAGTAATAGCATTTATATAACTTATGAAGTATCACCCCAATGACTCTAGTGCCCATCTGACACCACACATAGTTATTACAATATTATTGACTATACTAGAGGCCAGGTGTACGAATTTGCACACAGGTGGGGTCCCTCGGGGGGAGGGACTGTGAGAGGTTGGCTGTGAGAGCTCACTGACCACCAGAGGGCAGCTCCTGCGTTTGCCCCCTGGTAGTCAGTGCATGTCATAGCGACCAGTTGACTGGTCTTTTGGCTGTTCGGTCATTTAGGCTTTTATATATATAGATAGATAGATTCCTTATACTGTATTTTACATCTCCATGACTATTAGATTCTCTATACTGTATTTTACATCTCCATGACCATTTTGTAACTGCCAATTTGTACTTCTTTTTTTTCTTTCTTTATTGACTAAGGTATTACATATGAGTCCTTATTACCCCACTGCCCCCCACCCCCGCTCATGCCCTCACCCCCCTGGTGTCTGTGCACATTGGTTATGCTTATATGCATGCATACAAGTCCTTTGGTTGATCTCTCCCCCTTATCCCCACCCTCCCCTACCTTCCCTCTGAGTTATTTGATTTCAGAGAGGAAAGGAGAGGGAGAGAGATAAAAACATCAATGATGAGAGAGAATAATTGACCGGTTGCCTCCTGCTTGCCCCCTAGTGGAGATCGAGCCCATAACCAGGGTATGTGCCCTTAACCAGAATTGAACCTGGGACCCTTCAGTCCACAGGCTGATGCTCTATCCACTGAGCCAAAACGGCTAGGACCAGACTGGTCTTTTTTGGCTGCTGTTACTGCCAGCAATGCCCCAGCAACAGGTCTCCACTCTAACAGTGGCAGCTTCTTCCAGCTCTTCCAGGATAAGCCTATTATGCCCTTCAACAGGGCATTGCATCTGCTTTGGCATTATCTCACACCTTCACCACAGCTTTTCACATAGCAAGCACACTTGTTACCCACACAAGAATTAGCAGAGACCTTGGAATTTTAAACTTGAACTCTCTATTATTGGCAACTCAATTCCATGATCTTAAGTCAGACTGTCTGCTGTCAGTGCTGAAATACTCTGCACAGTTATCTTCCTTCAGAGTCTGAAAGTGGAAGAAGGCTACAGCCCTTCATGTCTGTGTTTCATAATACATCTCTTTCCAGGTGGAAGCAGTGACATTTTTGACCACCTAAGGTCTGCTTCTGCCCCTTCACTTTATCCTTAAATCCACCGGGTGCAAGGACTGAACTTCTTTCAATTACTTCCTCTTTGCCTTTTTTCTTAAATTCTGCCTCATGTACCACAAGAGAAAAGCTGTTGTCCAGAATCCATGCTAACTCTTGATGTGCTAAAAGAGATTTTATACCAAATCCTACAGAGTGTCAGAAATGAAGACTAAGTCTTTCTCTTTCCATTCCTGCTATAACATTCTGAATCTTATTCCTGAGGCAGAGGGCTATCTTAATCTGACTATAAATGTGCTATATGAAAAAAATGCAAAAGAGAAAAAACAATAACATTTTGTCAAAATATTATACACAGCCCAACACTTATATCTCCTTGTCTGATGACTAAGTAGTATAATTAAAGGAAGTTCCTATTTGAAAGGGGAGATGAAAAGCATTTCTTGAATCTCCAAAGTCACCTTCCAAAAATAAACAGCATTTTCAAGCTGTAGAAATATGACAATCATGTTATATTAAGAAAGCTTAAATTATGTTCCTGCTTCTACATTGCTTAATAGGTTCCCATCAGAATTGAAATGTGCCTACATTAGGTATAAAAATTGTCCTCCTCTTATTAATCTATAGGTTTAAAAGCCCAAAATGAACATTTCCTAAATTATTTCAAGAAATAAAATTTAAATAAATTAAAAGACAGTCTCTCTGCTCCTAGAGGGTAAGGATAAGAATTATGATATTGATTGATTAATAACTAAATAATCAAGAAACTTACTTGGCTCTTTGGTGAAAATAGTGGTGTAAATATCTACATATATATATATGGCTAATATCTATATATATAAAAGTCTCTCCACCAGCATTCGCTGTGAGACTGGGAGTTCTATCACTCGCTATGATGTGTGCTGACCACCAGGGGGTGGTGCGGAATGAAGAAAGGCCCCAGCCAGCAGCCGAAAGGCCCCAATCAGCCCTGATCACCGGCCAAGACTAGGGACCCTATCCATGCACGAATTTCGTGCACTGGACCTCTAGTATATTTATAAAGAGACAGGTTTGTGAAGCTAATTTTCTTTTTATAATTTTGACTGTCTACTCCTATGGCTTCCTTCCTTATTCTGCCTGGTTCTTCTAGTCTTTGTTCCTATACTAGGTATCTTTCACATTCTTTCTCCTGGGAGTTTTTCTCTCAGTTTTATAGAGGCCCAATAAAATTGTGAAAATAAGAGGAAACTGTAACAAGCTTTAGCAATGCTAAAGGATTATACTGAGTAGTTCCAGCAAAGACCTCTAAAATTGCCTGATATGACATTCCATATAATGAAGTCCCAGAAGCAGACAGAATGGTTATATATAAACATAGCCATAACCTCTCCTCTTAGATGTAAGGTACATTTGTGGTGTTAAAGAACTCTGGGGCAAACTGAATGTGGAACACATGGGGTTAGCCTTGAAGACATTAATGAATTCTCAGTGGCACAGAACACCTTCAGCTTGTGTGCACTGAACTGCAGGGCAAAGATGATAGCATTTGTCCATCAGTGGTTTTCTAAGGTGGCCCCTCAAAGTGCTACTGAGGTATCCACTGTCCCTGAGCCTTCAAGGCAGACAACTGACAGTTTCTGAAAGTCGCAGTCCTAACAAGCTCTGGGAAGAGACTTTAAACTAAAGGCAGCCTTGGAGGTGATGCGTGAATGTTTTCTTGGGAAAACACGCAGGGCATCGGTAAGGAAGGTGTGAGAGTTGAAATGTGATGATGTATAGTTTCTAATAAGATTCATTCCTATAGTGCGTGGGTCTGCACTATATAGTACAGGTTCCATAGTTCTACAGCACACGGTTCAATCAAAACCTGATATTGAGTCAGTAGCAAGTATATAAGTTCTGCCTCTTTCCCTTCAGTCATCCCTTCCACATGAATGTTTCAAAAACGATGCCATAAAATTCACCCATCGTCTAACAAGAAAAAGATCATAAAGCTCATCAGTTTGTTTAGGCAGACCCTGCTTTGTGTCCCTGGTTTAGAGAGATGCTGCAATAAACTGTGCTGAAGTAGATAGTCCCAGGCATCCTGAGTTTACATTCCTACTCATCAATTTACTAGATCAGGACTTCAAGCTTCAGCTTTCTCATCTTGAAAATGGGGAATAGTTTATCTACTTTAAAACACCATTTTTTGAGTATAAAAATAATGTACACAGTGCCTAGCTCATCATTAGCTCTCAGTAAGAGAGATATTATCTTTTTAACTGATTTTCTCCTATATGGTTAAAAAATAAACCACTAAATGTATTCTGTGAATTAAAAAAAATTAAGTAATACTATCTCACTCTTGAACATGGGGCACTCAATGTAAAAACAAAAAATATATTGTTCAAAATGCATAAAATAATGTAACTGGTTTTATTGCATATAAGACAGATTTCTATTCTACATTTCAAGAGACTCCCGAAATTCAAATCAAAATTAGGGTCATATCCATTCAGTGATGCTATGTGGATATTGAGACTATGTGGTTTTGCAGCCAAAGGGCTTTTGAACTGAATTCCCAGCCATGCTCTACACATTGAATCCCAGTGGAAAACGCAACTACGAACTTTGCTCAGCTCAACTTAAGTTAAAATGAGATCTGCGTGGGAGGCAGTGCAGCTTGGAACATTCACATACAATACAGGATGCATCTTTAATGCAAGAAAAGGGCTTATTGGGAGCATAAGGCACGAAAGCCTGCAATACCATAACTGATGTTGGGAGCAAAGCTTCCCAGTGAAAGTAGAGCTGATTTGCTTTTGCAGAAAGATACCAAGGGAAGAATACATTCCAATTTGCCCTTGAGTTGGAAAGCAGGTTGATTGCTTGTACACCACTGCTAGCTTTTAAATTCATTACCAGTTAGATTTTGGATTACCTTTGGAAGAATCGCTGATGGATTTTAACAACTGGATCAATCACTGTTTTATTAAACCAATAATAATTAAACATTTTCACCTTTTAGTGGGACTTTTTAGATCCTGATTATCCATGACAGATCATTATTTTCAGCGGAACATGGTCAAGATCCAGCAATGAGCACCGAGATGCAATCAGGCACCAATGTATGCTGGAATTAATAATTATATTAAATTGGCTGTAATGAATAATTTATGGTATAAATTCTTATGCAATTTGCTATGGTAACACACAAGAAGATATCTGCTGTATTTTAACAAAACATGAGTTTCCAGGAGTGAAATAATAGATAAAATAATAGGATACCCACTTCAGGAGGAAAAGGCTTAAAGAAAGGGCAAGTACAATAAGGTAAAAATATGAAATGCCATTGTCATTGTCATCATTAATTAGCATTCATTATTTATCCAGAGGTGCAAAGACCTCAAATGAACCACTTGCAGTTTGTAGAGAATTAACTCCTTGCCCTTCAAAAGTTAACAGCGACAAAATAGGCAGGCAAGAGCTGTCCCTTTTTGCAGAGCATGGCAGAATGTGTCTACTTTGGTTTGTCGGTTATTTTCCAGGCAAGTAAAAACACATTCGAACTTTTATTTATTCTATTTTAACAGAAAAGAAAATTAAAGAGGTGTTGTAAAGGATGAGAGTGTTGCTAAGCAGACTGCTGCCAAGTCTAGTACATTGAAGAAACTGCACATTGCACATTTAAGCACTCAGTTATAACCACAATACCCACCAGGTATTGAGCATTTTCCTGTATAGAGAACCTGATGAATATGCTTTTTAATTCTAAAATCAATCATATGAAAGTGGTGGATGGGAAAACTTGGGGTCTAAGCAGTCAGGCATGTTCACACAGCTAAAAAAATTTAGTATAACCTTGATTCCAGAGCAATATAAAGTCTACAGTTTTCAGAATGTTCCATCACTTCAGTATTTTGAAAAAAAATGTTGAGTTTAATTAAAACCGCTATTTCTCATATATTACTATATGCTACATAGTTGTGGGTTTTAAAAATCAAATCATTAAAATCCAAGAAGTTAATATTTTTAGTTTTTGAATTTTGACCGAACAAGGTTTGATGTGATATGCTATCTAATAAAAATCAAATAGTTGCACATTTGTGAGAATTGCTATTTTAGGTGCACATTCAACTTGATTTTTTGTAGATTATCTCTTATATTAACCTCTATATACATTTTTTACTTGTTGTATTATAGATGTCCCCCATTTTTCCCTCTTGGCCCCCCCTACCCAGCTCTCACCCCATCCCAGGCCTTCACCTCACTATTGTCTGTGTCCATGGGCTATGCATATATGTATATAATTTCTTTGGTTAATCTCTTTCTGCACTCTCTCTCCCCTTCTCTTTGAGATCAGTCTGTTCCATGCTTCCTTGTCTATGATCCTATTTTATTTGCCAGTTTAGTTTGTTCATTAGAGTCCACATATAAATGAGATCATATACTTGTCTTCCTCTGGTTTATTTCACTTAGCAGAATACTCTCCAGGTCTCTCCATGCTGTCTCAATTGGTAAGAGATCCTTCGTTTTTATAGCTGCATATTATTCTATCATGCAAATGTGCCACAGCTTTTTTTTATCCTCTCATCTACTGATGGGCACCTGGGCTGTGTATACATTTATTTTTAATGCTTCCTTTTGTATTCATAATTCAATATCCAAGACTAAACTAGAATGGAGTCTGCAGATTCAGTTTGTGGAATTACTCATTACTTCAGTTAGTGGACTTACTCATTACTACCTTGCACATGGGCATTCTATCATCTAATATAAATAACAAGTGTTAGCTGTGTGCCAGGAATTGTGGTTAACATTTCACAGGCATTATGTTATCTAATCTATACTACAGCCCTCAGAAGGCATAAAATATTTTTATCCCTATTTTAATGGAAACTGGCTCTTAGAAAGATTGAGAAATTTACCCTATGTTAGCACATTAAGTGATGAGGCCGAATTTAAATTCAGGTCAACCTGTCTTCAGAATTCATAATGTTAATAATTATACTACCCTTTCCTAGAGTCAAAGCCCTGCCTTATTTTTGCTGACTTTCTTCATACAAACCAAACCTTCTACTGGATGACTAATGGTCTCAGTTTAGACCTGTATTTATTTATCTAATGAAGAGCAATCCTTTTGGAGTTGTTATTGTTCACTTTTACCTTAGTGTGAACAGGAAGGTGATGGCAGCATTTGGTACAGTGAAGGAGTGGAACACAAAGAAAAAAATGGGGGGGGATACTGGGATAAAAGATATGATGCATGCCTCAAACTAAAGTTTCCTGTTTGCCTTTGCCCATGCCCCAATCTTCACCTTGGGATCCATCTGGGTGACTGTTGAGTGTGCAAATCCTAGGTACCCTTGACCAGTAGCTGCCTGGAAGACCCTAACCTTCTTCCCAACTGACCCTTACAATATCTGAATTTCATTTCCTGCCAACTGCTGGCCAACCAATGTCCTTCTGTGGAAGGACATAAATACAAGGTAGGAAGAGGGAAGGAGCTCTCTCCCTAGAAATTCCCTCTTTGAAGGGAAGAGTCAGGTTTTGTTTGCATTTATTACCTATATTTACAAATTTGCCTTTTATCCTTAAATTCTCTGTACATAATGACTGTTCAGTAAGGCTTACTGATGATGATGATGATGATGATGATGACAATGATGATGACACAATTCCCCAGAATACTATTGTCCTAAGAAGATGATAAATCTCATATGAATAATAGAGTCCTAAAGAACATGCTGCTCCCTATTGCTTACTCAATTATATAGGTATGTATCCTCTTTCCAAATAAAATGTTTTCTCAAGCAGTCATAGGAAAATCCGTGGAAACAAATGACAAAAAATTAAACTGTTTTTCCCCTCTTCAAACATGTTTGACTTAGCAGCACTATGACTTTCAAAGATTAGTATTACCAATAAATCACTGTACCCACAGATGCAGAGCAAGACAGAACACAGGGCTGCTGAGGCATATATTACAACAATAGATGCCTTAGCAACAGTTTTAACTGTTCTGCAACAGATTGTGCCCTACAGCAGTAAATACCCTGCACACAGGAGGTTATTTAGCATTTGCTTTCTCTAAGTAAATAAGTAGGTAGACAGACCGATAAATACACAGAGCTTCATCATCATCATTTTATGTTGATTTTAGGCTTGTGAAAAACAGAGTTTGAAAAGAGGAAATCGGAAGCTCTTAAGATTCATACAAATACAAAAGCTGTCATGTTTCTTCTCTCATTTAGAAAGTCCACTGAACAAAAGACATTCTTGCCAAAGCTCAAGGTGGGGCTGGGAGCACAGGCATCAGCACTTGCTCAGTCTGCAGAGACCTGAGAGCCTGGTGTGTTGGTGTGTTTTTTGTTTTGTTTTCCTTCTTCTTCCTCTTTTTTTTTCTTCTTGAATCTAATCTTCCATCTGTCTCTTGTTCTGACATTAGGTGAATTTCATCCACCAGACATGCTTCTAGCATTTCTACCCAGAAGCTAAGAGAAATGTAAGTGAATCAAAATACTACACAGCCCCAGGTGGAGTCATTTCACACTGAAATAAAAAGCCCAAGAAACCATCAAGTTGTGTTAGTAGCTGTCTGTAATAACATCCTAAGAATATGTTTGTGCTACATGGTTTTTGCTATATCCCTGAATGTAGAAGGTGAGAAGGAAGCACACTCTGCCTCCTCCTCCCATGCCCTCCAGGAGTGACTTGTCTATGCTAGGGAACTCCTCCACAAACTTTTCCTTGATACCCTAAGAACATCCCTGTACTTCTCACTGGTTACCCAAAGACTTCATGGATGTTATACATCTGCAAAAATAGCTTGAGATAAGTGTGTAAGGTTCAGGAGTTGGATTTTAGTGGTACTCCTGCACACCTCAGTGTAAGAAGAATTAATGTCTCTATCCCCACCTTGCTCTTTCTCTCTCTCATTATGGTTATAAGACAAATTAAAATTTATGTGCCTCGCCCAGCCAGTGTGTCTCAGAAGTTGAGCATTAACCTATGAACCAGAAAGTCACAGTATGATTCCTGGTCAGGACTCATGCCTGGGTTGCAGGCTCCATCCCAGGTATGGGGTGTGCAGGAGGCAGCCAAACCATCAATGATTCTCTCATCTTTGATGTTTCTATCTCTCTTTCCTTCTCCCTTCCTCTCTGAAACCAATAAAAATAAATATTTTAAAAAAACATTCATTAAAAAAAATATATGTGCCTCAACTTTTCAATGGGAATGATAATGGTAGCTACATTGTAGGTTTGTTGTTAAAATTAAATGATGAAAGAGAGAGTGCTCTCATCCTCTCTCAGGCTATTTTTCCTGAGAGAAGAAGGAGTATTCTTCCTTCTGAAATGCCAAGAAATCCCAGCACAGGCAACAGCAGTCATGCTTCCTTCCACTGCTTCTCCTGCTCTTGCCTTTGCTTCTCCTATGGACTAACACTTTACATGCCATCACCAAGGTAATTTCTGAAATTTGAACATGAGCTTAGGTAAAAAAGAAAATAGTCAGCCCTTCCCTGCTATGCTCCAAATCTTAGGCTCGTTTCTAACCCAGATAAAGGGAATGATCCACATGAACAGGCTGGCTTAGCAGGTGGTACTTCAAGATCCCAGTCCAAGCATTAGGTTTTCTAGCCTTTTCTTCTGCATATAGTTCCCTTGAGAACCTCAAAAAGTGACATGTGGTTAGCCTAGGGAAAATCCCATGTTCAGGTAACCCTGCATCTTAGCCATTGATCTATATATCCCTTTTTCCAGCCTTAATATCTGCCATTATTTTGGCAGACTAAAGTGGTATGCAGGAGGGCTAACTGTGGGGTAGGGCATTGGGGAATAAAATCTATACTAATAAAAGAGTAATATGCTAATTAGACTGGGTCAACCAGACATCTTCCAGTCATCTGGTCCTCCTTCCGGACAAAGCCACGGTGGCGGGGGCCAAGGCAGAGGCAATTAGGGGCAATCAGGCTGGCAGGCAGAAGGGTTAGGGGCGATCAGGCAGGCAGGCAGAGTGGTTAGGGGCGATCAGGCAGGCAGGCAGGTGAGCAGTTAGGAGCCAGCAGTCCCAGATTGGAGAGGGTACAGGCCAGGCTGAGGGACCCCCACCCACCATGCACGAATTTCGTGCACCAGGCCTCTAGTTCCACATAAGAAATAAAATCTCTGTGGTGGAGAGAATTTGAGAAAGGGCTTCAGTTTCCAGAATTAAGACCCATGGAATCAACAGGAATAAAATTCAATGAGAAAAGCAGACAGGTTTGTGTGGGAGAATGGTCTCTTGGACACAATGTTAACCTGCCTTTGCCTACAGGAAAGAGGACATACCTGTCTCAAATAAATTAGAGGATGACAGAGAGCCTGTGTAGCTGTTAGAAACAAGAAGTAACAAGAATGTGAAAATAAAAAAAGGAATGTGGTTGGGGGCAGGTGAAGAGGAGGTAGTCTATGTCACATATCAGGGAATTCCCACAGGTTTCAGAGACAGGATCATCCACTCTGGGGTACTCAAAAGATGTTGGGGTCTTTCAGACACCCTAGGAATGGCTCTCATTTTAGTTTAACCTAGATCGAGCTCAAATGGTCCCAAGGGTCCTTGGTCTTCCCCCAGAAGGTCAGAGACCCTAATTACAGTCCTTGAATCCCAGGATTTGTTCTAATTAATTTTGATACACAAATATGCATATGTCAGCTTAGTGGTTATTTGCTATTAACATAGGTGATTCAAGGTCTTTCAAGAGTAAGAAAAGCTGGATATTATCCTGAGTTTAGTTTATTAAAAACTGGAAGAACAGCAAGCTTGGAGAACTTGCAAAGTGTTCATCGTAAAAATCACTGCTTTCAGTTGCAGTGAATTTTAATAATTGAGACTGTCATTATGTTTGACCCATAAAGAGTAACCTTGATAGTTATTTGTTATGTATTCAGTTTTGTCTGCCTTAGCTTAAGCTTAAATATTAATGGAAAAAAGGAAAGCCTAGAAAATCCCTCAAGCTTCTCTGTAGGAGTCCACTGCTTTTAGCTGGTAGTAATGAATATAATCATCATTTCTGTGCTAATTTTTAAACACAGCAACAAACACTGAAGCAAAAATTTAAAGAATGCTGGATAGAATATTTGATAATCTGCATATGCAAAACGTATAACTTAGATTCTTAAAGTCTCCTCCTAGGATAACCATATTTAAGAATGAGGGAGATGATCATTGTAAAATATGGGGAAGGATTTCTTGGTTGTGTTGGGGAAGAAAAAGTCTGCTGTTAAAAGACTGGCTAGAGAGCTGTTGAGAGCCCTTCTTATTCGAGTTACTTGGCCTCAGTGGCAGGATAACATAGTGGTTAGAGTGCGGTCTTCATAGACAGATTTCTACGTTTACGTCTTAGCTCCACTAACCCAGTGACTTTGAGCAAATTATAATTTATGTGCCTCCGCTATTCAATGGGAATGAAAATGGTAGCTACATTTTAAGTTTGCTGTGAGAATTAAATAATATAAAACCTTGACAAAGTGCTTGGAACATGATAAATGTTCAATCTATGTTAGCTATAATGGATGACTGAAGAGATCCCATTAGACATTCTTGGCTCTACAAAAATCGGTTTATACTTCTGGCAAAATTAAGTTTAAAATAGAAAATCCTTTCAGAAAAGTCAAAAGTCACTCCAAACATATAACAAGTGGTTATTAAGCAACTAATCTGATGTTATAATAGGAAATCTGTGCTATTGCTAATAACGAAGAGCTTTTAAAGCATTTGAGATTATATAATTAATTCATCAAATATTTACTGAATGGCATGCAGATATAAATTAATTGTGAACACTTTCCATTTAACTCTCTTCTTAATGTGCAAAGACCTAAAGTAAACACACCATGTGTAACATTATGCCTGGACTATAGAATATATAGAAGCAGTTGAGGGAGAGGAGGGAAAAAAAACAAAACACCAAAAACACAAAAGTTTAGAAGATCTTTTAAACTCACTGTAGACCAGAGATTCTGCTCAGATTATTGGGCAATAGATAATCTTGTCAGAAGTGAATTTTAAAAAGAGTGCAAAAAGTATCCTATTTATTGGCTATTATGAGTGACCACAAATCTAATTAATTTTTTGCATGTCTCATTTAATACCCATAACAAACCTCATGGTACCTTTGTTATCTTGATTTTATATACTGAAGCATATAAAGGGCTAAGTGATTTACCCAAGCCAAGTAGTTAATGAGTGACATAATGAGAACTCAAGTCTTTCTGATGACATGGCACAGTTAGTGAACTCCATGCTATACACTTTCATTAGGTTAAGACTTTTCACCTTGGAAAATTCATGTAGCCTCTGTAGAGAAAGAATCCTCCCTATTGGTAGATTAATGTCTCCCTAATCAAATTGGCAACATGAAAAATCTAATTAAACAAAGGACAAACAGAATTTATGGGCAACCTCTCACTTGGTATACATGTGTCTCATAGCCTCTAAGTTATGCTAACTGACCCAGGATTCCTTAGGTTCAGAGAAGCCTAGATAAGAATTGGAAAGAGTACAAAGAGGATATTCATGATGAGAAATTAGAGCCAGTGGAAGAAGATGTTGAAATTATGGTGGCACCATGGTCTAAATGTTTTGCCGCATTGTTAGGTTTGATTCGTTTTTTCTTATTCTCAATAACTCTTTTAGCAAGCTAAGTAAAGATTTACTCATTTTTTAATAAACACAAGACTTCCATTACCTTAAAATAAGAACTTGCATGAATCTAATCAACTTTAGAAATACTATAAAATAAATACAATTTCAGAGAAAACATACATTTTTTTCTAATTCTTTTCATATTTTTTCCTGTTTTAACCTGTCTTGGGGAAATTATACTCCAGATCTGAAAACAGAGTAAAATGTCAGCTAGCCCAATACATTATAGAGAAGCACTTTCAATTTTTCACATAGAAGGAAGAATTCCTCTTTCCTTCCTTTTGATGTATTGAGCACCAGACTTCTTTTTTATCTACTACTATTAGTTATTAAGATAAACAAAACAGATAAATAGTGAATCAAATTTAACATATTTGGGCATTCAGAACTAATTTTCAAATTCTGTTTCTACTCTATGCACAATCAGTAACAGGTAACATCTACCTGAATACTCTATGAGGGACTCATAGTCACATCATAGTAAAAACAGTAGTCATTAAATGCTCCTTTACAAGTTCTTTCTTCTCCTGACTTGGGACTTGGTTATACCTGTTAATGATATCATCATTCTTCCAGTCATCCAAGCTCATAAACTTTAGAATCTTTTTGTACAATGTTTCCCCTCTATGTGGCTATCTCATTTCCTCTATAGACCTTGTTTATTATCCATCTCTACTTCAAACAAAAGACCTGGAGCATCCATAAACCTATTTTGGAAGAAGGGAGAATAGAAGAAATAAGAAAAAATGCATAATGCCTAGTTAATTGCCTGATACACTATAGCATTCAAAAATATTAAGTGATTAATCAAATTTTTATTTACATTTACTATAATATGTTCCTTGCCTTTGCCTGTCTACCTAAGAGTTTAAAGTGTCTAGTGGACAGTTTTATATTTGCTGGCAATATTCCAGACACACCTGATAGAAATGAAACCATTTCTGTCTTTATATTATATAAACAATAGCCTCTTTTATCCCTGTTGGTATACATAGTGTAATTTTGGATCCAAGACGCTTCCTTTTATGTCCACATAGGATCAAATTATGCATTCAGTCCATATTCTTAATACCCAACTGATATTTCATGCAGGAAAAAAATGGAACTTGAGCCTGGCTCCTGTGGCTCAGTGGTTGAGAGTTGACTATGAACCAGGAGGTCATGGTTCGATTCCCAGTCAGGGCACATGCCAGGGTTGTGGGCTTGATACCCAGTAGGGGGAAAGCAGTAGGCTTCGGATTGATGATTCTGTCTCATCATTGATGTTTCTATCTCTCCCTGTCCCTTCCTCTCTCTGAAATCAATACAAAACATATTTTTTAAAAATGAAATTTGAAGCTAATTGTATTTTATTATGACTGCAAAATGCTTCAATGACCCCTAGAAAAACCCTGTCTGTCTGTGAAGAGCTCTCATTTCTAGGGAATTCTACCCGGGACTTCACTACTGCTTCTCTGGTGGATCTGGTTTAAGCCACTCAAATTCTCCACATGTTACTTTTGTTATCCAAAAAGAAAAACTGATAATAACTCTTCCTTAGTCCCCTCAGAGGATGTGTTAGAGTATGAATTACATGATTTCTTTAAGTAGTTTCCTGCTTCTACAGAAAATCACCCACAATTGAAATGTTAAATATAAATACCATATAAGACATCTGCTGCAGCATTTGAAACCACCCTATCATTAATAAAAATAAAAAGCAAGGCCATCTACATAATGGGTCAATAGCATTTGAGAAGCAGTCCAAAAAAAGTGAGAGCAGTGTTGGGTGAGAATGCTTTTTAATTCAATTATGTTGAAAGGTTGACTCATTTTTTCCTGTCTGTCACAGGACAAAAATGTGAAAGGCTGAGAATTACATGCAAAACTGAGGAGAATTGAATCTGAGATGTCTGATTTTGATTTGGCTAGCCCATGCTGCTGTACAAAAATAGCCCTGGGCATTAATCTGTCAGGTCCATTATTATGCCTATTTCTGAGATTTATACATTGGTTTATGGTAGCAATAGACATTTATTGAGTGCTGATCACCTGCCAAGCTCAGTGCCGCACACCTTAGTAGCAATGGCCCCAACCCAGTGGGTTTTCAATCTAATAAGACAGGCAAGGCAATTAAGATAGACTCAGAGGAAGAAAATGACTAATGCATGTAGAGGAGACAGAACAGCTTTCCACTCCTTTGCTACACCTTGTGGAGCCCACCATGGTGTCTTTGTTCAAAGAAGCTAAAGAAGTATTTTATAGACCAAGAGGGTGTGAAGACGGATGACAGCAGCATGCTTAGATCATCTGTTCACTTCGGATTTTTTGACACTGATGGGAGTAGTAGATTTTTAGATGTTTTACTAGTCCAATTCAATTCCTCGTGTGAGTTATTTTCTTATCCTCTTTGTTTCCTCAAATCTCATTTTATCCTCCTGCATATATACCATCATTACCATCTTTCTCTACCATGATTATTTAATATCTCTCTTCAAAATGGCTTAATGGGCCTCTTCCCTCATTCTGGGTCATGTAGCATCTTCTTCCTCAAAAGCATTTATTGAGACTCTCTATGCACTTGATAATAAACTTAGTGAATTAAACAGGTGTGATCCCTACCATAAAATTAAAACAAAAAAATAAACCATTCATAGAATGTTTGTATAGCCTTAACAATTATCATAGAACAAACTGTTCATTAACTACCATATGTTAATAAAGGTGTAAGTGCAATCAAAGGAGCTGTGAGTGAAAAGAAAGGTATAGAATTTACATATTTTGAAAGGGTGGAAGTGACAATCATTAGATTCTCTTTTCCTTAATTTTTAGGACACACCATAATATTCAACTTCATGGGAGCATATAATTTAGGATTCTTTGTATTAGAGTGTGTACTTCAGTCTGAACACTTTCTTCACTAGCTGAAAATGTAACTAATAATTTCCAGCCAGGTTGACATCTCTTTTAGTTCAATAACAAAAATAATTTTATACAAATGCATTTCAGTAGTTTTACTTTTAAAGAGATTATAACCACTGGACTATATAAAGAGGGCATCTTAAGACAATTTCATTCAGCAGGCAGAGCAGGAAAACATTGACTCTAGGGAAAGAAACTACACAATCCATAAAGTTAGAGACTAATGATTGAGTTTCCAGGGATTACAGGATACTCAAATTCTCTGCAATATCTCAAACATAAGGTAATGCATTGGGCATACTACAAAACTCTAAAGAAAGAGTCCCTGCCCTTAAAGGAATTATAGTCAAGTTGGGAAAGAAACCAAACTCATTTAAAAATAACCTGATATATAAATAAACTAGGGGCCCGGTGCATAAAAATTCATGCACTGGAGGGGAGTTTCCTCAGCCCGGCCTGCCCCCCTCTCACAGTCTGGGAGCCCTCAGGGGCAGGAGGAGACCGGGAAATCAGGGGAAGTCAACGCCCCCATCACACCTCTGCTGCTGCCACTGCTGGCAGTGCAAGCCTCAGCCAGCCCTGGTTACCTGAGCCTCGGGACGGCCTTGGGCAGCTGGGGGGCTGAGGGGACTGAGGGACTCCGGAGGTAGGCGCGCGGCAAGGTGGGGCTGAGGGGACTGGGTGCCGCCATCTTGTGGCTGTGGGCGCCGCCATCTTTGAGGGTGGGGCAATCAATTTGCATATTCCCTCCTTATTGGCTATGGGCACCGCATCTTTGTGACAGAGTGAGGGTCAATTAGCATATTTCCTCTTTATTAAATAGGATAATAAATCAATGAGACCAATGTGTAAGTATAATAACAGTATATGAGAAATTATGGTTTTGGTGGCCTTCAAAGAAATCTAAACCTTGATTAATCTTTTCTGTTTTAAATTATTTAATTTTTAACCTCAGATGCACAGACTAGGATTGGTCTTGAAATATATTCATCATTGGTCCATACACAGTCTGTTTCGATTTCATGATTGAGAAATTAATACTGAATGGAAAAATATCAAATATCTATTGGTAGTCAGTCAGAGAAGTAAGGGTATAAGAGGGATCTAGGGCCTATTAAAACGTACTTTATTGCATTTTTGCTTAAACTATGTTCCTGCTTTCTACTATTAGATCACATTACTCCCAAATACTCATGGCAAGTATACACAGAGATCCAAGATGAAAAAACATGTTTGCAAGACAGGCAGGCATGCACACACACACACACACACACACAGGATTTTGGGGTATCAGATGTACTTAATTACAGACTTACGTGTATATTTGATGCCAGATCTCTCTTATGTTGCCCTTGTCCCTAACTATGTAACTCAGGGATTTAATTTTATTCTTCCTCAACTAGAAGTTGTCCTCCTTTAACTTACTACTCAAACAGAAATGGAGTGGTTTTTAATTTGTAAGAATTCACTTAAGAAAAAAGCATTCTATTGTGAGAAGTAAGCAACTCAGGGGCTAATGTGAGATGCACATTTTACTGATACTGGTTCAAGGCTGTCCTAGTCTCCAGAGGCCTGTCCCATGTGGTGATAATTAACTTTTAATGTAAGCCTGGAAGGCAAAACACTTAAGAATCATCCAGTTTTCTCCAACAGAATGAACAGGTAAATGTTAACATATGTTTATCAATAGCTGATGTACTTAGCTATTATTATAAAAGATAAGCCTTGCTTTTCCATCATGTTTGTTGCATTATTTCTCTCAATACAGTATCATCGAGTATTGGGTGGCTAATCTTTAGAAAGGTGTCGTGAGGTCACAGACTCTTAGAGATTAAATGGGTAACGGTAAGTAATCGGCATGCCTGCTGCCACACCCGTTTCTATGCTCATTTTTGGCTGGCATTGCTAATTCATCACACAGTCTTTTTCCTGGCTCTGGACTCTATTATAGAAGACTTCATAATACAATATTTGGAGTAGAAACTTGTACTCCATGTGACATACTTGCCATGTCTGCATTAGACCATAAATTCCCTGAATACAGGGACTATGGCTTTCTTGCCTCACTTATTAGTTTCTCCACAAACCACATTCATCTCATTGAAGGTGCTCAGTAACACCTGTTAAGCAAATGAGATACAATAGATCTAAATAAGCATTTGCCTAACCTAGATGATAGGTGATGATAGATAGAGAGAGAGACAGAGAGAGAGAGAGACAGAGAGAGAGAGAGAGATAGATAGATAGATACTAGACAGAGAGATGATAGATGGGTAGATAGATAAGAGAGACAAAAAGAAAGGGAAAATAAAAGAGAAAATATAGGTAGATATATATTACAATTCAGGAAACCTTCATATATTAAATAATTTCCCCAACAAGGTAGAGGTATTAGGAATTTGGTCTCCTACTCAATTTGCAACAGTTCTTCTTTCCAGGATACTTCTTTTCTCAAACTAAATGTCATTGTAAATTTTGAAAAATTAAATGAGAACATTTCTACTTCATTTACTAGTAAAAATTAGAACTATTGAAAATGGACTATTGTCCATGTTTTTATTTTCTACATCATACATTATTGATATAATCCAATTTTATTTAGCTTTTTATATTTCCATGAGGGTAAAATACACATTACCTAGTCCTTGAACTTTCCAGTATTCATGATCAAACAACTTATTAGCAAATGCTGGACATTTAATATATGGCCCACCCTGAGAAATTTAGCCAAATAGTATTTTACATAAATGTCTAGTATGCATGAAACAACCAATTAAAATGGAACCTACTGTTTAACAAATTTTATTAAAAAATAAATAAAAAATGAGTGGCTGAACTCCATGTCTAAGACAACTCTCTAAATGTACCAAACCAGTGCTATATAAATGGGAAGTCTAGAAATATAAGTGACTACCCAAGGATACTCCCTCTCTGATTGGACCTTCCAGAGTGACGAACTGTAGTAGCTTTTGTCACACTCAATGTCACTTATCACCAGTTTACTCCAAGAGAGTTAGAAATTTACCTTCTGTCAAATCCAACCACCTTTACTCTTGGGCAAGAACTGCTTCCTTTTGTTGAAAGGGCACAGATATCAGGTTACTCCTCTTACCTTGGGAGAAAATAAACCCTGAGGAATAATCAACTTTTCACCTAAAATGTTAAAATATGTACAGGGAAAACTATTATGTCTGAGTTTATACCTAATAATTTGGTAAATGGTTTCCTGAAAATATTGATTTTTTTCAATATGCTTAGATCAGAAATACTAGTCGAGTATAACATACATAATTTGCAACCATAGGTCTCAATTCAAAATGTTGATCTTTCCGTTGAGAAATTTAAAAGTCCAGTAGATATGTTTGGGAGAAAAATTATTGTTTCTAAGTAAAACTGACAATAAAATATAATAGTATAAACCAGGGGTCCTCAAACTTTTTAAACAGGGGGCCAGTTCACTGTCCTTCAGACCGCTGGAGGGCCGGACTATAGTTTAAAAAAAAAACTATGAACAAATTCCTATGCACACTGCATATATCTTATTTTGAAGTAAAAAAACAAAACGAGAACAAATACAATATTTGTATTTGCATGTGGCCCGCGGGCCATAGTTTGAGGACCTCTGGTATAAACTATACTATTTCAAATTATACTTTATAAATAAGTACACCTAAAACTCATAGAAAAAACAGATTTGCAACAAAAACTAAAAATAAAAAGACAGAGGAAAAACAAACCATAGATCAGTGATGGCGAACCTATGACACGCGTGTCAGAGGTGACACGCGAACTCATTTTTTTGGTTGATTTTTGTTAAATGGCACTTAAATATATAAAATAAATATCAAAAATATAAGTCTTTGTTTTACTATGGTTGCAAATAGCAAAAAATTTCTATATGTGACACAGCACCAGGGTTAAGTTAGGGTTTTCAAAATGCTGACAGGCCGAGCTCAAAAGGTTCGCCATCACTGCCACAGATCAATTAAAATCCCACTGGTGTCTATAAGATATAATGAAAAATAAATCAGTCATAATAATTGTGATCTCAGAAGTTTATATGGTTTGCACTTTTGGGAAAAGAACAAGTAGTATAATGTTAGCATCAAGAAAGCATTAGTAGGTGCTCAACAAGATAGTCAAAGACACCAAACCACTCACTGTATAACCTGACTGCTATGGCAGTAAAAGGTGAGAGACTTCATGGCTGCATTTTGACAAGGAATAGCTGCCTCTACTGTAGACTGCTCCACAGGAGAAGAAACAAAACAAGAGGGCATCTGGGTTTTGTGTAACTAAATTCACCCATGTTTGTCTATGAGTTTCTGTGCAACCAGATCTGCTTAGTTCAGAGAACCTCCCTCCTATTGATTAGTTAACACTGTTGCCTGAGGAAACAGTGGACAGGGAAGGCAGAGTCTCACTCTCCTGGTTGTCTAGTTGAGTGTCTTTGGATTGGTGTCTTTCATGAATTCTTTTTCTTAGGTTATTTTCATAATCATTAAGAATGTCCAAGAGACTGGAACCCACGCAGAGGAGGAGCAGAACAGAGATATTTTTATGTAACATTTATGAGTTTCCTTTCCTTAGATATTCATAACCCAATCACAATTCCTTTTAAAACAAAATACCAAGTTACATAAACAGGTATCTTTCTGATAACATCTACATTCAATTATTTATTTTTAAATTCATTCTTACAACATGAATGTTTTCAGCACCTACCATAACAGCAGAGACCCCATTAGTTGAGTAGAGTAAGAGGGGTCATCATAATCATTGCTATGATGCAGTGAAATAATAATCATAGCTATGACTTACTAAGTACTTACTATATGTAGGCACTAAGCTAAATGTTTTAAGTACTAGATAGGCAAGATTATTTCTAGTAACACTTTAGAGGAAGGCATTGCATCCTCTAAATCCTTATTGTGCAGATAAGGACACTGAGACATGATAGGTTAATTCATCTGCACAGTATTACATAACTACTAAATAACAGACCAACAATTTCATCACTGGCATTCTTTTAATTAAGTTTATTAGGGTGACATTGGTTAATGAAATTATATGTTTCGAGTGTACAATTCTATAATATATCCTCTATATATTGAACTGTGTACTCACCACCCAAGATCTAGTCCTTCCATCACCATATATTTGACTCCCTTTACTTCTTCATCCTCCTCTCAACCCTCTTCCCCCTGGTAACCACAATGCTGCTGTCTGTGTCTATAAGTTTGTTTGTCTGTCTTGTTTGTTCCTTTGTTGCTCTCTGTTTTATATCCCATATGAGTGAAATCATATGGGTTTTATATCATGACCACATATTAAAGTGGTAAATTTTACTGCTTTGCCTAAGACATGAGCTCTGTAAAACAACTATCACAGAAGACTCTTCTAAATTATAGTGCTCTTCATCATTATTCAAGAGACCTGGTGTTCAGCATATTACCTCTTTATATATATAAAATTAGGCTGGGATGACATAACAGTCACGACCGGTCAGGAGGAGGCTGCACATGCAGGTGAGGCCCAGAGCAGAGACAGAGACGGAGAGAGAGACAGGGGTGCCTGGGGAGCCTGGGGTGGTACAGACTGCCGTGCCGGCTTGGGCAGCCCCGGAGAAAACACAGACAAGGGTGGCTGCTCCAGCCACAATGCAGCAGCAGTCCCGCCTCTGCATGTGAGCTGCAGAGGAAACACCTTTTCTGACTGCTCATTGGCTAAACTCCCTGTACGCCACTCGCAGTGTTCTTAGTAACTTGGGTAATAAGAATCCAAGAAGGTGATCTAGGGTTTTTCCACCTCACTCCTGGAGGAGAAAACAAAGGTCTGCTGCTGGAGGGCTAAGAAATGTCATATCCTGCCCTAGCCAGTTTTGCTCAGTGGGTAGAGCCTCGGCCTGTCGACCACAGGGTCCAGGTTTGATTCTGATCAAGGGCATGTACCTAGGTTGCAGGCTCCTCCCTGTCTGGGGCCCAGGTCAGGGCTCATGCAGGAGGCAACCAATCAAAGTGTCCCTCTCACATTGATGTTTCTCTCTGTCTTTCCCTCTCTCTTCCATGCGCTCTAAAAATCAATGGAAAAATATCCTCAGGTGAGGATAAAAAAAAAAAGAAAGAAATGTCATATTCTATGAAAGAGACATCTTGAAAATGCCTAAAGAAAGTTGTCATTTTTTCATGGTGAAGGCACTGGAGTCCGTGTTGATGAAAACACCTTGGCGGCAGCGGCGGCCAGCAATGGCAGCAGCAGCAGGGTGATGGGGGTGGCACCTTCCCCTGATCAGCCAGTTGCCTCCTGCAGAGTGAGGCCAGACTGAGGCTTAGGCCCGCTTGGGGAGCGGGCCTAAGCTGTCAGTAGGACATCCCCTGAGGGCTCCCAGACTGTGAGAGTGGGCAAGCTGGGCTGAGACACCCCCCACCACAGTGCACAAATTTCATGCACTGGGCCTCTAGTAAGATATAAACAAGTAATAGCATATAATAAGAATTTTAAGTAATACAAAATCTAATGAGAAATAAAAGGATGAGCCTATTAATAACATTTATTGAGTTTCTATTGGGTCTATTCTATGCCAGATACATATGCATTACACCTTTTCTGAAATTTGAAAATCCAAAAAGCTCCAAGACTTAATTTTACATAATTAATTTAGCAATGAAGTCTGACCTGAAATTATGTAAAACTATTTAAACAGTCTTAATTAATCCCACTTCTATTCCCCTGCAGAAATATGATGGTGTTTGCATTTCGGGTGCTGTCCTAGATCCCACTGTAGAACTGTTAAATATTATACAATATATGCACCATGCTGTCCTTCTAAAAGGCAAACTAATCTGAATTCCCAAACGCATATGACTCCCAGTTTTTCAGATAATGAACCTTAGACCTGTAGCACTTTGACTGATTAAATTGCACGAATTAGTCAATTAATGCTGATTGATCAGACATGGAAGCTGAGTCGTTATCAATGCAAAGAAATAAGGGAACCATAAAAATAACTAGGCTGTCCACAATCATGGGTATTTCTGGGAAATAAAATCTGGAAGGAGGATTTAGAGTTTCAGAAAATGAGACACTAACCATCCCTCCTAAAACTCTGTTCATTTTGAGAAAGGGGAGCTCACTGAGGGTCTTTAGGATGTGGTTGCCTCTGGGTAGCTAGCTTCTGTGGGCGTGAAGGCGAGAGCCTGGTGTCAAGCCTGAGGCTGCAGATGGAAAGGAGAGCTGCTTGCAGATCTTACAAATCCAGTGTAAGATCTGCTTAAATAAGATCAAAGTGCTGCCCCTTCCTGGTGGAAGCAGTCCAAAGTCATCAACCTGCTGTGTAGAGAGACACACTACAAACCACCAGGGACTTCTTCATCTGTCCATCTGAAAGCAAAGCCTTCTCGGAATAATGCCCCATGCTTCCTCTCTGCCTCCCATATCTTGAACAGGTCCTTCGCTGGTCAACTCTAACCTGAAATCCTCCAGAGAAGTGGATTTAGGAAACCTAATCCCCAGTTTAACCAAGTTGGCAATAATACAACCCAGCACAACTTGGCATGAGACAGGAACTGGCAGTATGGGGCTTGGGGTGATGCAAGTGAGGTGAGTTATGCAAGTGCAGGGCCAGAGCCTGTCTTCAATTAAAATTTTAATATTTTTTCATCATAGATTTTTTGCATTAATTTTGATTTTTTTTAAATATTGCATTTAAATATGGTTTATGGGGATTCATGAATTTCTTTTTTAGTTTTATTTTTAATATTTGCAATTGATTTCAGGGAGGGGAGTGGAGGGGAGGGAAATAGAAACATCAATGGTGAAAGAGAATCATTGATCTGCACACCCCCACTGGGGTTTGAGCCCATAACCTGGGCATGTGCCCTGACCAGGAATCGAACCATGACCTCCTGGTTCATATGTTGATGCTCAACCAACTGAGCCATGCTAGCTGGGCCTGAATTTCTTTTTTGATGTGCCCTTAAATTTTGCACCTTAGGTGGATGCCTCACTTATTTTAACCTGTTTCTGACCATGTGTGATCAGAAAACAGGTATTTTGAGTTGCTGCCTAGACATTTAATGATATGACAACCATGCTCACACCTGAATCTAGACATTTAGATAAGGACCCCAGTTTAGGATTCTCACCCCAAACTCTCGCTTTACTTTTCTCAGAGCACCTTTTAAAATGATCACTTAAAGTTAAGCATATGGAAAGTTAGTGACATCTACCCAACCACCTTATAAGTTATAGATGCCTGCTCCCCTGATCTCTGTCTCCTGTTCCTCATGACCTGGAATGGAGAACTAACCTTCTGCTGGCTCATTGTGCCCCCTCAACCCCTCCTTTATGGGATCTGTAAGAAATAACTCTTGTGACTTTACTTCCTTTATGAGTGTGCCAAAGCTGCGCTTTCAATCAAAACATCCGTGGGGTTTTCATTTTCCCAAAGTGGGAGCTCGGAAGCTGAGGAAACTATCTGCCAACACTATGTAGGTGGCTTGTGCCTCCTCATTCAGCAGATTATACTCTGCATGTTCTTGATTTAATACACCAGCTACTGGTCCCTTAGTACACCATGTCTGCTGGTCATGCATAGTTTCTTGACAGGTTAGGTGACCCCAAACTCATTCCTGTGCCATTAACACTCCAGTCTGTATTGTGGTATTATATTTATGCATTACCTTTTGTCACAGAACATGAGGGTATTAAGAAGTGCCCCAGGGGAGGGGGGAAGCTGGGGTAGAGGAGGTCAAGGGGAAGGAGAAAGGGGGACATCTGTAACACTTTCAACAATAAAGATAATTTTTTTAAAAGTGCCCTAGGGGAACATCTGCATTGATACATACTCCTATATGCCTTCATGTGTACTTGTGTATTAGCAACCTAATTTCTTGTTGATGGGTCAACCAATCATCCCATGCGTTTAGGTAGTGGTCTCAGCTTCCAATTTAATGGAACTATTGCCATGTTCTCTCTTGGAATTTAAAATCACTAAACAAAAGCCCAAGATTATAGGGACAGGAAGCAAAAGTTTTGCTAGTGCAAAATTAAACATAACAATGAGAGGAGTCATTCCCATTTCTACTCCCATGTCTTGAAGCCATAATTCCTGGCTATGAAAGAAACAGTACAATATATTGGTTGCTGATTCAGCATATATATGCATTTTGAAGGACATTTCCCCAGTCCTCCAGCTGATGCCATAACCAAGCCTTAATAAAAGTTACTCCACTATTTTATAAAGCCAGCTTCTTCACGGTATTGGGGAACATGTCACTATGGCCAGTGAATTTCATGAGCATGAACCCAATGCCATACATAATTGACTGTAAAATCAGTTCTTGACCAGAAGCAATGTTGTATGGAATTCTATGCTAATGAATAAATCATTCTGTCTGCCCATGGATG
Organism: Myotis lucifugus; assembly: GCF_000147115.1. Taxonomy (NCBI): domain Eukaryota; kingdom Metazoa; phylum Chordata; class Mammalia; order Chiroptera; family Vespertilionidae; genus Myotis; species Myotis lucifugus. The sequence continues at coordinate 1,355,357 of NW_005871159.1, forward strand.
GTGCTTTTGGCAAAAGCCTCGTGGTCAAGGATGACAAATCCAAATCCAGTGTAAGATCTGCTTAAGTAAGAGCAAACTGCTGCCCCTTCCTAATGGAAGCAGTTCAAAATAGTCAACCTGCTTGTGAAGTAGCTGGCTATTCCCTTCACCCAGGAAATTCTGCATCTGTCCATTATGTTTTTCTGACTTTCAAAGGATAATGGCTGCTGCCTCACTTCCACCTCTCAAAACTCACCAATTCCTTTGCCCAGCTCTAGCCTAGAGCTCCTTAGGAAAGGGGATGCTGGAAAACAAACCCAGTTTGACCAACTCAACAATAAAGCAATCTTTCACCTTAGCAAAGGTTCTCTGGACAATATTAACTTAGAAGGACATTTGAAATTAGCAAGTGAGGGTAAAAATACATCATTTTATGAAAGAATCTTTATATTGGCAAACACACAGAAACTGAAAAACATGTTTAGTAAATGGCAAGGGTTCAAGATTAGTTAAAACTTAAGCTATTTGGAGACAGTAAGAGTGATAGCTAAAACAGTAATTGTAGTTTGGCCAAATCATGGAGAATCCTGAATTTCAGGTAAGGAGACTAGATTTTATTTAGCACCTAAAAGGGCGGCACAGAATTTTTGAGCAGACTGATAAAATAATGAGGGTAGTGTTTTATGAAGAATTCCAATGTGACATTTTTGGATATACAGCATAAATTGAAAATAAAGCAAATGTTCACAGGAAGACATATTAGGAAAATTGTTAAGGTCTAATCATTAAGTGTCTGAAATAGAAAGTGTCATTCTATTTTCTCCTCCTCCATTCATTGGCAAAATTTAAAACTGAAGCTTCAATCTTTTCTTCCTAATGCATTTTCTTTGTTATTTTCTTCACGAAGTAGAGTTCTAATATTGTCTTCTCATCAAAAATTATCAAGAAATTATCTTGAATAAATTACCACTAATAGATGGATAATATATTAATATACTTTAAGTAGAAGCAGTGCTAATTCTTAAAAGGTTTTGAACCACAGATACCTTTAAACTTAGTGAAAGATAAGGGTTTTCTCTTTAGAGAAATAAATTTTCACACTGAAATACAAAATATTTCAAATAATTTTACTGAATTCACACATAGACTGAATCCTATACATGAATCCTTAGAAATACTATGATCTTAAGGTCAAGTACCCTTATCCAGAAAAAGAAAGTCATTCCTTTGGCATTTAAACATCCTGAGAAAATGGGACACTTTTTTCAGAGAAGTTTTTATGTGCCCCTAAAATCCTACTACTTAGACACCAACATCCCTTTTGCCTCTGAGAAACTCCACAGAACACAGCTGTAACTGGGTATACAGAAAATATGAGCTCCCTACTTCCATCCTTCTTTTCAGATTGAAAACACACTGGCAAGTTTTTAAGAAGTCTGTTGCAGTTATCATAAAAAAAGAATGCACACATAGAAATAAAAATTTACTCTTTACTCCACTCAAGACTGAATCCCAGCTGAGCCAATGGCAGGGATAGGAAGCAGGCATGAGGAAGAGCAAAGAAATCTTCTTCTTTGAAAGGACCACCCCCTCAATAAGACCTCCTGCTGTGCTTTCTCAGTTATGATATTAATGCCAGGGATCCAAAACTAGCCAAGAGCATAGTGTGAGCTGTTTTCAGGGTTTGGGGGAGCAATGATGGTCTGCCAGTCCTTCTTTTGAACTCAAGCACACAAATGAGCTCTGGCTGAGCAGGGTTTGAGTACACTGTTATCTTGAAGCAGAGGGATTATTATACAAATATATATATATATATATATATATATATATATATATATATATAT
>NW_005871159.1:1357279-1376566 GCF_000147115.1 Myotis lucifugus
CACACACACACACACACACACACACACATATATATTACTATATAGGCCTATTTGGCTTCACTAGCATGAACGCTAACTAGTTATATGAATTCAGGACATAGCAACACATCCCATTCTTGGTATCCTATATAATAAAAGGATAATATGCAAATCAACCAAATGGCAGAACGACCGGTCGCTATGACATGCACTAACCACCAGGGAGCAGACACTCAATGCAGGAGCTGCCCCCTGGTGGTCAGTGTGCTCCCACAGGGGAAGCACTACTCAGCCAGAAGCTGGGCTCACAGCTGGTGAGCACAGCAGCAGTGGCGGGAGCCTCTCCCACCTCTGCTGCAAGTGGGCAGTAAGGAGCGAGGGGTCCTGGACTGTGAGAGGGGGATGTCTGCCTGCCGGCTTAGGCCCGATCCCTGGGGAGCCTAAGCCAGCAGGCAGACATCCCCTGAGGGGTTCTGGACTGCGAGAGGGTGCAGGCCGGGCTGAGAAACACCCCCCCATCCCCCAGTGCAAGAATGTCATGCACTGGGCCTCTGGTAGGATAATATTTCTTTATAATATGAGGACCATTTGGTGACATTTAATTGAAATGTAAAATAGCCACTTACTTGATAAGGGCTTAGAACAGAGAGTGTTATGGACTGAATGTTTGTCCCCCCAAAATTCTTATGCTGAAATATAATCCCTAATATAATGGTATTTGGAGATGAAGCCTTTGGAAGGTAATTAGGTCATGAGGGTGAAACCCTCATGATTAAGATTAGTGCCCTTATAAGAAAAGGCCAGATGGGGGTAAAGGGTGGTAAATGGGAGGCATCCATAATACTATCAACAATAAAAAATATATTAAAAAGTAAAGAAAAGGCCAAAGGGCTTGCTCTCACTTTCCTTCATCATGTGAAAAAGTCAGCAGTCTGCAATCAAGAAAAAGATTCTTACCAGAACACAACCTTGTTGAAACCTTGATCTGAGACTTCTAGCCTCCATGACTCTGAGAACTACATTTCTGGTGTTTAAAGGCCACCCTCTCCTCTCTAAGACACTTTATTTTAGAAGTCTGAACTAAGATGGAGAGAAAGAAAAAGTTGACTAACTTTTATTAAATGCCAACTGCATTTTTTAGGATCATGCTACTCAAAGTGTAGTATGTGGGCCAGCAGCAGCAGCAGCACTTATGGATTTATCAGTAAAGCATAGTTTGGGTGTCATCCAAGACATGCTAAACTGCAACCAACCTATTAACAAAGTCCCCAGATGATGCAGAATCAGTATACAGCCTAAATTGTTGCACCAAGATTTAAAATACAGTGGCCTAAACACAGGAATGCATGCTTGTCTCACTCAACAGTCCAAGGAAGGGAGCTGATTAGGAGGTTCTGCAACACATAAAACCTAGTTTCCATCTCTGTTTTTATAAACTTTTAGTCAGGGGAGGATAAAGGACAAGAGAAATGCAGGGTCGTGTTTTTCCTTTAGTGGTATGACCAGCAGTGGCACAAATTTATGTACAGAACTTACTAACATGGTTATATCTCCCACAAGAGAGAACACACAATGTAGTCTTAAGTGAGGTGACCCTAACCTCAGGAGTCCTTTTTCTTTTTCTCCTTTTTAAGAAGGGAAAATTAGTATCAGTAGGTAGGCAGCAGTGTCTACCACACCTTTATAAGCCAGGCCATTTGCTATCTGGCTTTGAAAACCCTATGAAGGAGATGGTGTCACTTTTCACATAAGTATGTGAACCAAGACAAATGGAACCAAGACAAATTGTTTAATCATCCTGGCCTTGTATGATTCTGCAGTGACATAAGAGGAAATCAAGATTCATCTGGTTTATATATCTACAGAGATTTTACTAATATTATGATACCTCAGATCTCTAAGTTCTAGGATGAAAGAAGATACCTCCTTCTTAGATTATAAGTATACTTTTTAACTTTTTAAATTTATCTTTATTGTTGAAAGTATTACTGATGTCCCCTTTGGGTTTTTTTCCCATTGACCCTTCCACCTCCCACCCATCCCTCACGGGCCTTTACCACACTATTTTCTGTGTCCATGGGTTATGCATTTATGCATGTAAGTTCCCCAGTTAATCACTCCCACCCTCACCTTCCCTCTGAAATTTGTCAGTCTGTTCCCTGCTTCTATGTCTCTGGACAAAATAAGTGTCCTTTCTTAACCCCTAGAGTGCCAGGGAGCACAATCGCGCTCCTCCTGTCTTTAGCCAAAAGTGCTGGGAGCGCTATCAAAGCGTCAAAATGGCCTCCAGTTCTAAGTCTGCTTTCATTAGTGATGATGATATTGCTAAATATGTCGATGTAGTAAAGTTTTCCTTAAGTTTTTGAATATGTAACTTCATTTACTTGCAATTCATAATTTTTTTCCTAAACTGCTGTAAAATCAGCAAAAATGTCTTGGCAAATTTAGCATAGTTCCTAGGATATTGGTTGGCACTCAAAGGGTTAAACATGACATATAAATGAAAAAGACTGCATTCTCCTTTCATCCCAGTGGCTATCAGAGTTACTAGGAAGCTGTATAATTGCCAATGAGAACTTTGCCCTTAACATTTATTGAGGACTGTTTCTTGATATCTCTTCATGAACCAATGTTTCTTAAAGCATTCAGTTTAAATTTATCACACCAAAGCCCTTATTTGAATTTCCCCTTATATCAAGCAGCAGTCAACTGATCAGATGAACATCAGAATCACTCTTCCCAAACTACTACTATGTACTTGGCATCTAGTAGATGCTTTAAATACTTGCTGAATGAATGAGAGGTGGGAATCTCATTAAATCATAGAATCATAGAATCTTAACCAATTCTATGACAGTAGCTCTCAGTCATTAGCTTGCAGTACAATCATTTGGAGGGCATATTAAAATGCAGTTTCTGATTCAGTAGGTCCAGGTCAGGGCCTGAGATTTTTTATTTCTAACAAGTTACTAATTGATGCTGATGTTGCTGGTCCAGAGACCACACTTTGGGAACCATTATTGCAAAATTAAATAGAATTTATCTTATCACAAGAAGGGTGAGACCTACACATATGCATTTTAACAAGCATACTAAATGATCTGATACATATTGTACATACACTATGTGTCTGTGTGTTTGTATTGATTGATTTATTTATTAGAGAGAGGAAGAAGAGAAAGGGAGAGAGAGAGAGAAACATGGATGTGGAATAGAAACACCAATCGGTTGCCTCCCATACCTACCCTGACCTGGGAATAAACCCGTAACTTGGGCATGTGCCCTGACCGGGAATTGAACCAACAGCCTTTGGTGCATGGGACGATACTCAACCAACTGAGCCTCACTGGCCAGGCCAGAGGGGTCTGTTAACAGATAAAACACAGAGATTAACAAAGGATGGTAACATTGCCTTATCTTAGAAACCAAAGTCTACACTCTAACACAGGAAACCCATATTCATATATCACCTGAGTATTTTCTATATGCCTTGGATACCTCATCCATCAAATCGGGATGATAATATCTCCCTCTTAAGCCTGCTGAGGATTGAATACTAGTATAAGTAAGCTGCCTCGTACCTGAGTTCTCACTAAATTATAGCTTTCATTATTATCACAACTGTTTATACAAAACTATTAGCAGTGTAGCTCATTTGAATTGTAGAGAGTAAGCATAAAACCTTATTTCAAGACATAATTTACTTATTAACCACTCTCACTAAAAGTTTCATTAAGAAAATATATTCTTTTCCAGAATTATGTTGTTTCTATAAGCCTTAACAATTTCTTCCACCCTGCTACATAAATATTAGTCACTATGAAGTATGGCTCCATTATTTTATTATAAATTATATGAAATATCTGATCATATAGGCTATGTAAGATCTTTATTACTGAATTAATTTTAGAGCCACCAACCAAGACAATTGAAAAGGTGAAAATGTAGGTCTAAAAATCAGTCCAAAGCTCCTCTTAATTGCAATAATCAATTCTCAAACTTTTTGAGTTTAAACTTTATAATTTAAATAGTTCTATCATAATGAATGAGTGAAATTCAAGAACTATGCAAGAATGGTTTTATGTACAATACCACTTACAAGGTGCTTCATAATCATTTTTTATCAGTGTCTCTTAATAAAAGTTCTTAATAAAAATAGGTCACTGATACATTTGTAATTTTGCAAATGTAAATGACAAGGGACCTGTCTAAGATTATACTGCACAGTGTTAGCAGCTTATAGATTTAAGTATTCAGACCCTGACATTCTGTTCTCCCACACCAGCCCACATTGCCTCACTACATTGTAAATTATTGATTTGAAACTGCACTGTTACCTTAATGAGCAAGGCGGGTGTTGTAAAACTTTATGGATTTACTTATTCTGACCTAGTTTATATTAATAATGCCTTACACTTTTATAGCATTTTATTGTGTTCAAAGCCATTTTAAATAATTTGCTTATTTGAGCTTACCACCCACACAAGGGAGGAACCAGATTCCCTGAAGAGAAGCTCGGCCCGAGTTAACCAGTTGCAGAGCTGAGTTTAGTTCTCATGATTCACTCTATTGTTGTCTCTGGGTTATACAAAACACTCAGTATGTGCTGAGTTACCTATAGAAAAGTAATCCAATGTCAACTCATAGAAAAAATAGTCTAATCTTTCATCACTTACCAACTGGGTGAGTTCCTTAAACTCTCTAAGCTTCAGTTGAAATTGAGATTATAATGCTTATCTTATAAGGTCATTGGGAGTACCAACAAGGTGATGGCCTTAGAATAGTGCCCAATGCATAGTAAATAATCAGTAAATTGAAGCAATTATTTAAAAACATGAGGAGATTGCTTTCATTGGGGAAGAAGTATCAAATTAAACTACATTCAGAAAAGTTCAATAACCTGGTACATTAATAGTTGAGTTTGATTCCCAACTCTGACCCTATCATCCTATAACTTTGGGCAAATTATTTAACACATCTATGTTGGTTATTAAATGGAACAATTAATGTGTAGTCTCAACTGTTCTTTGTTATTTGACTCAGTATGTTTTCTGAATAACATTAGCCCCCTTCTTATTCATAGATAGCCACTGTAATCATTCTTGTCTTGCTGACTACTGACTTTTCAGGACATATTATATTTAAAATCTATGGATTCATGTTAAAACTGTGTTTGCTGGCATAATTTCTCTGACATTGAGATACTAAGGCTATTATCCCAGAAACATCACTTTAATTATTTTTATGTGGTGTTCCAGATAACTAAGTTTAAAATACAGATAATAGGCAAAATTATTGGAAAGATTTCAACAGAATTCAGGTCATTTGAAAACACCATTTCCATTCTGAATTATTTTAGTGGCTTTCTGTGATAGTTAAATTTGAATTTAGGGTGTTTTAAGGCTCCTAACAATATTGGGCCAAAATACCTTTTTTTTTCCTTCTTATCTTTCCTTGGACCCTTTGCCTTTGCATGCTCTTTGCTGGTGTTCTCATCACTCCTATGGCTCCAGGGTTGAAATAACAGTTATCCTTGATTCGCTCGTCCTTTAATTCTATATAGCATCAGTGGACAAATGTCTTTGAGTCTGCCTCTCCAACACCTGTCATATGTAATTATTCATCATCTTCTTTCAAATCTGTTAATAATGTGCTGAATTGTCTCCTGCTTTAGGTCTTCACCACCATCCTACACAATATTACAAGAATATCTTCCTAAATACTTTCTAAAGGACAGTTGGATTATGACATTTCTCGCACTCCCTTATTCCCTACCCCAAAACCTATGGAAAGAAAGAAGAAAGGGAGAGAGAAAGAGAATAGAAGGGAGTGGAAGAAGAAAGGAGGGAGGGGAGAGGGATAGAAAGGATGAAAAGAAGGGGAGAGAAGGGGACAAGAGGGCTGGGGAGGGGAGAAGGAAGGTGTAAAAGTCCAGACTTTCAAACTCACCTTCTGGTCCAAAGCAGCCTTTTCTTTATCAATACTCCATCATGTATCAAATGATAAGTTCCACCTACATGTCTTTGTTTACACTGTCCTCTCCAAGTAATATACTTGCTCCTCATCTCTTGCCTAATGAGATTCTATCATTCAAGGACAACTCAAATTGATGGAGCTATTCTTCATTTTATAAACTGGAAGTGATTTCTTTCACTGAACCCCATACCACTTGTTTCGATCATTTTGCATATCATAAGTAAATAATGTAGCATACAAATGTTAGTGCATATTTCAGTTGTTCTACTGAATTATTAGCTCCTTGAAGGTGGAGATTATTTTATTGATATCATGATGCCTAACCAAGCACATTTAACATTCTTATATTTATAAAGGTGAATTTATTTGAGATCACCTCAGATAATGAACTGAGAACTTATAAATATGATGAATTTTAACCTCTATACAGTAGCCAGGTTTGAAAGTTCTACATTTAATATAGCAATGTTATCACTATTCTAATGTTTGTAAATAATCTGAAGTCAATATTGTTTTGGTAGGTACATATCTTATATAATGCAGTGCCTGGAATACAGTAGGTCTATAAATAATTGTTAAATGATTAAATGAACAAAGGAACATTTTGGGCTTATCTTTCTTGAATTGTGTCTCTAACAAGTCTGTTTAATAATGGCAAATGTTCATTTTTTGATGGCACCTTTCTCTTTTTGAAAATAGCCAACAATTGTGAGGCAAACTTGGTGCATAATATTAGCAATTAAGCCAATACGTTTTGACCAAAGGAATGAGAAATTATAGAGTGGAAAGATTGATTTTTATGCCAACTCCAAAATCTGTTTTAACTAGCATGTCAAACACAGTATTTATTTAGTCATAACTTACATTGATTCTACCAGAAACATATTTAGAAATAGACTGTCTCTTTTGTTGGCAATTTTGTATTTTGCTGATTGCTATTTCAACAATGCCATATAAAAACTTACTCCTTTGCCTACCCCTTCAATGTTACCTGTCAACACCAGAACTAAATTAAGTAATAAGCTGTATTATGTATTTAAATCACAGTACATATGAAGTCAGGATTGAGCACCATAGCTTATCAGGCTCTGTGAACGCATGGAATCTTCAAGTGGGAGCAGTGATTCCATTGAAATTGAGATAAGCACTTTTCTTCATATAGTTTTATGTACAATCAGAGAAAACATGACAAACTGAACCATTCACATGATTCATAATAGCAATTTTGAAAAGATGTCTTTCTTCTTTACCAAACAAAATATGGGACAAATTACTAAAGATCTATCTGTGGAGAAGTTGAATTCTAGATTATCTTAGGAAAAAAGCAAGTCTAGTGAATTTCAGAAGCATCAGATAGTTAGGATGGTTTATATATAGCCTTGTCTGCAAGGAGGGTGATATAATAAGTTCCCTGTCCAATTTATAAATAGATAAGATTTTTCCCTTTCAATTTGTTATGGTTGTGGTATTTTAAAATGGTAACAAGAAGCAGAAAAACTTGTGCATAACCTGGAGGATTACTTGTTTTACCCCAAAGTACTCAATGTTTTACAATATCATCAGATCATTAGCTCCACATGGCAAAATGTACGCTTTGTTATTTTCTTTCAATCTATGCCACAATTTTTGACACAGCTTCTTACAGGTAGATGGTATCAAATTCTACTTGCTGAAATGAACATGTTAACTTTAAAATATTGGAGTGAGAGGTATATTTTAATTTGGCAACACTAAAATAATAGATGATATAATTTCAATGCTGCTCTTCATAGTCCAGGCTCCCTAAAGAGTGTTCCATAGAACAATTTATACCAATTCCTTTAAAAAAGGCTCTGCATTCAAATAAACTATGGAATTTGTGTATCTCCTAGCTACCCATAGTACTGACCCAAAAATATCACTAAACTGTCCAAAAATGAAGAACTCTCTTATTTTTTAATCCAAGCCCTTCCAAAAAAAATATAATGATGGAAACTTTTGCAAAAAAATTCTTATTAGCATTTCGCATACATTCTGTAGCACTAGTTCGGAAGAGGCTATCTTAACTAACTATCCATTTCTGAAATACTAGGGAGGCTATTTAATCTAGCCTTATACAGTTTAGCAGAATCCGGAGAGATATAAAGAATTTCTGGCTCATGATTTGCAAAGCACAAGCTTGTGGTGTCAAAGCATTCTCCTTCAAGGACTCCAAATGATCAAATCCTTCTGGCTTGGCTGCTCTATGGTGGAAATCACCTCACAGATTGCTGAGCTGCATTGAGGCAATTCTGTCTCTCTTCTCCTGCTACGGTTAGGATGACGTGTTGGCTCCTTTCCACATTCTGCTCCCATTCACAGATGAGCATTAGAGAGATTTTGGAAATAGAGGCCTTTATGTCTGCCATGAACAAGGTCAATTCAGTGTGGCAGCTGCGAGCTGGTGACATAGACTTATATTGACACAACCCACTTTTTTGCTGCAGAATCACAAAGTGAAAGCACCCGGGGCTCTGCTGCCGTTTTCAATAAGATACGAATTTTTCCCTTCCTTGTATTAAGCAGAGATCTGTCATCTTGACTTGTACACTAAATGGTCCATTCTGACTGCCTTGTTTGTGTCCAATACCAGCCAGAATCCAGAAACATGTGTTAACACTCGGCCTGTTTGGGGGCTGGTTGGAAGGGCCTGAGGCAAGACTCCCTGATGCCTGCTGGAGGCTAGTCAATAATCATTAGCCCTTCAAGTGGTGGATGCCCAACCTAAACTGTATTTATTTATTTAAAAAAAAAATCTTTACTTTAAGCCACAGGGAAAGGCATTTTAGAGAACCCAGTTTCCTAGCAGTTACTAGATTGGAATAAAGATACTGTTACAACTGAGTGGGAGGCTGACAGAGGGGGCGCTCTTCTCAACGGAAATAACAGGAAGTTATTAAAGTAAATTAATTAGGCTGTGTCCCACAATACTACTTAGAATCCTGCAGTTATTTTTTATAGCCAACATTTCAAAGTTCATCATTCAGGCAAAAAAAAAAAAAAAAAAAAGAAGAAGAAGAAAGAGAGATTTCTTTGCAAAGCAGAATCTCCAGCATGGTGGCAAAATAATGCATCAAGCTCTTATACAAAGCACTGCATCAGTCAACTCAGCACATCCTATATAATAAAAGGCTAATATGCAAATTGTCCCCTCAACCAGGAGTTCAACTGGAAGTTTGACCAGGGGGCAGGGCCCACCGACCAACCACCCACAGCCCCTCCCTCTGGCCAGCCCCCCTCCTGATTGGCCCCCTACCCTGATCTGGGGCAGGGCCAGCTGGCCAACCACCCATGGCCTCTCCCCCTGGCCAGCCCAGCCCAATTGGCCCCAATCAGGGTGGGCCAGCTGGACCCTACCCATGCACAAATTCATGCACTGGGCCTCTAGTTAAATATAATCAGTGAATTCTTAGTGCTTTCACTCTGAAAGAAACAAACTGAGGACACTGAAATTAATACAAGGACATAGAAACACAAACAACTTTTTAAACACTGGCTATATCTTGGTTAAATAAGGTTTCTTTTATATGACACAAATGTTTCTTTATTTCAGAAGTAGAAAGCAAAAAATGCCTATTGTATACAGAGTTTATTAGATAAGAAATTAGTGTTTATATTTGTGTTTTTTTCCTCCTTTTAAAATCAATATCTCTAGATTCTAACGTCACAACTTACATTGCACCATCTATGAGTCAGAGAAGCCATCAAATGAGTTGTGGAGCACATGCACATGCATTCATCCTTTAATTAAACAAAAACCTTGTAGCTCTGTACCTTAAACCCAGCTCTTTGCCAGGAACATATTTCCTAATTTAAAGACCATCACTTCCAGCCAAGAAACACAATTGGCCATGCAGCTACTGGAATAAATTTCCCAAAGAGTCAACAATAATAGGAATCTCAAATCTATACCCATTAATCTGTTGACTTTTATTTAGATAATTTATGCATAGTATCAGCATCAATTTTAAACCCGAGTACAAATGATCATGCATTTCTTCTGATCTGTCTTTTAGGTCCTTACTCAGATGACATTTCCACTTCAAGCTTTGCCTAAGAAGCATTCCCTGTAGAACTGAGTCTCTCATTGGACATGGGTTGAGCGAAGACAACTAGATGGAAATAAGGCTAAGAAGATGAAATAAAAAGATCCAGGGGTGAGGCTACAAGTAGTCAGGATGAGGAAGAAAGAGTCAGGACTACCACTGGGTTGAAGCAGGGTAGAACCAAGCATCATCCAAAATACAGAACCTTGGAGAAGAGCCACAATACATCCAATCAAAGTCCACCTGAGCTCCCATCAAAAAGGTAAGAAGTGGAAGAGAGCTGCAATACAAGACAGAAACAAGGGCTTTCTGAATGAGGGGATGGGACCTGAAAGATAAAGAAATGAGCAGACAACAAATGGACTCACTATTACTTTGGTGAGAAGTTCTAACTTCCTTCTGGTAGTGACACTAGATTACTAAGAATGCTGAATTGGGAAAAATAAGGAAGGCTGTGTCAGAAATAGAGGTAGCATTAAAGGCATGGAAAGCACAAACTTGGATTTGAATATTACTTCCAATTACCACCAATTACTACTTATGCTACTTTAGGGAAATTGCCTAATTTTTCTCACGGTCTTATCTGGAAAATAATGATAATATACCTTTCATCACTGCCTATGACAGGATTAAATAAAACAATTCATGTAATGTGCAAAACCCAGTGATTAGGATATAGTAGCATGCAGTAAATGGTCACCTGATATTGTCAATATTATTAATTTTATACTAACAATATTGTACAAGTTTTTATTTCCTACAGAGAGCTGTGGCAAAGTGAGAAAAAAGTTATTTTTAAGTACATAGTCTATCCTCCAAATCCTGAAACACCAATCAGAAAGAATATATGCATCCTTATGTTCATAGCAGTGTTATTTGTAACAGCTAAGATCTGGAAAGAGCCCAAATACGCATTGGTAGATAAATGAATAAAAAAGCTGTGGTACATTTACACAATGGAATACTATGAAACTGTAAAAAAGAAGGCTATCTTACTTCTAGGAATATATCCCAAGAAAATAGAAACCCCAATCAGAAAGGATATATGCACCCCTATGTTCACAGCAGCACAATTTACAAGAGCTAAGATTTGGAAACAGCCTAAGTGCCCATCAGCAGATGAGTGGATTAGAAAACTGTGTTACATCTGCACAATAGAATACTACACTGCTGTAAAAAAAGGAATTCTTACCATTTGCAACAGCATGGATGGAATTGGAGAGCATTATGCTAAGCAAAATAAGCCAGTCAGAGAAAGATAAATATCACATGATATCACTCATTTGTGGAATATAATGAAAAACATAAACTGATGAACAAAAATAGAACCAGAGTCATAGAAGCATTGAACAGACTGTCCAACTTATGAGGGAAGGCAGGGGGTGACAGGTAAGAGATCAACCAAAGGACTTACATGCATGCATATGAGCATAACCAATGGACACAGACAGTGGGGGGGGTGAGGGCATGTGCTGGGGTGTGGGGGCAGCTGGGGAGAGGTCAATGGGGGGAAAAGGAGAGTGATGTAATACTTTAAACAATAAAGAATTTAAATTTTTTTAAAAAGAGGCTATATTACCCTTTGAGACAGCATGGAGGGACCTGGAGAATATTATCCTAAGTGAAATAAGCCAGTTAGAGAAAGACAAATATCACATGATCTCACTTATATGTGGAATCTAATGAACAAAATAAATTGATAAACAAAATAGGTCCAGAGACATGGAATCACAGAACAGACTGATGAATCACAGAGGGAAGGAGGGGGGCAGGAAGAGATTGACCAAAAAACTAATATGCATATATGCATAATCCATGGACACAGACAACAGTGAAGTAAAGTCCTGGGGATGAGTGGGAGCTAGATGGAGGAGTGTAATGAGGAAAAACAGGAAACATCTGTAATACTATCCAATATAATAAAAGAGAAACATGTAAATTAACCATCCCTCCATTATGCTCACCAGCCAATCAGGAGTGAGTATGCAAATTAACCCAACAAAGATGGCGGGTTAATTTGCATACACAAGTGCCAGGCGGAGAGCAGAGCGGGAGAGCTGGCAGCTTGGGGGACGTGGCTCCCTCAGTAGCTGGGCAGAGAGCAGAGCAGGAGAGTCGGATGCTTGGGGGGCCGTGACTCCCTCAGTCACTCCCAGTGCGGGGAGCAGCAGGAATTCTGGGAATAGTAGTTCTGATGGCAGCCCCAGGACCGGAAGTGGAAGCCCAGACCCCTGGGAGCACCAGGAATGCTGGGAATCATAGTTCTGGTGGCAGACGGATCTCCTAGACACCAGAGCAAAGTGAGCCTGGAGCAAGTTACTGTTGCGGTGGGGGATGGAGGGAAAGCAAAGGTGAGAGACATAAGTAAAATCAGAGTGTCTAGGAAAAATTAAAGGGAAGATATCCTAAACTTCCAGGAAATCTCCACCAATGAAGCAAAGAAAAAAAATTTCCTCTATTATTCTGTGAGCAACAAACCAAACTGGGTTGGGAGGTCTCAGACAATTGGCTCATATGATTGCAAAGACAAACAGAAACTCCGGATTGGAGAAGGATCCCCTGAGGGCTCCCAGATTGGAGAGATTGCAGGTCGGACTGAGGGATCAACTCCCACCCCCCAATGCCACCCCTCCCCCCATGCACGAATCTTCATGTACTGGGCCCCTAGCCAACAATAAAGATCATTTTTTAAAGTTCATAATCAAGTCAGAGTGGCATAGCTTAGAATCTCATTTACTTGCATTTTCTTTCCTCTCATAAGTTGTGAAAATATGTAATAACTAGAGGACCGGTGCACGAAATTCATGCATGGGTAGGGCCGGCGATCAGAGCCGATCTGTGTGGCAACTGGTGGGGATATCGGGGGTCCCCACTGGCACCCGCCTTGGCTGGCCTGGCGCAGCCTGCTCACCAGCCCCATCCCCTGCCACTGCCACCAGTCACATCCCTCTGCGGGGCGACCAGTGGGGGAATCAGGGGGTCCCTGCTGGCACCCACCTTGGCTGGCCTGGGGCCTGCAGGCTGGGGGCAGCTCCTGCATTGAGCATCTGCCCCCTGGAGGTCAGTGCGTGTCATAGCGACTAGTCATTCCACCAGTCGTTCCACTGCTCGGTCGATTTGCATATTAGGCTTTTATTATATAGGACAGTCAAGGCCAATGTAATTTGGAGACACACATATGTGGAAAAGCATAGTAGGGGTCATCAGAGAACATACTATGCAGTGCATCAGGAAGAAGTGGGAACTTCCCCCTGGATCCTAAGCTCATGATAAAAATTTTAAAAATGTCAAACTATCCAGAATCTACCAGCCCACAACACTGCCTCAATGACAATTTCAATGCAATTGTCATTGTATTTGCTGGACTCTTATAGCTAAATCTGACATATGAAGGAAAAATTATTGAGAAATAGATTAAAACCTGTGCTCTGAGTCACTTCTGGGCAGAAATTCCACTTTTCTTGATTAGCATCACAGGATTTTATATTCCAGGTCTTATTTTCTTTTCTCAGGTGTGTTTTAAAATGTATTCTAATCAGTCATCAATGAGAGTTATTTGTTTTCCTTTCTCTCACAGAGAGGTTGCCATGAAGTGTTAAATCATTCTTGACTGAATGAATTGATAAAATGTATTATATCACCCTACATATGGAATCAATAAAAAATGTGTGAAAAATACAAATTTCAATTACATGATGATCGAATCACTACTTGTTTTGCTTTCTGGGATTGTAATTTGATTTGATTTCAAAGATTCCTATAATAAGGTTCAACATTTTCATCACTACACTTGAGTTCCTCCTCCAAACATATTTGGATTGATTATGGTCTTTTCTTATTTGGTGACTAACTAACTCCAAGTATATCAGAAAAGCATAATTAAAAACTATTTGTTTCCAGCAAAAGAAACCATCAACAAAACAACAAGAAAACCCACTGCGTGGGAAAACATATTTGCCAACGTCATATCTGATAAGGGCCTAATCTCCAAAATTTATAGGGAACTCATACAACTTAACAAAAAGAAGATAAACAATCCAATCAAAAAATGGGCAAAGGATCTAAATAGAAACCTTTCAAAAGAGGACATTCAGAAAGCCAAGAGACATATGAAAACATGCTCAAAGTCACTAATCATCCGAGAGATGCAAATCAAAACAACAATGAGGTACCATCTCACACCTGTCAGAATGGCTATCATCAACAAATCAACAAACGACAAGTGCTGGAGAGGATGTGGAGAAAAAGGAACACTTGTGCACTGCTGGTGGGAATGCAGACTGGTGCAGCCACTATGGAAGACAGTATGGAGTTTCCTCAAAAAGCTGGAAATGGAACTCCCATTTGACCCTGTGATCCCACTTCTAGGAATATATCCCAAGAAACCAGAAACACCAATCAGAAAGGATATGTGCACCCCTATGTTCATAGCAGCACAATTCACCATAGCTAAGATCTGGAAACAGCCTAAGTGCCCATCAGTAGATGAATGGATTAGAAAACTGTGGTACATCTACACGATGGATTACTATGCTGCTGTAAAAAAGAAGGAACTCTTACCATTTGCAACAGCATGGATGGAACTGGAGAGCATTATGCTAAGTGAAATAAGCCAGTCAATGAAGGAAAAATACCACATGATCTCACTCATTCATGGATAATAAAGACCATTACAAACTTTTGAACAATAATAGATACAGAGGCAGAGCTGCCTCAAACTGATTGTCAAACTGCAGTGGGAAGGCCAGAGAGGGTTGGGGGGCAGAAGGGAGGGGAGTAAGAGATCAACCAAAGGACTTGTATGCATGCATATAAGCATAACTAATGGACATAAGACACTGGGGGGTAAGGGAGGGCAGGGATTGTCAAGGGCGGGGGGTGGGGGAAGGACACATATGTAATACCCTTTGTAATACTTATTATAATATTTTTTTTACAAAAGAATAAAAAAAACTATTTGTTTCATAAACTATTATATAATTTTCAAACCAATCAGTGTTTCTAAGTTTGAATGAACAGCTCTTCTGCAATCCTAAAAGATGGCTTTTTTAAGCTCATTATAAACATACACACACACACACACACACACACACACACACACACACACACTACCCGAACTATGGAGCAAGAAGTCATAACCTTAAATCGACCTGGGCCAGTTAGAGTGCTGATAATGTAGATGTGTTTTGTTGGTGTGCTCTCTCATGGAGTTTTTTAGGAAAAATGAACTTGCAGCACATTTATAAATCAGCATTATTTTCTCAGATTACAATTGCTTTCCCCATAGGTCAGAATGGGATTGCTAAGAGAATAGAGAAAAGCAGTCTAGGCACTGAGAGAAACCCTCTCTCATGGACACCATCCAGAAGCCCTGCTGCGGACAAACTCAACTGAAAGCTGCAGCATCAGTTTGGAAAAAATTCCTTCCCTTCCTAAAACTGTTTCTAGAAGTCAGGATGTGGAGATAAACTATTAAAGAAAAGGATTTTGCAATTATATCAAAACGTAGAGCAATGTTTCTATTTAGAGAGAATAGGGGTTCTCTTGGTTTGTAAAATAAATTCCCATCCCAAATGAATATGGTGATTAAATTAGAATTAACTGGAAAGCAATCAAAGTAGAGCCACAAAGGCAAAGTTAATGCTTAAGTAGCACCCAGAGGTCCATAAGACTGTTGAGTGTGAAGTGGAGGTTGAGGAAAAGGGGCAATGAGCGCCTTCAAGGTAACAGTGGAGGAGTCTCATGGACAATGATTGAAAGCAGGTGTGTATGAGTGAAAGTTCTGTTCAAACCCTGAAGGACTGGGAGGATTTTTCTGGGTTTTCTATATCTATGAATAAGATGAAAAAGGTCTTCAACTTTTCATAGCCTTAAGTTAGGTTCCAATGCCTGACCTTTTCCCCAGTATTCCATTGCCTGCTTGTTCTTGACATGGATTCTTTTTCCTGCTCTGCCATTTCTTGCCTTGTCACTTCTGCACCCAAGCAGTTTTTCTCACTATGACCCAGACATTCTGTACCAGATAGACTCTTGCTGAGAATCTCACAGTTCAATTCTCTACTCCTCTCTTTCTATAAAGCACCTGGTTGCTGGGTAAAAAGAGTTAAATAATAGAGCAGAAAATAACTGTTCATTGGAATGTTCACCATCCAGCTGCTGAGATCCAATCTTTACTTTTTAGTTTTCTCATCTTAAAGTCATTTGTGGAAACCCCTTTTATGTAGACTGTTTCCTAACTTCCTTTGCTGTGGATCAGAACCCCAAATTAAATAGCCAAATCTTCCAAATACCCCTCCTCTTCTAACCATGTCTACAGAATCAAAAACAGGTAATTGTACAAATTAGAATGAACAAAGGTAAATATGTTAATGCCTTTATTCTTATCTGAAGTTTCCCAATCAATACATAATCATTTATCACCACTTGGTTGTGTTGTCCTGGTTTCTTCATAGCATCCTAAAAGGACTTTTGTTCCTGACCCTAAGCAGGAAGCCAGAATAACAACATTGCAACTCACATTTGTAAACAACCTTAGTATTTCCAAGAAGCTTCATATAAACTACTATCTAATTAAAGATTAGTATTCAAGCCCTGGCTGGTGTGGCTCAGTTGGTTGAAGTGTCATCCCATGCAAGGAAAGGTCATGGGTTTGATTCCCAGTCAGGGCACAGACTCAGGTTGTGGGTCCGGTCCCCAGTCTGGGTGCATATGGGAGGCAACTGATAGGTGTTTCTCTCTCACATCAATGTTTCTATCTCTCTCTCCCTCTCTAAAAATCAATAAAAACATATTCTCCAGTGAGGATAAAGAAAAAAAAGATTAGGATTCAATGAGTTGCAGGGACTATCTGCTCCAACCTGTACTTCAGGTCATTTTATATAAAGTAGAGCCTGGCAATCATTTTCTGTAAAAGGCAAATAAATATTTTAGGTTTTGCATGCCATGCAGTCTCTGTTGTAGGATGCAAGTAGCCACAGACAATATGTGAACAAATATGCATTACTGTGTTCCAACAAAAATTTACAAAAACAAATGCTGGCTGAATTTGGTCTGTTGTCTGTTGTTTGCTAAAAAGGTGTATTTACTAATCTCTATACATATTTTGTCCCTTTTCATTGCTTTGTTCTTGCATATGGCTGTCACTCAACCTATATATCCCAACTTTGTACAAACTAGAAAAAAGAAAAAATGTTCTCCTCTAAGACAACAATTTAGATATAAAGCAGCCCTTCAGGAGACTGAATTAGAAAAAGATGATAAGCTCCTTCAGAGTCAGAGCTATATCTAGGTACTAACACTATGAGGCCCTCTGTAGACAGTTCATATTTCTAATTTTGATAAAGATAAAATATATAGCTTCAGAAATACCTCATGTCATTTGACCTTAGAACATTAGCCTTATACATCTAAATTATTTTTCAGCTTTATGTTTCCAATGGAATAAAAAGGGAGTTGTAGTCCCAGTGGTCGGCAAACTGCAGCTCGGCAAACTGCGGCTCACGAGCCACATGCGGCTCTTTGGCCCCTTGAGTGTGACTCTTCCACAAAATACCGACTTTTGTGCACGGGCCACGAAGTTTCAATCGCACTGTACGTTTGCGCCCGCACGAGGTATTTTGTGGTATTTTGTGGAAGAGCTACACTCAAGGGGCCAAAGAGCCGCATGTGGCTCGCGAGCCGCAGTTTGCCGACCACGGCCCTAGCCAATTTGATTTAGTGGATAGAGTGTCAGCCTGTGGACTGAAGGGTCCCGGGTTTGATTCTGGTCAAGGACATGTACCTAGGTTGCAGGCTCGATCCCTGGCCCTGGTCAAGGTGTGCGTATGGAAGGCAACCAATCACATCGATGTTTCTCTCTATCTCTCCCAGTCCTTTCCACTCTCTCTAAAAATCAATGGAAAAATATCTTCAGGTGAGGATTAACCAAAATAAAAGTAAGTTGTAGCAATTCACAGTTCCCAAATGCAATGTATGAGAAGCCAATGTAGTATTTTTTTTTAATTTGCAGGATCTAATTTGTTTAAAGATTTGTTTAAAGATTTCTTCCCCAGATGGATCCAGATGTGAGACAGAGATCATCCCCACTGTAATAGGTCAACAATCAGAACTCTCTTTTCAAGTCTTCCCTGAAACTAGCATAGAGATACATGACTAGACAATCAATAAGATGGACCCAGCTTGGACTTTGATCTGGAGCCTAGTGACTCAAGAGGAGAAGCATTGGAGAATTACACTTGAGGCCACAACAACTATACCTAGGGAGCAAGGGTGGTCGCTGAGCCATTGGGGTGGGTAGTAGCTTCATCAGAGAGGTCTTCTGCTCTGATTTAATTTGTGATTGTGTATGCTACTTAGTTTCTCTTGTTTTGCCCATTATCTGAGCTTTGTTTTCCAGCCTTCTTGGCTACTTTAGAAGCTACATGATAATCTTCCAATAATTTTTTTTGTTTAAATCATGCAGAATAAGTTTTTCCTGCATGTAGCTAAGAATGTTAATTTGATACAGTCTTTTTCTCCACATTATCACCAATAGGTGTAATACCACTTAAAATTTTATCAATATGCTAGACCAAAATATGTATGTCATTATTGGGATAATTTTTAGTTACCAGAATCTTGGAGTAATTAAATGTATTCTTTTAAATTGTTAGTTTTTATTTTTTAATATTTTTATTGATTTCAGAGAGGAAGGGAGAGATAGAAACATCAATGATGAGAGAGAATCATTGATCAGCTGCCTCCTGCACTCTCCACATTGGGGTTCGAGACCACAACCCAGGCATGTGCCCTGACCTGGAATTGAATCATGTCCTCCTGGTTCATAGGTCAATGTTCAACCACTGAGCCATGCTGGCTAGGCTAAATTGTTAGTTTCTAAAATTTCTTAAAACTGTACTTATCTTTACCCAATAAACCGTGGCACAATCTTTATTACCAGATTTTTTTTTATTTTTCTTACCTATTTAATATTACATGTAATGTTTTAATTCTGAATTTATTTTTTATGTATTGTATGAAGAGATGTTCCAAATTGATTTTTTATTATGAAAATAGTTAACTAATTATTTCAACAATATTCTTTTTTTCCCCATTCTCTACTTCTTTGTAAGGCTGGGCAAGATTTATTTGTTTGTTTTCACAATTCTAGGCTCCCAAATGTTTATCAGAATGCTTATTTACCATACAATTTCTAAAATTCTACAATTATGATAGTCCTCTCTATTTCAGTACAAATTATCATATACAATTCCATGACTATTTGAGAAAA
>NW_005871159.1:1376666-1547638 GCF_000147115.1 Myotis lucifugus
TTTTATAATAGTAAGAGTGTATTTGGGAACTGACTACATCTTGTTTATTATTTCAGCTGACAAAACACAAAGTCCTGATGACAAAACGTTGATTATGCTAGAATTTTGCCAATGAAATAATCTGGAAACATAAGAAAACAATGAGAGTCTGAAAATGTACACTAAGTGCATAAGAAGATGAAAATCTTCCGGGTCACTGAGTTCCTTGTCCAGAAGCTGAAGAGAGAGACTTATCTAAAGTTTCTCACATGAAGTAAGTGGGCAAAATTTACTCTATGAATAGGTGAAGTTTTAAGTATTACCAAATAGTAACTGTAAAATCATCAAAGATTAAGGAAAAATGATATACACAAGCCACTGAGATTATGGGGCTCAATCCAAATAGCATAAAACAATGTTGGTTCAGTTAAAATTCTGGAAACATCTAACTCTGATGGGACTGATCCCAGGGTAAGGACTGACGTAGGTGTCAGTTATGCCAGCAGACTATACAGACACTGCCAGGAAGTCAGAAGTAGTTGAGGTAACTTTTCACATTTTTTGCACTGTTGATAACATTTATCTTATGATTCACTGTACCTTCAACATATTGGGTCTTCAAAATCGTACTCTTCTCAAAAGCTTTATATGTGAAGGAGCAACTCAGTAAACTTCCACCCAACTTCCCATGACCAATACTGTGACTGGTTTGAAACTGTAATTTTGAAGGTCAACCATTTATTTTTCTATCTCTTGAGATGTTAAGCAAAATACACTGAAAATGTGACTCTAACCAACATGGAAAATTTCTTTTTTATATACTGTGTTCTTTAATATTGTAACATATTTCAGGGATGTATTTCTCAGGTCCAAGGGAAAATGTTCCCTCTCTAGTTTTATTCCATAATGGGTTGGGATAGGAGTTAAAGAGAGATGCAAAGTGAGTGTGATTTAGTATGGACAAATTTTATTCTTGAACTAAGATCATTCCAATGTTAATAATGGTGTACTGAGCAAAAGGAAACCATAATCCAAGCAGAATACACTGAAGAAAAAAATTACCCCCAACATTCAGTGAAGGTAAACTCTTTTCTTAATATGGTGGGGGAAGGATAAATAAAATATATGGAATTATAGTTCTAAATTGTTGGTGGAAGTGTGGTGTTAATATTCCACTATTAAGAATAAGCTTACTACATGATGAATAGTGACTGTCTTAAGAAATAAATAGTGCTTCCAAAGGTAATTCAAGAATCTGCCTAAGTAAATAAAATTCAAAATATATTCAAGAGGAAAAGAATAAATGTAAAAAATACCACCTCTTCACAAATTTTAATTAGAGCAGAGTGAAACTTGGCAGCTCCATCTGGGATGGTTCAGAAGAGGAGGTCAATGACCTAGAATGAACCCAGTTCCCAACTGACAGGTCAGAGAGTGTTTCTACTTAATTAAACCCACGGAGGGAAGTCTTCCTTAGCATTATGTGAAGGATATTGAGAAGAGAATAGAAAAAGTCTGAGAATGTTTTTCCTCGCTGAGCTTGTGTGAAAGACTGCTTTAGATCTATTGCATGCAAGACATCTCACTTCCACACCCCCAGGCACAGACTCCTACTGGGGCCAGATATGGAGAAAAATCTAGCAGAAGGCATTGCTAGAGTCTGTTTCTGTTACCTTGATAATTTGCTTTTTTTGAAATCCTTATAAAGCGTCAGTTGTAACTTAGGAAGCACACAGCCCACCCACTGAGGCAAAGTGTTCTTTTCTTGACTAAGCATATGCCTGATTCTTGGAGAGAATGTGGGAAGAGGTGAAAAAGCCTCCACACTTGAGAAATAAAGAACTATTTAATGTTGAATGACAAAATTCAGGCTTTTCAATACTAAAAGTTAAAACCTTCCTCTATATGACACCCAAAGATGGATGCTACATGGTTATTTCACTTTTTCACTGATTCCATCCATTCATTCATTTATACATACATGCAATTAATTTTATTGTTCACCTACTAAACTCCAGGCATGCATTAATCTTTGGTGATTAAGTGGTGAAGAGAGATAAAAAGATAAATTTCTTATTCCCGTGGATCTTATAATTGTGGAAAGCCTGCCATTGAAAAATCATACTTCATGTAAACCTTAGGTTAGAATATCTTAGCTCCTGTAAACAGACATTCAATCTTTGGAATCCAGGCATTTGGCCCATCTGATGGGAGAATTCAGTTGCAAATTTTAGATTCAGTTGATGATGATGAGGCCACCTGGGTTGTTAGAGATAAAGGCTAGAATGAGGAGACTCAGTCCTCATCTGACCTGGTGAAGCTGGATGCAGGAAGGATAAACCCAGCACTGGGTAGCCATGCCTCCTTTACCATTATCCTTTGCCCTGTATTGATATAGTGAATCCATTACCCATTATTACTAAACTAGAGGCTCGGTGCACAAAACTTTGTGCACTCGGGGGTGGTCCCTCAGCGCGGCCTGTGCCCTCTCGCAGTCTGGGACCCCTCGGGGGATGTCCACCTGCTGGCTTAGGCCTGCTCCTTGGGGGATTGGGCCTAAGCTGGCAATCAGACATCCCTCTGGCAGCCCAGCAGCCCTCAGGGGATGTCCACTTGCCAGTGGGGAGCAGACCTAAGCTGTAGTCGGACATCCTTAGCACTGCTGAGAAGGCGGGAGAGGCTCCCACCACCACTGCTGTACTGGCAGCCATCAGCCTGGCTTGTGGCTAAGCAGAGCTCCCCCATGTGGGAGCACACTGACCACAGAGGGAAGCTCCTGCATTGAGCGTCTGCCCCCTGGTGGTCATTGTGTGTCATAGTGACCAGTCATTCACAGTCTTTCTGCTGTTAGGGTCAGTTTGTATATTACCCTCTTACTATATAGGATAGAGGCCTGGTGCACTGGTGGGGGCCGGCTGGTTTGACCTGAAGGGTGTCCCGGATCAGGGTGGGGGTCCCGCTTGGGTACCTGGCCAGCCTGGGTGAGGGGCTGATGGCTGTTTGCAGCTGGTCACACCCCCTTCAGGATGGGGGTCCCCACTGGGGTGCCTGGCCAGCCTGGATGAGGGGCTGAGGGCTGTTTTCAGGCTGCCTGCACCCCCTTTAGGGTGGAGGTCCCCACTAGGGTGCTTGGCCAGTCTGGATGAGGGGCTGAGGGCTGTTTTCAGGCTGGCCAAGCCAGTGACTGAAGCTCCCAGCCTCTCCTTTTTTTCTTTTTCTTTTTTATTCTGCGATTTATTTACCTCCTATAATTGAATCTGTTGCCGCTCCAGCTCCGAGCTCCTGCTTTCAGGTATCTGGGGTTTGTTTAGCTTCTATAATTGAAACTTTGTTGCTTTCGGAGCTTAGAACTGGGCCACGGCAGGCAGGGAACCTTGGCTTCTTCCATCACTGGAGCAAGTAAGCCTCCTGTTCGCTTCGGCTGTGTGGCTGCCGACCGCCATCTTGGTTGGGTTAATTTGCATATTCTGCTGATTAGCCAATGGGAAGCATAGCGGAGGTATGGTCAATTACCATGTTTGTCTATTATTAGATTAGATACACATTACTGTTCCACCTGTCCTTTCAAACTTCACAATCCTATTGAGTCTCGCCTGTCTTGGAGCTCTTGAATGCCGTATTTTCTAAGCTAGGAAATGGATGTATAGAAAATAAGCAGACAACTAAAATGAGAAAATTATCACTGACCCTTAAAAATATTAGAAGAAAAAGACAAATAGGTAATGGTAGGGAGAGCAAAGATAGAGAATTAATTGAGGTAGAATAAGCTGGATGTTCTCTCAGAAAAGGTGACATTTAAACCACCAAGGATGATAATAAACCTGACATTTAAAAAGCTAATGAGAAGATTATTCCATATAGAGGAAACTGCTGGTGAAAAGCACCTAAAGCAGTGAAGAGTTTATTGGTCCTAGGAATAGAAATTAGGCTAGGGTAGCAGGGAGTAGGGAGTCAAAAAAAAGGCAGTGTAAGATATCGAAACATTAGGCAGGGACCAGATTAGCAAAGCTGTGATAACATAAATCATATGATCGCTGAGTTTATCTGCCAGGTTCTCGTTTATAACTATTCAGATAGAAAACAATAGCTGAAGTTCTAAAGGATAAAATAAATAATGCCAAACCATGTGAATTATACTTAACAAATTAAGATGTGTACTAAATATTTAAATGGCAGCCAGACCACTGTCATCAGTCTCCTGAAAACTGCCCTCATTATGACACAGATGTGAGGAGGGTGAGTGAATCCTGTGAAGCTCTTTAGTAAGAAGAAAAAAAATACAGGTTTATGTTAACTGGCAATTCAATTAGAAATGAGTATAATTAAAACTGTTGGTTTTTCAATCAAAATTATTAATATTTGGCTGAAACGTGACAAAGACTTAAAGATAAAATTAAAATAATCGTGTTTCCAACTCCAATAACAATGTATCACAATATACTACACCTGGCTTCTGGACATTTTTTATTCTTCATGGAATTATCTTTAAAATGGAGTCCATGCCCTAGCTGGTTTGGCTCAGTTATAGAGCATCAGCCTGCAGATTGAAGGGTCCCAGGTTCGATTCCAGCAAGGGCACATGCCTGGGTTGCAGGCTTGATCCCCAGTAGGGGGGTATGCAGGAGGCAGCCGATCAATGATTCTTTCTCATCATTGATGTTTCTATCTCTCTCTTCCTTCCTCTCTGAAATAAATAAAAATAAAAATAAAAATAAAATAAATAAATAAATATAAAATGGAGTCCACAAGTGGAATATGGTGCTTCCTCTAAAAACCAGCTATCAAATTTGAACATTTTTCTGTTAGACTATTAAAACCAACAAAAAGCTAGAGTAAAATACAGGAGTCAGCATTTATTGGGACATAAACAATTAAAATATGCCTATAAGCTAAACGCTGTCACAGAAAGTTTGTGAGACAAGTGGAAGATGGTTTAATACAAAATTTTGGTGCAACACTTGGGCCTGAATTTAAAGCAAAGAAGAAGATTCTCAACTAGTAAAAATACAGATATGTCTTTAGCTTGAGGTCTTCATTGGAAAATAGGCAGACAAAAATACACTGAATTATATTTGTGAACCCTTATTGTTATTATGGAAGAAGAATCCTAGTTTATAGGATGTTAGATAGCTTTCTATATGGAATCCAACTCACTGGATTCATACTTGTGAGTTAACCATCTTCTAGATTATCTGTAACCCATCCTTTAGTAGTTATATATGCTCTTCCAGCTTACTCTACTTGCAATCAGTTAGCTGAAGGTCGGGGAATAAAGATTAATTTTAATATTTGCCTGAGGCAAACAATTCAGAAGGCATAGCTCCTATTAAAATACTAAGTATCCATAAGCCAATATGAAATGTAAATGATTTCTGGGTTATCTCAAACCAAAAACTTGCTACTACAGGATCTTCTCATCTAAAAATAACTTTTCAAAAGGAAGTTCTTGCTTTTTAAAATATTTTATTGGACCGCTGTATCTTTGAGATACAACTGAAGCATTTATAATTAGAACATGTATAGTTTTATCTGAGTTCCCAGGTAGGTACTGAGTAAGTACACTCTTACTGATTTGTTTTCTACCTCTAGGTTCCAAGTTTGTTTGTTTATTTGTTTGTCTGGTTGGTTGGTTGGTTGATTCTCTGTGCATATGTACATTAAGACAGATTAGACTGACTAAAGATTTATTGGGTACAATTACCTATAGCAGTGATGGCGAACCTATGACACGCGTGTCAGAGGTGACATGCGAACTCATTTTTTGGGTAGATTTTTCTTTGTTAAATGGCATTTAAATATATAAAATAAATATCAAAAATATAAATCTTTGTTTTACTATGGTTGCAAATATCAAAAAATTTCTATATGTGACATGGCACCAGAGTTAAGTTAGGGTTTTTCAAAATGCTGACATGCCGAGCTCAAAAGGTTCGCCATCACTGACCTATAGACTTCAGTATCAAAGAACCTAGAAGTTGCTGTACCCAGAAAAAAAAATCCCATTGGTTTATTTGCACAGAGAGATTATACTAAAAGCAAGAAAGCAAAAGATAACAGTTTCTCAAAACTCCAAAAAAAGTATATTTCCCAAACTAAAATCTATTAAATCCAGTTCAATTTATAAAGTTAAAGTTATCTTTCAGCCATGCAGGAACTATCTAATATTATATTTGCTGTTATAATCCCAAAATGATATTCTGCTCCTCCAAATCACTCTAATTATTTTGAAAAAAGTCTTCAAATAGTTTCAATGTAAAAATGTGAAACAAATGCCTGCTGATGATACATTATTGGTTTCTTTAGTATTTTTAAAAGACTGATCTAATCATCATTCTTTTGCCTGAAATATTCAGTTTTTGTTTAGATTTTAGATTAAATTTAACATAATTTGAAGCCAGTGTAATCATCCTAAGGAAACAAAATCTATAAAACTCTAATCACTCAATTTACCAGATTATTATATGGCTTAGTGGGGAAAAACGTGGCTTATTTTTAGGAAGTTGTAGGCAAAGGATCAACATTACTAAAGTTATATGGACCCTTTACTGGGTATGGAGAATGCTCATATAGCTTTTTTTTTTAAGAATGAATATTCTTCAAGAGGAGAACAGAGACATCTAAAGCAAATAAAAGCTTCAAATGAAGAAGCCTTAGGTTTCTTTTTTTAAGGAAGAATACAATAACATGTAACATAAGAAGGGGGAGATGTGGTTTGGGGAGAGGCAAGAGATCTTATAAAGGTTAAGATCTTAAGATCTGATATAACATTGCCCCATTGTTTGTAAAAGTTTTTGGGAATAGATCAGGATGAGAGGAGGTACATACATGGCAAAAACCAGCCATCTAACCGCCTAACACAGGCCAACACTAGGCACCTCATTTCAGCTACTGGAGAGAAGCTTGGCTTTCTAGTTTCTTCCTTTGTTAAACAAAATAAAGCATTTCAGCCTGAAATTACAGAGAGAAATGTCCTGCTATATATTATAAAAGACTAGAGGCCCGGTGCATGGATTCATGCACATTAAAAGGAAATTAATTAGAAGGTGGCCGGTGGGGTGGGACAGGACAAGACGGCCGGACATGCCCTGGAGCCAACCTCCCATGGTCCCTCCACTGCTGGCCACACCTGGGGTGGCCCCACGGCTCAAAGGGCGTCTGCAGAGTGAGTGAGGTCCCTCCAATAGGTAGGGTCCCTAGGCCTGGCCTGCGGGTATTGGGCCAAAACTGGCAGTCTGACATCTTCCAAGGGGTCCCGGAGTGTGAGAGGGTACTCTGCAAAGTTGCTATTGCTTGGCTGCTCCTCTGTTGAGCATCTGCCCCCTGGTGGTCAGTGTGCCTCATACCTACTGGCCAGTTGGCTGGTTGGCCAACTGGCCAGTCACTTAGCCTTTTATATATATAGATATCTCCTCGAAAACAGAATAATTTCAAGTACCAAAAAAAAGGATATTTCTATTTTAATAATTTTAATAATTTCAGTGGACTGCAAAGCAGTATAAACTTTGCTCTAACATTTATTGAATGTCCACTAGAATTCTTCCCTTAAAGGCAATTTCTCTGGCTCTCTTGTCCCCTGATGTATCTGGAAAAAGGTCTACCTCATATTGGTTATTTATGAAAAGAGAGGAGATAATAGAGATGTAGAGTTTAATTCTTTCAATATGCAATGTGAATCCTCTTCCTGGATTTTGACTTGGCTACTACCTCTCACAGTGAAGTAGTGGTTAACAGTTCAAGCTCTAAAATCTGAGAAAATTTATGAGTCATTTCTTGCTTAATTATTTACTAGTTTTATAATATAAAGCAAAATGCTTGACCTTGCCAAGGCAGCTTATCCTTAAAAGATATATAAAATAATAGAAACTATCTTATACAGTGATCATGAAGATCCAACAGAATAAGGATCATGACTTTAGTAACTAACATTAAGTGCTTAATGAATGATCATCTAATACAACAAACAATCAAAAAATGAACCAATAAGCATTACTCAACAACAATAACAAAAGTCTAGTCTGCTTTCTAGGTCATTTGTGTTAGTCTGTAGTTTTCACATCCAAAGGGAGTTTTGGGTTTTTTAAAGATCTTAAATAACACAACAGAGTTTTATTTTCATACACATGTGGCAATTAGCAAATAGTATATAACCAACATATAATGAGAGTTGGATATCTTCTAGAAAACTAAATGCTTTATTTATTAATGTTTTTAAAAAGTAATCAATATTACCAATAATTAAGATACAAAGTCTATCCATTTGACTATGGCTTTTTTTTTTCCATATAAGCTTATGATGTCGTGTATTGCCCAGGCAGACTACAAGATTTACAATTTCTTTTATAAGACCTTTCAGTTTTTTCCTTAATCTGCCATGAGTACAAATTATTCATCTCTTATTAGGTGATGCCTACAACAGATAACACCAAGTGGCTCTAAAAAAATATTTCTAATCATGTTACAAGTCAATAGGTGGGGAATCACTGCTGTGGTTCTGCTCCAGGATGACAATTCAGTTGACCACTGTTCCAGGGTCTCCTTTATTCTGGTCTTCTAGGCTAAAGTAGCAACCCTTTGTGACTTGCACATTTTTGTGTTAGTGGGAAAGGACCAAAAGAGTTGGGAGAAAAAACTGCAGATGGCTCTTAAATCTTCTTCTCATACATGGCCATTGAGTGAAACATATATCTACATATCATGTGGCTAAGCACAAGTCAGTGAGGCAGGGACCTATCTTCTTCCCACACATGTTACATGATAATGTGAAGGGATCTATAACCACCTTTTATCAGAGGGGAGAGTGATGGGACAGTGCTAAAAAGCTTCATAGAAGTTGAGATTCAAAGTGTCCCTACTTATCAACATAATCTCAGTGAAATACAAATCAAGTGCGTATTTCCTCAAAAAGGCAGGGAAAATATTTGAAAGCATTTTTTGAATGAAGGTAAATAGTAAAAACTTAATCTCTTTATCCATGTTACTTGAAAGTATATTTGATTGAAGAATAAATTTGTAAATCTGCATGATTTCTTAATGGGAACATATGAAGAAAGCATTAAGCACACATAAAAATAAAGCTACAGGGCATCACCAATTAATTTAGTCTTCCTGATAAGATATTTCTTTATAAAGGGAAATGGTTTTAGATAAGAAGATAAAAACCAATAAAATTATAAAGCTATATTAAAAACCAATCAAAGAGGCTAATCTCTCAGGAAGGACAGTGGATTGATATGCTGGGAAGATGAATCAAACAACATCCAAAGCTGAGAACCAACCCTGAGAGTTGACAATCAATGAATCACCCGACACCTAATCAGTCTGTCTCCTTAGTACATCATGATCTAAAGGCAAATCGATAGCAGTCAATCACAATATGATCTTGCTAAAATGGTGAATAATGAGTGAAGACCAGACATTCAG
This sequence comes from Myotis lucifugus, assembly GCF_000147115.1. NCBI lineage: Eukaryota > Metazoa > Chordata > Mammalia > Chiroptera > Vespertilionidae > Myotis > Myotis lucifugus. The sequence continues at coordinate 1,386,066 of NW_005871159.1, forward strand.
AAACTTTCTGCAATATTGCTGTGGGCAATAAAATGTAAGGAGTCCAAGGAGGCGATCATTAAGTTAAAAATGCAGGAAATATGGCCAATCTACAAAAGTTAACATGTCTAATATAGAAGGGATCCCTGACCTGAAGGATAGGGCTATGAACTACAGGCCCCTTTGGTGACTGGAATATATAGCAGAGATGCCCTCCAAAAAGAAAATCCCAGAGTTTCCCATAAAGGCGACAGAGATACTAGAGAAAAAAGAAGGGTGAGGCAAAGCCACACATGCCCAATTATTACTCCCAATCTTACTAGGCAAGTAATTCTCTTCATCTCTCCACAATGAAATAAACAGAATTGGAGACATATTTAAGGTTACACTATTGAAGCTCCCTTCATAGAAAGGAAATACTTCAGGAATGAAGAAGTGTTTCCAAATAACATTATATGGCTTTCATTAGTATCTCGCAGTTGAGTGTTAACTTGTAAGTTAAATGAAGAATTGCAGGATCTACATTGTTTATTAATGTCAATAGGAGAGCCCCAAAGAGAAAGTTGAGCACAGCTAAGTAGCAATGCTTAATAGAAAAGACACCATGAAAGATCAGGAAGATCATGTCCCAGTTTGCATTTAAGGACACACATACACACACACACACACACACACACACACACACACACACCCCTGGAACCAAAATTGGTTGTGTGTGGGAGGTGGAAAAAAAATCAAAATGATGAAGCCCTTCTTACCATCTCCCTTGGGGTGACTGTAGGAGTTCCCTGGAGAAACTGCCAAAACTGACTGAGTCTCAGAAACTTGTGTCAAAATTAGTTTGGCAGAATTGTGAGAGCTAATCCAGGAGCTTCCCAGCCAAACTTAAAATCAGGACACAGCATTCTGTGTAAACAGAAAAACTTGGAGCTGACATTTCTTTTACACAGATATTTGGAGTGCCTCTTAGGGAAAGACATATTTTAAAGCTAACATGCAGTTACTCTTGGATTTTAAATGAGCACTTTGAAATTTATATAGGTAATTTATTTCAGTAGCTGTTTCCTAACTGTAGGGATTCATAAAGTCTCCATCAGAACTTCTCTACAATAACAACTAGTATTTATTTATTATAACTGTTAACCTAATGCTGAACCTTTAAGTTAATTTCCCAAGGACCTGGATGAATTTATAAAACAAAGAGACAGCATGTTATGAAAAGAAAAGAACAACACCAAGGTATCGGTAGCAAGCCAGAGATTCTAGTAGTGGTTACCTGATCAACCACCTGTGTAACCCTGCAGATTTCCACTTATTTACATACCAGTGTAAGGAATTAAAGTAGAAAGGACTCTTGGAGATAAACTATTCACAGATTCTCATTTTACAGAAGCTGGCCCTGGAACTGAAGGGAAAAATGTTTTCCCAAAGATGCACAGTGAGTCAATGGCAGAGCTAGGATTAGAATCCAGAAAGTCTCACTCCTAGTTTGGTTCTTTTCCTCTAAATAATCTTTGTGGTTCCTTTTAGTTCTAAAATCTGTGAATATAATGACTTCCTTTTATCACTTTTCATCTCTAAAATATGGTTAGAGCATATCTTCTTATTCCTCCTAGCACTCCACTTTATAGATGTGGAAGCAGAAGCTCTGAGTGTAGAAATCATTTACTATCTATAAAAAGTACAACTTGGTCATTCTGAGAACACAGATGTATAGTTCATAACTCTGCTTTGTATATGCTCCCATATTCCTCTTAGAATAATTTACAGAGACAGATAACCTTAAACTAGAGTTTATATTCATGTACCTACTCTCCTATCTGTATGATTCTTGTCAACATAGACCAAAAAAGAGAATCAGGTGGCCTTCTCTGAGAGGTGTGTGCATGGTCCTCTTTAAATTAAAAAAGAAAAAAGAAAAGACTCAAAGAGAGAAAATTTTATAAATGTTTGGGTTCCCAAAGTCTGACCTAGTGCCTGACAAATAAATATTAGTGAATGCATAGAATACCTTCAGCATAATCCTAGAGAGCACCTTGAATTTGTTATCTGTATTTTATAATTCCTTTTCAAAGCTTGGACAATTCCAATGTGGGTCACCCACATTGTGAAGAACTTTCAAATTGTGCTACAACAATCTCATTTAGGAATTAGATTGAGCTCCACCCCTCCACCTCCAGGAGAGTTTATGATAACAGGCCACTTTCTACCCTGGAGGAGAGCAAAGCTATCCCTAGACCTTACATATCACTGTAAGTTCATGAGCTCCGATGAACGTACCTCAGTACTTAGAAGTGCCTATTTCAATAACAATGGCTAAGATCATTTTATCCTGGCTCCTGAGTGTACCATCTGAAGTCTGGGTTAAGAACTACCGGGGATCAATATGTGCCATTTCACAATTCCACATATTATGGGGAGAAGCAGCAGATGCTAGGAATGGCCCCTACACTACTCACCTGTGTAAGGTTGCCCTGACTCTTCTAATCATAGACACGGGCTCCCAAGTTTTCACCTGGCGTATAGCTCTTGAAGACAGGAGGCTGAATTATCCGGTGTGCCTTCCTGAGTCCCCTGTGGGGTCAAGGTTCCCCTTGCCCCTTTCAGTTCGGCTCTCCTTGTTATCTTTGTAACACTTAGCAAAAGATAACAGATTAAGCCAAGTGCACAGATGATGAAATATAAATTAGTAGGCTTTCTAGCCTTTATCCACAGCCCTGTCAGAGTGTATTATCTGATAGATTGAGTTCAGAGCAAGTCAGTTAAATTTCCCCTTATCTGAAACTGAGTGTGAAGTGTGGTAATGTTGCTAAGTGCAGAACAAAAATCTCTCTCTTTTGCATCCCATGACTGCTCCAGGCAACATTCTTGGAAACCTCTGACGAGGAAGGAAGAGAAGACCCTGAGATATATACAGTGTGACAAGCCAGGAGGCTATGCTTCTCGGGTACCCGTCCGATGAACGGCAGTCGCCTGTGGCTGTGACATTACCACACTTTGCTCAGCTTCAGAAAGGGAAATTTAACTGACGACTGCTATGTACTGAAGCCACAGCCTCAACCAGATAATACACCCTGACAACACTGTCAGGCAAAAAAGGCTGTGTTCCCATTGATTTCATTGCATGAGAGACATATTACCCTGAGCAGTGTGTGTTCGAGGGTATATTGTGCACACTGTGGGGATATCAAAGGGAATGCACACTGACTGAGGCAGGAGCAGGCCTCCAGGAAGAGAGTCTCTGAGTGGCCTGCCAGAAACATGCAGCGTTGGGCAACGTAGTGAAGGCGATGCTACTGGAGGTAATTATAATGTGCTTCTCCCTTAGTATCAACTTCTATCTGCTGGGTTTATTTGAGAGAGGAAACCAGTTCAAATATACCAAGAGCAACATTGAACCTCCCCTTCTGCTTCTTTCTTTTTACAGAAAGGTAGCAGATATACCATGTGCAGGCAACAGGGAGGGTGAAAACTGAATATTCAAATCATCCCCAAGTTGACAAAGTTCTGTACTTGAATTTGTAGATATAAAGATCTTCAGAAGTTTCTTACTGTTTTAACTATCATGTAGCAGCAGCTTTTAAAAAATAATGTTGGTACATGTCTACCAACATGAATATAAATCAGCATTCATAGTTCCATTGACTAATTTGGCAAAATCTAAAAACTTCAAATAGTAATGCAAAGACAAAAGAAATTAGAGAGAATTTCCTAATTTTATTTTTTAAAGTGGTAGAGATATCTCGTAATTTTTTAAAAAATAAGGTGTGTTTTATATTGTTTGTGTGTGCCCTGTATGAATCAGAAGGGCAAATGAAATGTGACCAAAAGAAATATATCTTTACTTCTCATAAACTCAAAAAATTCAATTCTAAAATTATCTTGGGACTCAGGCTCAAAAATTATTTTATTAACACTGTCATTAAGAAAGTGTTAAATATTCTCCTAGTCCGGTTTCTTTTAACTTTAAAATCTTCCAAAACACTGTTCTCAGGATCATTTGTCTCTCCCATCACTCTGATCATAATTCTTTCCCCTTCTGAAATCTGTCATTTATTGGTATAGTCAGAGTGTTGGACTTCTGTGGTGCACTTTTTTGAAACTATAGTAAATTGACATATAGATAATAATTAAAACCTAAGTTATGGTCAACCTTATCTTAATTGGGTTTATTCCTATCCACCTACAGGCTCTTTCAAACAAAATGATCAATAAAGGAAGTCAATGATTTGCAGTCATCATTGGTTGTAAGTAAAGATCCAGAGAAAAAGCACGATAAAACCTGCCCAGGCCTTTCTAAAGGAAGGCCTAAATCATAATCAGGGAGGGTGGCTTGTTATTCAAAAGCCTGTTTTGATGGCATCAACATTTCTTTGCTTAGAATAATAGGCAACTAATGTGGGAAAGGAGAACAAGTGATGAAGTCAGAGATTCAGGTGTGCTTAAGTCAGTTCATCACTTGCTCCCCCATTATTAAAGAACTAAAGGCCCAGCACACGAAATTCGTGCACAGGTACGGTCCCTAGGCCTGGCCTGCCATCTTCCCTGGCTGCCCACAGCCAGCCCTGCCCCCTGCCACCATCCACCCCTGGTTCCCAGTTCACCATTGGGCGATCGGAGCCTGCCGGCCGGGGGAAGGGGCCAAGAGGTGGTCAGTGCGCCTCATAGTGACTGGTCGAGTGGTCATTCTGGTTGTTCTGCCATTAAGTCAATTTGCATATTACCTTCTTATTACATAGGATGACATCAATACTGGAAAGCAAGGTGACCACCCGCTCCTCTAATCCATTGAGTAGGGAGGAAGGTTTGAGCTCAGATTGTTCCATGGAGCCCCACTGTGGGGCCCTCCAGGCACAGTTCCACCATCCATGCACACTTTTACCAAGTTTACTTTTTTAAATATGAATAACGTGTAAATAAGCAAATAAAGCACACTTTGAAGTTTATATTATTATAAAGATTATTGATTAAATTATTAATATAAAGATTATGTTAATATAAAATTCAATTATTAACATAAAGAATCAAGATTCACATCGTGGTGAATTATATCACTTATGACATACCCTTCACTTGACAAGATTTCAGCTTTTTGTATTAGTTGCTATGTTCCATATTAAAGGTGATACATGGGCTTTCTTTTCTTACCATTGCCTGATACATTCCCTTATGTCCCGTTATTTCTAAAGTTTACTTTCATTTTTTTAAAATTATCTTTATTGTTGAAAATACTCCAGATGTCCCCTCCCCACCCCATTTACCTTCCCCAACCCACTCCCTGCCCCTCCCCAGGCCTTCACACATTATCTGTGTCCATAAGTTATGCATATCTATATATTAAAAAGCCTATTATGCAAATTGTTCCCATGGGAGTTTATCTATATATATAAAAGCATAATATGCAAATTGTGACCACCAGGGGGTGGCACAGAATGAAGGAAGGCCCTGGCCGGCAGCCGGGGAAGGGAGGCCCCAGCCAGCAGCTGGAGGAAGGCCCTGGCTGGCAGCTGGAAGGCCCCGATCGGCCCTGATCACCAGCCGGGCCAAGGGACCCTACCCATGCACGATTTTCATGCACTGGGCCTCTAGTATACATATAAGTTTTTTGGTTAATCTCTTCTCGCACCCCACCCTCTGAGATTTGTCAGTCTGATGTGTGCTTCCATGTCTCTGGATCTATTTTGTCAATTTATTTTGTTCGTTAGATTCCATATATAAGTGAGATCATGTAATATTTGCCTTTTATTTCACTTAGCATTATTCTCTCCAGGTCCCTCCCTACTGTCTCAAAGGGTAAAAGATTCTTCTTTTTTATAGCTGCATAGTATTCCATTGTGTAAATGTATCACATCTATTTTATCCACTCACCCCACTGATGGGCACCTGTGGTATGTCTCTTCTTAACATCATATAGCTGGGTCTTCTTTAACACATTCTGTCTTCTCCTTTAAATTTTTAATTAGCACTATACTTGACTTATCTTGCCACCTTTTATCCTATACTTTCTATTGCTTCTCCCTGTCTAGTTTTCTCTATGCCAGGGCTGACCAGCAGACCCTGAATGACAGGTGAATGGATTACTCCAACACGTTTGCTGTGAAAGAGAGGCTAAGGGACGGCCTAGCTAAAGGAACCAGGCAGCTTTGATTGCCTGCCTCATTAAGCTTTTATTGTAGCAGCAGTCTGAGATAAAGTTTATCTTTTAGATACAATCAGAAGGGTAAGTAATCTTGGGCGGACACATGTGTTTATAGTGTCCTTTAAGCAAGGACACCCAAAAGATTAAGCATAAGGATACCAGTAAACACCCAGGGGTCTGCTCCTGCACAGACTTGTTTGGAAAGGTCAAGGAATAATTAGGGGAACCCACCTTCGGCACTCCCCTAAGTCGGAATTCTAATAAACAGGGCAGGCAGCCTTCTGCACACTTCCCTTTTCTCAGAATATCCTTCTTACAACTTTCCAACCAAGTCTCGTGTGCTCCCATCTCCAGAGTTAAATGGACAGATTTTTCTTTTTTTAAAGTGGTATAGAAATTTCCCTCCTATACAAGTTATGATGGTTACCACTAAATTTTGAGAAAACTCATTAAAATATTATCAACATCTAGGTAACATCTGTAATCTTCCTCTTCCCTAATCCCCACATATGCTGATAACTGTCCATGTCTGCCTCAAACAACTTCCAGGTGTTGGACTTTATTTGCTAGATCTTAGCTTTTATTCTCCAGTTATACTTTTGATTTTTGGATGAGTGTGTTGGCATGGGGAAAAGCATACTATGTATGTATGTGTGTGTACACATAGTTACTTTAGATTACTAAACTATATCCTCCAGTAATCTTTGTTTAAAAGTGTACAAATGATAAGCTTTCTGATTTTATCAATATCCAAAGTGTATTTTTTACCCTCAAAATGAATGAAATTTTATCGGGGTATAAGATTCTAGGTTTAAAATATTCCTGCAGAACTTTAAAAATATTGTAGCATTTAATTCTAGTATCTTGGGTGTCCATTAATAAATCTGTTGTCAATCTCACCCTTGTTTTTTGTTCCTTTGTAGGTTACTTTTTCTTCTCTAAGGGAGCATTTGTGATTTTCCCTCTAAATTTCTTGAATTAAGTGAAAGACTTTCTTGTTACAAACTCTGCTTAAAGCATTGAGTCAAATGAGTATAACTCTGGAAATAATTTTTAGATTCAACAAGTTTTACATGTACATATTGTTTGCCCAACATTAAGGGATATAATATTGAGCAAGATACACACCCTAGTTAGGCCCACAGTTTCCTGGAGTGACAGATATTAACCAGTAAATTTGCAAGTCTGTATATAGTTACACTTTGATAAGGGCTACAAAGGAAAACACAATATGCAATGAGTGTAAAATGCTATAGGCAGGACAGGGTGGGGATCAGAGGATAAATCAGAGAAAACTTCCCCCCAAAAATAATATATACTGATGCACTTAAAACATGAGAAGTTATGGAGGTAGTTAGGTAAGAGGAAGAGAAAGTGAGGAAATATACAGAATTTAATATTTTCTAATAGTGAAAATAACATAATTGAGAAACTGGACAAAATTATGATTCTTATGTAAAAATAACCATTTCCTTAAGCTATCTATAATAATAAAAGCATAATATGCAAATAGACTGAATGACTGAACAGCAGAACGACCATCCAGACGACCGCGATATGACACACACTGGCACCAGGCCAGCGAAGGCAGATGCGATGCCACTGGTCAGGGAGGAGCCACCATCGCTCCATGATCGCCCTTGCAGAGGGAGGCCTAGGCCATCGACCGGTGGGGTGATCAATCAGGGGGCTCTGCGATCACCCCAAAGAGAGAGGCCCAGGCCACCCTCTGTGGGGTGACCGATTGGGGGGCTCTGTGGAACCAGGGAACTGGGAGGGTGTGGCGACAGATGTGGGCAGCACCAGGCCAAGGCAGGTGCGGGTGGCGGGCAGGGTGGGGGCTGTGAAAGCTGGGGCTGCGAAGCTGGCAGCTGGTGGAAGGAAGGCCTACCCTTGCAAGAATTTCATGCATCGGGCCTCTAGTCCTATATAATAAATGGGTAATATGCAAATCGACCAAATGGCAGAATGACTGGTCACTATGACACACACTGACCACCAGGAGGCAGACGCTCAACATAGGAGCTACTCCGTGGTGGTCAGTGTGCTCCCACAGGGGGGAGCACTGCTTGGCCACAAGCCAGGCTGACCGGGCTGACAGCTGGCGAGTGCAGTGGTAGTGGTGGGAGTGGGCCTAAGCTGCAGTCGGACATCCCCCGCAGGCTTCCAGACTTCTAAAGGGCACAGGCCAGGCTGAGGGACCCCTCCCTCCACTCCCCAGTGCACAAATGTTGTGCACCAGGCCTCTAGTTATTTATAATATGCTTTATATGCTAAAATTCCACAAAAGATGTATACTGAAGCCTTTCTATATGATGATGCCAACTAGGTTGAAAATGGATGATCTGGAGTTTAAACCAACAGAACTGCTAAATCACAACACAGCACAATGGACTCAGGGGATTGTGCTCTATAAAACAATTTCTCAACACTCAAAGGACCTTTCACTAACTGCCTTATGTAAGAGCCTGGGAGACATAATAGTATTCAGGTTCATTTCCCACTTGTAAGGCTATGACTCATTTCTCAACAGAAAAACACTTAACAAAAAAAAAAAGATTAATGAAGAAAGAGCCCAAGCAAGAATCTGAGTTACTCTCCAGTCTAAAAATGGGAGACTATGCTAGATAATTTTGCTAGAACTTCTTTGATTCTATAAGTCAAACTCTTGGGTCCTGGGAGTTAGAATCCATTCTAAAATGACATTTACCTGTGTTCTTCCTTTCCTGTACTGTGAAGGCACATTCGTAGAGGAATAACTGTACAGTATTGAAACCAGGACAGTGGGGAATATAATGAGGTGACTTTATAGGAGTGCAATTCTAGAATGTCCAAGGCATACCTGTATTCAAATCAAGTTGCGTGGTTTAAAAATAACCCAGTGGCAACATAGTACACAGAACAAGGCCAGAGAGTCAATTATTTCCTATACTTCATTTCCCTGTCTTTCTCTATGTGGTAGAATCAAATAGGTCACAAATAGGAGAAGAGGTGAATTTGGCTTTCTGCTCCCTCACAAGGCAAAGCCAATGGCAAGTCCTATAACTGTGGCATAATCTGTTATTATTCAGCCTATATCAGCAACACTTAGTTTTAGAATGTCACATAATTTTCAAATATTAAATAATCATAATAATTTGTACCCCACTGAAAAACAACTTTACCTTTTTTTTTAATAAGGAGAAAAGTAGTAGGAGCAAACCCTCAATTTGTTCCATCTGTTATATTCAAGTGACTGTTTTTCTTCTTTTTTTCCTTTCTTTCCTGCAGATCAACAAGATAAATCTAACTGCCTAGCTGCAAAAAAAAGATGAAAGGGGCTCCACTGTGAACTGAAGTTTCAGTTGAGATGCCTTACACTGGCTGATGTTTTGAAATTAGCATGAAACAGCACCAGAGGAAACAGAGGGATTCTTCAGTGTTGCACAAAGGACCCTGTGAACTCTCCAAATGCCTGAGATCTCATTACTGACAACATTTTTTGCCCTCCAAGTTCTCACGTGGTGACCTTATGGCTGCCACTGGGGCGGATGCAGGTTTCCTCTCCAGTGAAATGGCACACACAGGGAGAAGAACTCAGTCTTTAAGAAGGTAAGCTGTGCACCACCGACATAATTAGGAAAGCTACTTGGGAGGAAAGCGGTGGACATCTAATGAGCTGGCGAGGATAAGGTGAAAAATTAGAGCACGGCTATGTAGTGGAAGCACTGTTTGAGTTTTCCTTTAGGTAGACTGAAAAAGAGCATGCTAAGCCTGCTGAAGCCCTTCTAGAGTTTGGGGATTAACAGCTCTAAGGAAGCTTATGCCACTGCAGAAAGGGAAGAGAGAGGAGAGTGTTATGCCTCCAGTAGTTGTTTCTGATTATTACTCTTCTAACCCAAATTCATTTCGAAAGGCAGCATCAATGTCAGCAGGAAAGAGTCACAAAAAATCTTTTTAATGATTTCAAAACAAAACACGGCATTTTAGGCAGGCCATGTGACATATTTTGATGAAATTTCAAGGAAGAATTTAAAAACAAATACCTGTTTTTAAGAATAACCATTTTAAGAGTAATAAGGTCAAAGAGTCTAAAGTCATTAGATTTTAGAGCCCTTAAATATGTATACTAGTATATATGAACCCTGTAGTAGCTGTGGGAGTTTAGGTATGTTGTCAAAGATCTCTGACCCTCCAATTTGTCATCTATACAAAGACAACAATGGAAGGTCCTATCTCAGATAAATTTTCTGTGAGAATTACCAAGATAATGCATGTAAAACACTGAAAAGAGTACTGTTCCATAATAATGAATGTTAACTATTTTTGTTGTTGGTATAAAAGATGATGAGGATCTAAACTAAGGCAATGAGTAGTAGTATCAATAGAGGGAATTATGATGACATTTGAGAAATATTTTGGTAGTAAAATTGGGAAAAATCTGGAGAATTACCATATATGTGTATAACAGAGAAATTAAGAATAAATCCCAGAATTTAACATGGACAGCTGAGCAGATGAAATATCATCAATTAAAATACAAAAGAGGATGAAGACTGAATGAGGAAAATCTTGAAGACCTCCAGTTGGGAAATCCTGAAGTCTCCATTGATTATTTCAGGGCAGGTCAACAAAGTTCTTCGTCTTCAAAGATAGAGAGCCCTTGATGGAAACAATAATTAATTGGTACCAGAAGCATGTGGAAAATCTGGTGAGTTTTGTGAATTGGAAATAAAGGATTAGAGAGGGCCAAAGACAGAATGATTAATGGTGTCAAATACAGCAAAAAAGAGGGAGGAAAAAATATTCAGAAAGAGGGAACAACATACATGAAAGTCTGCAGGACAAAAAGGGATTTGATGGCTAAAACCAGGGCAAGATAGAGGAAGGGATATATAATGAGACTAAAGATAAAAGCAGAAAGAACGTAATAAAGAGCATGTAATATTTTCGACTTTGCTCAAGGGAATAGTAGCCATTGAATAACCTCAGGAAGGGCTATTGTCTAATCAAATTTTGTCATAAGGAAGACAATATTTTAAAAACTGTGGATAATAGATACAGAGGAAAAAGCATGGATGCAGAATGACTGTTTAAGAGGCAATTACAGAAACCCAAAGGGGGAAATGAGGTTAGTCAGGACAAGGTAATGGAGTAACTAAGTACAGAGACTCAAGACATTTAAAAGGTTAGAGGAAGGGAGAATGATAACGGACACAGGAAAATAGGTATATTTGTTGGAAAAATAAATAGTTTTATGTTAGATGTTGAAACTTTATTTAGTTTTTTTAAAATTAAATTTATTGGGGTGACATTGGTTAATAAAATTATATGGGTTTCCAGTGTACATTCTATAACACGATCTGTATATTGCATTGTGTGCCCACCACCCAAAAGCAAATCTATTCTTTCACCATATATTCAACTCTCTTTATTCTTTACTACTCCCCCAACCCCCTTCCCTCTGGTAACCACCATACTGCTGTCTATATCTATGAATTGTTCTGTGTGTGTGTTTTTATTTGTTCATTTGTTGCTTTCAGTTTTATATCCCACATATGAGTGGAATCATATTGTTCTTGACTTTTTCTGTCTGACTTATTTCACTTAGCATGATAGCCTCAAGATCCATCTATGTTGTCACAAATGGCAGTGTCATTGTAAATATGTACCATATCTTCTTCATCGAATACTTTGGTTGTCTCCATGTCTTGGCCACCATGAATAATACTGCAATGAACATAGGGGTGCACTCGTCTTTGTGAATAAATGTTTTCAAAATTTTAGGGTAGATGCCCAGAAGAGGAATTGCTGGGTCATATGGTAACTCTATTCTTCCTTTTTCAAGGAGCCTCCATACTGTTTTTCATAGTGGCTGTACCAGTTAACATTCCCACCAGCATGAGTAAAGTTTCCTTTTTCTCCACAACTTCTCCAACACTTGTTATTACTTGCCTTATTGATAACAGTCATTCTATCTAACAGGTATGAGGTGGTTATCTCATTGGAGTTTTGATTTTTATTTCCCTTATAACTAGTGAAGTTGAGCATCTTTTCATATATATATTTGTTGGCTATTTGTATGTCTTCTTGGGAGAAGTGTCTGTTCAGGTCCTCTGCTCATTTTTTAATCGGTTTGTTTGTTTGTTTGGTGTTAAGTTGTATGAGTTCTTTATATATTTTGGATATTAAGCTGCTGTTTGCAAGTATCTCCTCCCATTTGGCTGGTTGCCTTTTTGATTGTTGGCAGTTTCTTTTGCTGTGCAGAAGCTTTTTAGTTTGATATAGTCCTATTCATTTTTTTTTCTTTACTTCCCTGGTCTTTGGGACCAAGTTTATAAAATCCTCTTTAAGAGCAAGGTTCATAAGTTGAGTACCTATATTTTAGTCTAAGTAATTTATTGTTTCAGGTCTTATATTAACTCAAAATGGATCAAAGGCCTAAATATAAGACCAGTCAGTTGAAACTTTTCATTTCCTTTAGACATTTAATTGGAAATGTTGTCAGACGTGTACGCAGATTTTTGTCTCAAGAGAGAAAATTGTATTGGAAATACAGATCTGGAAGCCCTTAATTAGCCCTTATATCTGGGGTCACAGGAGATGGTGAGAAACTATGTAGAGCAGGGAAGAAAGTGGAAACAGTTTAACGAGCAAAAGAAGGGGGGGCCTAAAAAGTAGACTGTGGTGGAATGACCATTAATAGATGAGGAAAGCCTTAAAGAGTAAAATAATTCAAAGATGTCAAACAAGTTCAGTACTCAGCAATATTGATTGGATCTAAAAACAAAGTCATCAGGGCCCTTAGGTAGAGAGAACAAATGAAGTGGTAAAAGGACTCTAACTTGACCTGTGTTGATTTACATCTTCAATTCAAAAGTTGAGTAAGTAGGTTAGCAACAACTTTAGATAGTGACCTCTCTTCAATAAGACATCCATACCTAGGGAAGAGGTAAAATAAAGGCTGGGTCTTAAAAAAAAGGAAGTGGTCTAAAGAAAGGGAAGTATAAAATGAAAAGATACCACAGAACGGGAACAGTATGAGAGCCAACTAGTCACTTTACAAAGGTTTCAGGAGGTGAATTTTTATGTTTTTATATTGTAATCTCTATGGATATTTATTCTTTTAAAATGAAAGTTCCTTTCATCATACCTTAACCACATTGTTCCTTTTACTTGGAAACATCTTCCCACTTCTCTTAGCTTATGTGAGTCTTAGTGTTCCTCAAATTAAAGGAGAGGTCCCATCAAATTTCTTCAATAATAGTAGCTAACACATATTTGCTTATTACATGTCAACACTTTACATGCATTAACTTATGTAAATTCTTAAAAAGCCATGTAAAGATAAGTAGTATTATAGAAAGAATGTGAAAACGGTATTATAGAGAATTTTAGTATTTAATCTTGTTGAGTTGTGGATCTGGTATCAAACCCAGGGTCTCTAGCTCTAGATTGTGTTCTTAACCACAATAGATACTGCCTCTCTATGAAATCATCATTAAAATAAATTATTTATCAGTTACCAATTCTACCTGAGATTCTTTTTATTTAGCTATATACATATGTATTATGTATTTTGTTTCTTTAACTGCATAAAGGAAAAAAAATGTACTAGATGTTCGTTGAGTTTTGATTAGACAACTTACAATCTTTTTTTTTGTAGAAGTACCCAAATTTCCCAAAATTCTATTTTTCTTTTCATCCATTTCCACTCCTGCACTAGATGACCCAGCTCATATTAGTCAGTAAACACCAAATTTCTTAGAAACACTGATTGATTGAGGAGAAGACACCAATAGAGCACAACCAGTGTAAAACCCTGAACTTGTGGGAGGAATTTCCACAGAGATACACTCTTGTCTACTGGCCTTAAATCTTGAAAAATATGAACTTGAAGCTCTCAAATGAACTTACATGGAGCTTAAGACAAAAAAGGTTAATCTGAAAGAAGCAAGAAATGATAATGATAAGGAAGGGGGATAAAGAAGAGAAAGAAGAGGAGAAGAGAGGAAGGATAAAAAGGAGAAGAAAAAAGGGAAAAGAAAACAGAGCACAGAAAAGGGAAAAAATTATTTTGAGCATCTAGGTTTTCTGTCACTGAACTAGTCACTTTCATATAGATTATCCATTTAATATTGAGGCAGCAAACAAATGAAATGAGTAAGCTCAATCTCAGATTTAACTCCAAATTTTAGTTTTATTCACAACTTTATACAGTTTCTTATAAAGTATAAATACTAGTATAATGTCTAGAATTTTTATACTCAGTATGCTAGATAAATTTGATTCATATTGATGATAATGGTAATATACTGATATAAGGTATACTTTTATGAACAGTGTTGTTGTGAAATTTTATTCAGAAAATAAAATGTGTCGTTTACATATTAGAAATATAATAATAGCATCTTCAATTCCTAATGATTGTTACCATATTCCGTTGTTATTTAAACTATCCCTCAAAACCTAGGGGATAGATTTGTTTTTAATATCAGACAAATAGCGATAAATACTGATTATTTTTTTTTCACCAGTTGTTTAGCTTCAGGGAGACAATAAGGAGAGTATCAATAAAGCAGTATAGGAGAAAGGGTTCAACAGAAAACATATCATTTTAAATTACTCACATCATTGTAGGTTGATATTATAAAAGTTATTTTATAGAGCTAAGCCCAACAAATTCATGCTGGTATTTATTATCATGTTTATGTTACCAGAAGGCTGGTCAGGTTATAAATTGTATTTCCTAATAATGTAATTTTGTTAGAAATTCTAATAAAGTTCATAGAAAATCTTTATGTTTCACTGGATTATTTTTTCAGTCATTCAGACTGAAAAAGGTGGACTACTAAAAGATACTTTGTTCACTTTCAGAAAACCCTATATTTCAAAAGCATGTTTAATGTCGATTTTCTGAGAATATGTGTCCAGGTCAGGTCTTAGAATATTCCTGGATGTGTAATTTGCAACTATGCAAATAAAGGACTGAATGTGGTAAATACAAAAGCAAATATTAAAGTTTACGTTCAGATCCATACCCCAAAACTCCACATTCCTATGTATTAAAAGGCCCACCCTGGCTGGTGTTGCCAAGTGGTTAGAGTGAGTGCCGGCCCACGCACTGAAGGGTCATGGGTTCCAGTCCTGGTCAAGGGCAGGTTTCATCCCAGGCCCCGGTTGGGGTATGTGTGGGAAGCAACCAATCAATGTGTCTCTCTCACATTGATGTTTCTCTCTTCCCTCCTTCCTTTCCACTCTCTCTAAAAATCAATGGAAAAAATTTCCTCAGGTGAGGATTAACAAACAAACAAACAAAAAGTAAGGCCATTCCAATGGTAGGATATGTGACATTATAATTCCCAGTATTTCACTTGCCAGAAAAACTGGCATTAATTTTATACTTCAATTTCCTACAGTGGCAAAAAATGGTTGTAGTGAACATCTGTTGGTTTGGCTTCTCCAGAGCTACTTCCCTATGTTGTCTGGTACCAGAGAATTTTTCTCCATATAATGTGGCTCAAGCAAGCCTAACCCTTCTACCACTACAGAGAGGGTTACTCAGTTTGACCAATCAGAATAACCCAAGCACAGTCAGCCCAACCAAGCCAAACAAAATCTTTTATATTTTGGCCAAAGAGAGTGGCCATTTAGCTCACTTGTGAAGGAGAAGACACAGAGAGTGAGCTTTGAAGACATCATCTGAATAGGTTGATCCAGACAAAGCTGAATACAGCCACACACCCCAATTTTCTAGTTATGACAGCCAGAAATTTGCCTATTATAACTTGCAATCAAAAAGTGTTCTGACTAAAACAGATAGAACTAGTTGAAGTACAGTTAAAATTCTTTTCTAAGGACTTTTCTAAGGACCAAAGAGTTACAAATCAAGACTTTGAGTAAGATACCATCTCAAGTATTTGTGAGCCTCTAATTAGAAATTATGGAATAAAAGTATCACTAGAGAGTTACAGAACTCTCTTAAAAGACACTGGCTATGATAATAACTTAAGAAACATTTTTACTTTTATAGTAATTCCTGACTTGGGGATTGGTACTGAAAAATTACATATGTTTTTAAAAGAAACTAAATATGAAAAGCATCAAGAGGTTTTTAAAATCTCTAAGTTTGCATCTCATCTTACTTTAGATTTTAATAACATCTATAAAATGAAAACGGTGTTCTATATCAAAACAACTCAGGCAAACACTGTGGAAAAAAATAAGGTTTCTGGAGGAGCAGGTAATTCTATAGCCTCCAGCGTTTTTTCTAAATTCCTCACTCTTTAAACCATGTTTAGCCATCTGAGCTACTAAACCATTGGACATGTCTCAATGTCAATTGAGTTAAATAATCATAAATTAAGCCTTAATTATGTACTAAAACAGTGCTAGAACTTAGCATTAAGAAACTAATTAAAATGCAGTTCCTAAATGCAAGAATCTAGTCCTCAAGCTTGGAGTGCAGAAATGCAAAGCAGAATTTACAATCAAGTGATAGTAATTGTATCATGAATATGCACAACATAAATCAGAAGATAGTCAACTCTTTAGGGGAAATAGGGAAAGATAGCTTTGAGCTGATCTTTAGACTGAGTTCACTAGTATGAGGGTATTCCTGACAGAAAGAAAAGTATGTCAAAGGCTTAATGTCATGAAGATATAGCATAGTTTATTTTGAGTTATAAAGACATTGGTATTGCCACAAAGTGATACATACCGAGAACTAGCTAGAGACAAGACTGGTGAGAAAGTCAGAGTCCACATCATAAAGAATCCTTATGTTGTGTAGTATTTTGGGACTTTATTCTGAGAATGGGGAATGAAACTAACAAAGAAGTTTCCAAGTAAATATGAGGCTGTTCTTTTCAGCATTGATTGTTCTATTGAACAATGGACACATCCAGACTTTTTCTCAAGATGACACTGGTTAAAGTTTACAGTTCATTTGTGTAATGATATGCTACAGAAAAATTTTACATTCTTCCTATAAATTAAGCATAGAACGATATACATGATAATATATGTTAAATGAGACAAGTTTCAACACATTATCTATTGAACCCTAGTTCTCTTCCCATTACCCCTTTACGGTGATGTGTGTGTGTGTGTGTGTGTGTGTGTGTCCTTTTTCCTCCACTTTCTTAACTTTTAAAATGAGCAGGCACTATTTTTTTAAAAGATAAAAATATTAAAGCCATTGTCATTTTTATTTCTGCAAAATATTTAAAAGTTGGATTCTGCTGTCCAGTACTTTGATCCAGTATAGTAAGGAGATAAATATTATACTCATTAAAATGTGCTCTACAAAGTATTCAGTGATTCATGAGTGGTACCCAAAATATGCTCATTTGATGTCACCACTAATATATCCAATTACCAAAGCCATATATATGAGAATTATTCTTGACTCTTTTAATCACTCTCCCTCCCATATTAAACATCTACTACTAGTAAATGTATTCAATGTTATATCTATAAAATATTTATTATAGTCATTCATTTCTCTTTACCACCATTACTACAGCTATAACTTAAGCATTCACTATCTCATTACTGAAGTAATTCCTAACTAGTCTCCCTTTCAGCAATCTTGTCATTATCAAAAGCACCCCTCACACAGTTGCTAAATGGATGGCAAAAAAACACAATTCTGAACATTTCATTCCCCTATTTAAAGCCCTTTGAGTCACACTATCATGGTATAGAGCAGGGGTGGGCAAACTTTTTGACTCGAGGGCCACAATGGGTTCTTAAACTGGACCGGAGGGCCGGAACAAAAGCATGGATGGAGTGTTTGTGTGAACTAATATAAATTCAAAGTAAACATCATTACATAAAAGGGTACGGTCTTTTTTTTTTTAGTTTTATTCATTTCAAATGGGCCGGATCTGGCCCGCGGGCCGTAGTTTGCCCACGGCTGGTATAGAGTCTGGATTTGTTGGCATGACAAACAAGATCGTTCATGCCTAAGTCTCTGAATTCTCTAGCTTCATTGTGCACCAATCTCTACCTGATACTTCATGTGTCAATAGATCATTTCTGATAGTAACTTCCCATCACACGAGGGTTTCTTACATCTATGACTTTGCTTAGGAGCCTGACCTCCATTTCTAGAACTTCCTGCCCCCAACCTCATCTAGCGTAGTCATCATTTAAAACTCCATTCAATGACCACCTCTTTCTAATCATACACCCACACCATCCTAATTCAAGTTGGAGCTTTGTGCCTTGGCTTATTGTTTTAATTAAAATATCCTGTCCACACTCTGTTACTGTAGCAACATATATTATTTGTAACTGTCCTTATGTCCAACATTTGGGTTGGATAAATATACATAATTTTTAAAAATCTGAGAAAATATCTCTCATTAAACCTTATAGCTCCCCCTTTATTATATCATCTCAACAGTAGAAGATCACATTTTGTAAGGATCCTAATTCCTGGTAAAAGTCTTTAAAATTCAAAAATCAGCACCAAGTCCTGTCATAAAGTTGGCCCTAAATAAATAGAAACTGCCATTATTTTTATTATAATTTCTGCATAGAGTAATAATCAAGATCAAACAATTTTAGTCTGAAAAAGTGATATTCAAATACTATCTCCACCACTTAGTTAGTCTGTTAACTTTGTTCAAGTTAGGAACACTGATTTTTCTTACATGTAAAGAAAGAGCTTTGCCCAGCTGGTGTGGTTTAGTGGTTGAGCATCGACCTATGAACCAAGAGATCATGGTTGGATTCCTGGTCAGGGCACATGCCCTGGTTTCAAGCTAGTTCCCAGTAAGAGGCCTACCGGAGGGAGCTGATCAATGATTCTCTCTCATCATTGTTATTTCTCTCTCTCTCCCCCTCCCTTCCTCTCTCTGAAATCAATAAAAACATAATTTAAAAAAAAGAAAGGCTTTGTCTTGTCAAGTACTGTAATAGCAATTAAATTAAATCATGGACAAGAACTCAAATAAAAATTCTTGAATCATAATTATTAGAGTAAAAGGGGTTGTAGAAAAATCCCAAAGTGCTTCTAATACATATGAAAAATGTTATACAAGGGCTTTCTTTTATTATCTGCATTAGTAAAATCTATTTTAGGCAAGTACAATCAGTACCCATGCTTAGAAAGACTGTAGAAAAGCAAACAAGCGAAACACAAGATTCACAGAAAGGGACCAAAAGAATTAATGGAATGAAGTACTAGTACAGAAACTACAATAAAGATTAAAACAATAATGGCTGTTGAATTATCTGAAAACAAAAGGTTGGTCTGTAACATCATCAGTGACTTCAAGTACATAAAGTTTTTGTTTCTTTTTTTTGTTCCAAATGATGGAGGAATATTTTATGCTTTTTTAAAATATATTTTATTGATTTTGTTACAGAGAGGAAGGGAAAGGGATAGAGAGTTAGAAACATCAATGAGAGAGAAACATCGATCAGCTGCCTCCTGCACACCCCCCACTGGGGACGCGCCTGCAACCACGGTACATGCCCTTGACTGGAATCGAACCTGGGACTCTCCAGTCAGCAGGGCGATGCTCTATCCACTGAGCCAAACCTGTCAGGGCTATTTTATGCTTTTAGAGAGTTCCAAATGAGTAGCAGTTAACATTAATGAAAGATGGATTTGAGTTTGCCTCAGAAAAATTTCTTGACAATGCTTGATATAACACAGTAATGAATTACTAAAGAAAGTTAAAGAAACTTATCTCAAGCCACATTTAAAAAAAAAAAAAGAACAACATTTTTGTTGAATTTTACTATTAGCTGGCTTTATTTGGGGGGGAGATAAAAGTAAGTAAAATAGGTTTTGTTTTATAAAGAACTTATTTTATTAAGAAAGATTGGAAAGTCCAACTCTAGCATTTACCAGCTTTGTAACTATATGCAAATTACTGAATTTCTATGAGGTGCAGGTTCTTTAAATGCAAAATTAGAGTAATGATTAGACACATTGTTCATAAACACACATATTATATGGTACCTCACTCATAGCAGGCATTCAAATGATATTAAATCATGTTTTGCACCTTCTAAATTTCTTTAGTTACTATGCAAATATTGTTAGCCCTGCCTGGTTATCTACACTAATAAAAGAGAAACATGGTCATTAGCGTACGACCGCTACCCTTCCCATTGGCTAATCAGCATATCCTTATGCAAATTAACTGTCAACCAAGATGGCGGCCGGCAGCCATGCACTGAAGCGAGCAGGGAGGCTCGCTTGCTCCAGTGACTGCGGACTCCAACGTTCCCCGCCTAACTTGCCGGCCTCTCAGCTGCAACTCTAAGCAACTATGTACTATGTTGCAAATAAGAAGCTAAACAAAACCCCAGAAACCGGCTTTCATTCAGCCGGGATTCATCCAGCCTGACCGCAACATTGTATCGATGTTTTCAGCAACGAGGCTTCAGAGCTAAAGCTGGCCCAGAATAAAAATTAAAAAAAAGAAAAGAAAACAAGGAGCGGTTGGGAGCTTCAGTCACTCGCTTCAGGAAAACAGCCCTCAGCCCCTCACCCAGACTGGCCAGGCACCCCAGTGCGGACCCCCATCCTGATCTAGGACACCCTTCAGGGCAAACCAGCCAGCCCCCACCCGTGCACCAGGCCTCTATTCTATATAGTAAAAGGGTAATATGCCTCCTGGCACCGGGATCAGCGGAGCAGTGAGGCTCCCGGCACCGGGATCAGCGTGACAGGGGGCAGCGCCCAAACCCCCTGATTGCCCTGCGGCTCTGTGAGTGACAGGGGGCAGGGCCACAACCTCCCTATCCGCCCTGCTCTGTTCATGACAGGGGAAGGCGCCCCAACCCCCTGATGGGCCCTGCTCTGTGTGTGACAGGGTGCGGCGCCCCAACCCCCCCGCCCCCACGGGCCCTGCTCTGTGTGTGACGGGGTAGAGCCATAACCTCCCCATCGGCCCTGCCCTGAGTGTGACAGTGGCGGCGCCCCAACCCCCTGATCAGCCCTGCTCTGTGGGTGATAGAGGGCGGCGCCCCAACTCCCTGATCCGCCCTGCTCTGTGTGTGACCGGGTGCGGTGCCCTAACTCCCCTATCGGCCCTACTCTGTGCGTGACAGGGGGGAGCTCCCCAACCCCCTGATGGGCCCTGCTCTGTGCGTGACAGGGGGCAGCGCCCTAACCCCCTGATCGGCCCTGCTCTGTGCGTGACAGGGGGTGGCACCGCAACCTCCCCATCGACCCTGCCTTGAGTGTGACAGGGGCGGTGCCCCAACCCCCCAATCGGCCCCACCCTGAGCGTGACTGAGGGTGGCATCGCAACCTCCCAATCTGCCCTGCTCTGTGCATGACAGGGGGCGGCGCCCCAACTCCCCAATCAGCCCTGCTCTGAGCCCAACCAGGGTCTGCACCTAGGGATTGGGCCTGCCCTCTGCCACCCAGGAGCAGGCCTAAGCCAGCAGGTCGTTATCTCCTGAGGGGTCCCAGACTGCAAGAGGGCACAGGCCAGGCTGAGGGACCACCCTCCTCCCTCCGAGTGCACAAATTTTTGTGCACCGAGCCTCTAGTTTAGAATAAAACAGAAACATAAAGTACACTTAGACTTCACAATAGAAGGGTTCCTTTAAAGCTTATTTATAAAACTAGAGGCCCGGTGCATGAAATTCTTGCACTCGGGGAGGGTCTCTCAGCCCAGGCTGCACTGAGGAGGGGAGGACACTTCATTTCATAGCCATAAGCTAGAATTAACTGGGTTTTGGCAGCCACATCACACTGCTGGCTTATCTTGAAGTCAATGGAACGGGGAGCCCCATGTCTTTTCACACTTTGCTGCTGTTAAACCCCTCACTCCCATCCTTTATTTGGGCTAGAATTACTAGTGTAGACCACTATAATAATCAACCTTCCACTTTACATTTTTGTATCTTACCCATTAGTCCAGGATTTTTGTACCTTTGCAGCAGGGGGAGTCCTCAGAGCTTTTTATTATCTTCACATATAATAAGCTTGCTTTTCATATGTCCATCTGAGTAAATAGCTAAAATAGCAAATGTAAAGGGAAGAGGAGAGAAATCTAGGGCCTGTCCATGGAACTTTCCTTACTGTTACATAAACCCATCATCAATACCCTTTGGGTTCTGTCATTCGATAAGTCCACCAAGCTATAATCATGTATGTTTTGTATTTTATCATATCCATAGGAATATTGTCAGGTATCTTATAAAATGCCTTCAAAATTCAAAGCATGTCTATGCCTTTTTTTACATTTTATTTCAGTAACCCTGACAAAAATTTCAAATGAGATAGACTAAATTAATGCTAACCTTTTGTTAAATATTCTTCTCTCTAACTCTAGAAATCTATCCTAATCTAACTCTAGTCTGCAATGGCATTTAGTTTAATTCGAATTTCTACAACATTTATACCTCAGTGAAGGATTCTATGATAGAAATGTTGCTCATATTTTTCTATGTCTAGATTTAATTTATGTAGTTCATATCTATAAAATAATTTTGCAGGTACTTTCTACGTGGCTTGAAACTGGACTGAACACTGAAGAAGCTCTTCAAAAGTGGTTACTTTTTTCAATGTCCAGTAGTTTTCCGAGTACAAGTCTT
Source organism: Myotis lucifugus (assembly GCF_000147115.1). NCBI lineage: Eukaryota > Metazoa > Chordata > Mammalia > Chiroptera > Vespertilionidae > Myotis > Myotis lucifugus. The sequence goes on from NW_005871159.1 coordinate 1,408,738, forward strand.
TTACCTTCTTGGTTAAATTTATTCCTAAGTATCTTAATTTTTTTTGTGGCAATGGTAAATGGATTGTTTTTAGTTTCTCTTTCTGGGAATTCATTATTGGTGTATAAAGTCGATTTCTGGGTGTTAATTTTGTATCCTGCTACATTACCGAATTCATTTATTAAATCTAGTTGGTTTTTGGTGGAGTCTTTAGGTTTTTCTACGCACAATATCAAGTCATCTGCAAATAATGATAGTTTTACTTCTTCCTTCCAATTTGGGTGCCTTTTATGTTTTCTTCTTGTCTGATATCTGTGGCTAAAAGAATGAGATACCACAAAAAAAGTATCCAATGGAGCAGCTGTGGGAGGTTAGCTTTTAGTTATGGAAGAAAGCAAGTGATGTAGAAATTTTGAGTAAGGGTTATAAGCATTCAGGAGGCAGAGCAGAGAATGGGGTACATAGCATAGACAATTAAAGAACATATAGGAGGAAATAAGGGGGAGATTCAGAAAAGAATCAGAGAAGACCGATAGTGTTGATTCAGTTACAACTTGGGAATCATTAAAGGTTGGGTGAAAAGCACAAATTAAATTGGATAAAGAAAATCTGTTAAGAGAAAAATAAACAAGTGGTGAAATAATTTTTAAACATTCCACATTTCAAATACCCAATAGATATAAAATTGTGGTTAACTTGTCAAATGTTGTCTCATGAGGTTATTATTCTGAGTAAGTTGAAAACTATAGGATGGTGAGGTGAACTTGGAGAAGATGAGGACACAACTGATATTATCGATTATTATTTCCTCTGAGTTTTCAAAACTGTGATGTAATTTCACTCATAGCTTGACCAGCTAACCCTACTTTAGCTATAGTATTTCTATTCTCTTATCATCTTTAGCTTATTTTTCCCAATTAAGACTTTGTGAGAAAAACTGTGCAATGGAAATGTTTGTAAACCACCAATTCTCTACCAGATAGCCTCCAACTCACAATTCCAGTTAATTTCTTGTGTAGTGCAGCTCAGCTCTCCAGCCCTTATCCCAAATAATGCATATGTTCATGTCTGCATACACAGATATTCACTAAGATGATTTGCTAATAAAGGACCATCGACTTGAAATTTCCACCATTTAACAGGAAAGCACCCAAAGGCTCTTTGAAATGAGTTTTCAAATTTTCAGAAAGGTTCTCCCCAGGTATCTACCACAAAACCCTAAGTATCCTGAGTTTTATTTAATCATTCCAAAATATCAATTTATAACAACCACAGACACAACTAAAACAAAAACTGAGATGATAATGTTGTTCCCCAATTATCAAAAACCCATTTTATTGACAAACTCTATATATTGCTCAGCCCTACTATCAATCTTATGAGAATGCATAAGCACAAATTTAAAATGTTACTCTTCTATTACCTTGTATCAGCGATTTTGAACTGATGTGCTGCAAGAGGCACAGGGGTGTGCCGCACTGACCACGTTTCCCTTAGATCAGTGGTCGGCAAACTGCGGCTCACGAGCCACATGTGGCTCTTTGGCCCCTTGAGTGTGGCTCTTCCACAAAATACCACGTGCGGGTGCGCACATACAGTGCGAAGTTGACTTAAAACTTTAAGTAAAGTTTATTAAGTTAATTTTAGGGAACGTTGTGGAGTGAAAGAAGATGTAGTGTCGAGGATTGAGAAAGGTATGTTGAGATGGTTTGGACATATAGAGAGGATGAACGAAAGGAGATAGACGAAACAAGTATACAAAACCAGTGTGGATGGGAGAGTTGGAAGGGGTCGACCTCAGCGAACGTACCTCAATCAGACTGAGGACGTTTTTAGCAAAGGCCAGCTTAGGAGTACCCTAATTAAATTAATAACAATGTACCTACCTATATAGTTTAAGTTTAAGAAATTTGGCTCTCAAAAGAAATTTCAATCGTTGTACTGTTGATATTTGGCTCTGTTGACTAATGAGTTTGCCGACCACTGCCTTAGATTGTCAAATAAAAAGTTGACAATAGCCAACACAACAAGAGCCATCAGGTGTGAGAGAGTCAAAATTATGCCTATTTTTTGTTTTTTGTCAGATCAAAAATTTACCTATTTTTTTGTTGGAGGCTGTCTGGTAGAGAATTGTGCTCCAGAACTGTAGTAATTAGTTTACATGTGCCATGAGATTAAAAAAAAAAAAGGTTGAAAATTGTTGCCTTATATAAAACACTTTTGCTCAACTTTGAAGGTAGGGGCTTGTGGAACCTAGAGTTAGAGAAAAAAAAGCAGAAGGAGAGGAAAGAGTCTTTCTTCCCTGAAGGGGCGAAAAATCCACTGGCTTAATCTCTAGTTACCAAAGGAACATGATTCTCTCCTCTCTCTGTGGACCTGCCACTTAGATTTATGGGGACAATATTTCCTGGGTCTCTAGATTTATGCCTGATACTGAAGTTGCACAGACAGCCATTTACATTTCTTTAGAAGACTTTTTAACTCTGTGGCTCTTCTAACAACTGCTTTTGAGCAAAGGCGAATTAGGTAACTTTGAAGATCAAAGTGTTGCATTTTGTGCTTCTTCCTTACCAGTGCTATACCGTGTGTAGCTGACACAGCCTGAAGTTACAACATGATATACCATATGTGTTTAAGGGTGGAGAACAAAATCAACCTGGAGGAACTGACAGTCACCTTCAACATACCAATTTGTGACAATTGTTGACTTTCCCCTTTCCTTCAAGAGCCGGAAGGTGGCACCTGACTAATAATTTTAATATTTCAGTTTATGTCATTAAAATATATTATGCCTAGATTGAGGATTTAAACTTTTTATTATTAAGTATAAGACTAGCTCCAGCAAACGAACCCTCTGGAGAATAAAAATGATCCGAAGCAAGAAATATGGGAAGGCAATAAGGCCATCCATCTTCATATTCACAGAGTAGATCAGGACTGTCTTCCAGTGATTATGAGGTAAATATTTTTATAAAGATTTTTACAGGAATTTGAACTGTTTAAATAGCAGTAAGGCTGTTAAAATGGGAAGTTAATAAAATATAATTATCTTTTAAATGACTATGACTTGAGCTTAAATTGTAGAGATCTAACTGAATGGGAAGACATGCAAGGAAATGATCCCTTAACCTAGAAGGCCCATAATCTTTTCTTTTCAGCTGAGAGAGCCTACAATTTTGTTCACTGTGACTTACTGATCACAACATTAGTAAAATTGTGGAAGAATAAATAGGAAAATATAGATAAAATGTTTTAAAGATGTTCCTTTTTTATAATGTCATTGAACTTCTAAATATTCATTTATTCATTGAAAAAAATACTTTTGTTGCCATTCTGTACAAGCTCTCTGTTGTCAGCATGCTGGCTATAAAGAAGAACAAGCCACGATCTTTGTCTTTAAGTTACCCATACGTAGACTAGAAGGCTGTCACAGAGATCATCAAAATGTAATGCAGTGTGGCCCTGCCAGCATGACTCAGTGGTTGAGCATCAACCTATGAACCAGGAGGTCACAGTTCGATTCCCAGTCAGAGCATATACCCTGATTGCAGACTCCATCCCCAGTGTGGGGCCTGCAGGAGGCAGCCAATCAATGATTCTCTCTCATCATTGATGCTTCTCCTCCTCCTCCTCCTCCTCCTCCTCCTCCTCCTCCTCCTCCTTCTCCTCTTCCTCCTCAGAAATCAATAAAAATATTTTTTTAATGTAATGCAGTGAGGACAATGACAGACAAATGCAAAACTATGAGGAAAGCTCAGAGCTAGGCTTCCCCTGAGGAATACAGTGAGAGCAAGTAGGGGAGTCAGGGAAGGCTTTCTAAAAATTGGGGCCTGAACTGAATCTCAAAACATTAGCAGGAATTCTTCAAAAGCAAGTAGGTTAAGAAGGTAGAAATGGCATTGTAGGTGAAGGTACTTCAGCAGTGTGTGTGTGGGGGGGGGGGGGGATGGGGGGTGAGAGGAGAGAAAGGGAGGTTCCTTATGTACTACATTAAAGAGTTTGATATTTGTCCTGACCGGTTTGGCTCAGCGGATAGAGCATCGGCCTGCAGACTGAAAGGTCCCAGGTTCGATTCCGGTCAAGGGCATGTACTTTGGTTGCGGGCACATCCCCAGTGGGAGGTGTGCAGGAGGCAGCTGATCGATGTTTCTCTCTCATCGATGTTTCTAACTCTCTATCCCTCTCCCTTCCTCTCTGTAAAAAGTCAATAAAATATATTTTTTTAAAAAAAAAGAGTTTGATATTCACGCTATAAGAGTTAGGACTCCTTTGAGGGGAGTACACACCAATAGGTGACATGATTAAATTTGAGTTATAAAAGATCGTTCTGGTGGCGGAATAGAGAGCTCATCACAGCAGGAGAAGGCTGGAGGCAGGCAGACTAGTCAGGAATCTATTGCAGGACATGAGAACAGTTAAACCAGAGCAGTATTATAAGGACAAAGAGAAGGGAACCTCTCCCAGAACAATTTAGGGCAGGAAATTGGCAAGATTTCATAATATATATAGTACAGTATATAAGAAAGTTAAGGTCTATAGCAATTTATTGTAGAGCTGCTGGATGAAAAGCAATACCATCCAATTTGAGGAAATAAAAGAGGAAGAAAAGTTATAAAAGGAAACAAATGTGCTCACATTCAGAAATGTTGAGATTGAAGTTCTTATAAGGCAGCCAGGTGGGGCTTTCTGGTTGGCAGATGAACAGGAGACTAAACTGGAGATTAGAGACATTGATTTAGAAGTCTTTAGTGAAAGGTTAGAGCCGACATGAGAACGGTCAGGTTCTCTCAGACAGAATATGATCAGGAAATTAGGGGCTCAAGGAAAAACCTTGGCAACTTCCATCCTTCAAGAAGTGGGCAAAAATTCAAGGACAGAAACTGAGAAGCTAAGGTCCATTTTTCAAAATCATCCACAAGATTTAAAGAGTGTGCTTACTGATAATCCTAATGGCCTGCATTTTTCTTTTTTAAAAAAAAATGGCAATGAGGATTGCAGATATTTAAATGTGTAAGCGCCACAAATTGAATGTTTCTCTGCCTAAATTTTTATTTCTAAACATAAATTCTAATGAAGTTATTAAGATTTGACTTGGGGTGATGAACACACAATACAATATACAGATGATGTAGTATAGAATTGTACACCTGAAAAAATAAAAATTTAAAAAAACACTCCTCTTACAAATAAGTCTCCTCTATAAACACTTATACATTTTTTGTTGTTGTTAGGAAACACTAAAAAGAAGTTTTTAAAGAGTAGCAGTGAAGAATTGGAAAGAGAATAACTGCCAATGGAATAAAATACAACAACAGGTTTATTACCAGATGACGAAAAATAATAAACCAGTTGCTCCCTGCTTTATTAGTCAGGGGTTCGTTTTCTATAAAAGACCATATTGCAAAATTCTATGCATAAAGACAGGTTGAAGTTTTCCTTTGGAAAATCAGTTATTTGTTGCTAGTACTTATTTTTACACAGTTAAATCTCTGTTCCTGTCCTTGTCATTTCACATCTGGTACTCCAAAACCCATTCCTCACCACCTGTCTTAGCCTTCTCTTCAATCTGTCCAAAATCTTATAGCAAAAACTATCATTAAAATATCTTTTTTTAAAATCATAGTTAGGGTTACCTTTCAATTTAATCATTAAGTCTTAAATCAACATTTTCTCTGAGCCCCCAGAGACATTCAGGTAACATCTTCTTAGTCTACCATGAGACTAATAACAAATTTATATATTTTTAATTGTAACAAATGATCATTTTTCTGCTATGCACAATTAAAACATAAGCAAAAATAGTAACATCTTTTATGTGTAGAGTTAGTAAACTTCTTCAAAAGCCTTTCACCTTATTCATTTTGTTACCTTCTATCTTCGATAGATGTTATTCTTATTTTAAGATGGAAGAAACTGAGACCCAGAGAGTTTAAGGGCCTTATTCAAACTCACTTAAGATCTAAATAAATAACAGAGCAGTTTTCTCAACTGTTTGTCCAATGCTTTCTCTCTTCTAGTAAAATGATATGCTTACCACTCCCTGGTCTTAATGCCAGGAAGGACAGGGGCCAACATTACTGTTTGTCACTGAGCTAAATAAATGTTTAGACAGCAATTTCTCTTAATCCTCTCAACAACCTTTTTTTGAAGGACTAGGACACAGAGAGTAGAAGGGCCAGTAATATTAGTCATTATAGAAGTAATAAAGTAAGTATTATAATTTATTTCATAAGTAATAGAGGAATAATTTGAAACTTTGTTTCTTAACCCAAAGTCTGAGCTCTTTCCACCTAAGTGTAGTATCTCACACAGTACAAACCTTCAAATCCACCTCCATCTGTTACATTTGCACAATAGACTTTTTATTGAGTGGCTACTGTGTCACGTATTTCAGATAGGGTGACAGTATCACAGAAAGAAAAATGCCATGAGCCCTGACCTTGAGAGGCTCCCAGTCTGGCAGGAACAGAGACAAGTAAACACAGCAGAAAACACAGCTTTTCCTTTGGTAGCAATGGGGGAGGGTTAGAAGTGAAAGAAGTTCTGTTAAAAAGAATTATAAGAAATGTAAATGTCGGTGATTGCCCAGTAACTCTCAAACCAGTGACTCACAAATCTTTCTCTATACCTTAGGACATGTATAATAATAAAAGCATAATATGCTAATTAGACAGGACGTCCTTCTGGATGACCTTCCAGATGAAGCCAGGGCTGTGAGGGAAGCCCGGGTCCCGGGTGCCAGAGGGAAGCCAGTGCTGGCAGCAGGGGAAGGAAGCCTACTCTTGCACCAATTTCGTGCATTGGGCCTCTAGTGTTATTATAAGCATAGGTAACCTATATCTCTCAAAGAAACTAAGGACAAACTTTAAGCCATACAATAAACCATTAGTGGAAGTGGGAGACTAATCATGAAATTAAACAAATAATAACATTTCACTTGTAGCACAGTCAGGAAGCATTGTCCTTCAAGGGGTGAAATATACTGGGTTTGGTGCAAATTTTGAATGCACACCTGATAAAGTAATTTGCATGTATGCCTGTTTAGTAAATGCTCATTAGTTATGGCAGTGAAAGGGAGGTGTTGTGCTCTTGAAAATGAATACTGAAATCTTCAGGAAGCAGAATCCTGCTTTTTCTAAAACATTTACTAGCCATCATTTAATCAGTGTAATAAAATTATACAATTCAAATGTCATTTTCTACTGCTGTTGACCCTCCTGCTACTAAATTATTTCCATCTTTCTAAAGTACACAAATTTTACAGAATCAAATAAAAGTCATCCTATTATTCTCATAGAATTAAGTTATCAATAGATGTTTTAGAGACCTAGTATGAGCCACGTACTTAATGGAAGTTTCCTTGACAAAATGGACAAAATTTTGGAAAGATTGGCCTCACTGAATACAGAAACTAGGTCCTATTCATTCTGCATTACTTTCATACACATTAAATAAAGTCACATTTGTAACAGATTTAGATGGATATTTAGGAAGTGTGGATTTCAGGAGTCTTATTCTTGATAAATTCAAAACCTATTAGAAACATATGGGTTCATTATTTCAATCCAAATTCATCTTTTCAAGTCTAAATGAATTGGTTTTGAAACATGAATTTAGAAAGGCAAAAAGACTAATCAAAGAGGCTCCTAAGACTTCTCGCCCCTGGAGAAGCATATGGATGTTATTTAAAATCAATTCAGAAAAAAAGACAGGTTGAAATTTCTTATTTAAATCAAAGCTTGTCTTTGCAGAATTACACACTGCATGATGATTAGAGGATGTGCATCAGATGGAGTTCACTTGAGCAATCGACACAAACCGACTCTGGCTTATGTAAGCAAATAAAAAGAGTTTTTAAAAGATGGTGGCGGCTCCCAGATTTGAATAATTAGGAAAAGTGGAGAGGAGAAAGAATCAAGTAGCAGCAACGTAGCCAGAACTGGAGGCAAAATCCAATCATAGACCTTCTGTAAAGAGAAACCCTATTGCTGCCACCACTAATTTCTCAATCTCGAAGCTCAGCTTCCCAGATAATTGGCACTGGACACTGGATGACACCACTTTCCACTTGCACATCCAATGAGTTTCTACTGTGCTCTCTACTTGACATCATTTGCTTTTGATTTAAGATCCAGGGTGAGTGGTCTGATTGGCTGAGCCTAGATCACAATATATGGCAATATATGCTATATAGCAGTGGTTCCCAAACTTATTTGGCCTACCGCCCCCTTTCCAGAAAAAATATTACTCAGCCCCTGGAAATTAATTTTTTTAAAATTTTAATAGCAGTTAAACATCACCCCCAAATGCACCTGTGGCCATCACCGCCCCCCTGGATCGCTGCAGCGACCACCGGGGGGCGGTAGCGCCCACTTTGGGAATCACTGCTATATAGGAAGTTTTAAGGATAAGTATTAATAACAAGATGATATTAATGTTTGACACTGTGATAGAATTGCCGTACATTCTTTGCCTCTTATTTTCTGGTTTTGCCCAATTCTTCCATTTCTATTTTATTTCAAAAGTCTATAAAGGTCATCCTCTCACAGAATTTAAAGTCACATCTTTCACCCTGGCCAGTGTAGCTCAATTTGTTAGAACATCATCCATGCACAGAAGAGTAAAGAGCTCGATTCCCAGTTAGGGCACATACCCAGGTTACAAATTCAATCCCAGTCAGGGCACATATGAGAGGCAATCAATCGATGTTTCTCTCACATAGATGTTCCTCTCCCTCTAGAATCAATAAAAAACATATCCTTCGGTGAGGATTTTAAAAATTAAATTAGCCCTAACCAGTTTGGCTCGGTGGATAGAGCGTCAGCCTGCAGACTGAAGAGTCCCAGGTTTGATTCCGGTCAAGGGCATGTATCTTGGTTGCGGACACATCCCCAGTAGGGGGTGTGCAGGAGGCAGCTGATCGATGTTTCTCTCTCATCGATGTTTCTAACTCTCTATCATCCCCCTCCCTTCCTCTCTGTAAAAAAATCAATAAAATTTTTTTTAATTAAATTAAATTAAAAAATAAAGTCACATCTCTATCCCTTAGGACTTGAACATATCTACATTAGATGTGATTGAGTTCCTTTGTATTGACAAGAAAACCTCCAAAACAGAACTGGTTTGAACAATAAAGTTTTCCTACCCCTCCCAAAAAGATTTTGGAAATCAACTGCCCAGAATTGGTATGGTGGTTCCATTATTATAAGATCAAGACTTTTCTCTTCCATTATACCATCAACAGCACCTCGTGGTCCAGAATGGCTGCCCAGGCTCCAACAATCACATCTGTGTTGCAGGCCAGCAAGTGAAAAAGTGGAAGGCCCAAAATGCTGCTTACCTCTTTCTGCGTAAGGAGCTCTCTGGGAAGTCACACACAGAAATGTCTGCTTACATCTCATTGGCCTTAACTTAGTCACCTGTTTGTACCTAGCTGCTAAAGAGTTGGGAAATACATCTTCAACTTGGGCAGTGACATGTCCAGGCTAAAAATTGAGAGTCTGATAATAATGAAGATAGGGGTGAGTGGCTACTGGGAGAAGAGGGGGTGTAAACAGTATTGTCTCAATTCCTTTTTACTGTTCTCTCCATATTCCATAAGCGGTCTTTCTGTCTCACAAGTAGAATTGGCTGAATAAATGAGCATCATCTTCTGGAATGCCCACAATTCTTTAAAAGTAAGCCTCTCCACTATCTGTTCATGGTTTGCCTCCCCAGGTACTGCTTCCTGCTCTCCAAAAGCAACACCTGTTTCAGGGAATTTTTCTTCCTTCAGTCTCAGCCACATGGTTTCCTATGCTCATGCCCTTAATTTCAGGGCCCATTGCCTGGTTCTAATATTTGAGTCAGTAACTGGTATCTTATTGAGACTAATTTCATTCAATAAAACATTGGAAATTTGGGGGTAGAGGTTTCTGGGGTTAGGGAGAGAAATCAACCAACTAACAAATAATTTTTGTATATGTACAATATACCAACTATTGTTCTAAGGACTTAGAATATACCGGAGCACTGATTCAAGTGCAGACAACAGAAACTCTTCTAGATCGTTCAAGCAGAAAAGCATTTAGTACGCGGCACTTAGAAAATCATCGGAGCAGCTAAAGCAGTGGTTCTCAGCCTTCCTAACGCGCAACCCTTTAAAACAGTTCCTCATGTTGTGGTGACCCCCAACCATAAAATTATTTTCGTAACTGTAATTTTGCTACTGTTATGAATCGTAATGTAAATATCTGATATGCAGGATGTATTTTCACTGTTACGAATTGAACATAATTAAAGCATAGTGATTAATCACAAAAACAATATGTAATTATATATGTGTTTTTCCGATGGTCTTAGGCGATCCCTGTGAAAGGGTCGTTCGACCCCCAGGTTGAGAACCGCTGCTTGAGAACCGCTGCTAAAGGATCCAGACCAAGTTCTCTGCCTTTAACTACGATTCAAAGAACAGCAGGAAACAACCGACCTGATAGGGCAGCTGTTACCCGAAATCTGGGTAGTCAGGAAGCTGCGGGGCCAACTGCTGGCTCCTCTATCACACTGTTTCCCCCAAGATCCAGGCATCAAGGGGCCCGCTGTCGGCCCCCAAGTAACATCGCCTCAATCGAAGCCCCAGGCCCTGCCTCTTGACACCCGTGAGATCAAGAATGGACACTGAGAACTGTAATGACATTGATGCAGAAAAATGAGCGAGCAAAACCTCCAAAGCTGCGCTTACCTTTAGAACGAGCTGAAGTGACAGGGTGGAGACTGCTTCCCGCTTTGCCATGCTGGTGGCTTTGTGGCGGAACTTTACCTTCTGAAAGGGAGTCTAGAAGCTGTCCTAACCCTCCTGGCCTCAAGGGCGAAGTACAGTACATGACACGGGAAGAGAAATGAAGCTTTTGCATCCCGTCTGCAGTATCTGTCACCAGCAGTCCACAGGATAGACGGACTCGCTCTCTCCAGTGATATTTAAGTGGAGAGCTGTAGTCCTCACAAGCAGCTTTCTCTCCTCCTGGGGAATGTTAAACTACAGTCTATGCGCTGCAAAATGATGCTTTCATCAAGGACAGTCCGCGAATATGACAGTGGTTCCCGAAGATTATAAAGGAGCTGGAAACTCGCTATCGCCTAGTGAGGGCTTCGCAGCTGTGATAAAGTCGTGGCTGCCGTAAAGGTCAAACTCTCATAAAGGTCATAGCTGTCGTAAAGACAGCACACGCATTACTCACGTGTTTGCGGTCATTCTGGTGTGAACAAACCTACTGTATTAGGAGTGGATAAAAGTAGAGCACATACAATTATGTACAGTACATAGGACTTGATAATAATAAGTGACTGCTACTGATGTATGTGTTTATGTACTATAATCATTATTTTAATTTTTAAAAAATGATATTGTTATTTTAGAGTATACTCTTTCTTTTCATAAAGAAAAGTTTGCTATAATACAGTATGCCGTGATACACTGGCAGCAGCCTCATACATCTTGTGTTTACCGCATTCCTTGATTGCATCATTTTCTCTTGTGCTTGATTTAATTTGGTGTTGTTTTGTGCAGTGACATGTTGTGCAGGTTTATAGCCTAAGAGCAACAGGTTGTACCATCTGGCCTAGGTATGTAGTAAGCTATGCCATCTAGGTTTGTGCAAGTGCACTCTACAATGTTCACACAATGACAAATCGCCTAATAGCACATTTCTTAGAAAACAGCCCCATCATTAAGTGCATGACTAAATAAACGGGAGGTGGATTTAATGCTTTGGTGGCCTTTGTAAGTAAGCAATAAAAATATAAGCCTGAAAATGCCTCCAAGTTACTCAATCAAAACTATAATGACAGCCAATCACTAACAGCCAAGTAGGCTGTAAGCTATAGCCAATCAATAATTTCCTTGCCTTGGTTAGCCTTTTCTCTATGAAAGTCACTCCCTGAGCTCCTATCAGTGAAGTGTCCCTAGCAAATTCTGGTTTGGCACTGCCCAATTCAAATTAATTTGTGCTTAAATAAAGTCATAAACTTTTTAATATGCCTCAGTTTATAATTTAAACAGGAGCAACCAAATGGCTCTACAATCTGGATAGATTGTTGAGTATAGGTGAGGCCCTAACTTCTTTTAGCCATTTAATTATAATGAAAGAAGAGAGTCTAAAGATGAGACTAATCAATGGGAAAGAGTAGAGCCAAGGAATTCAGAGAGAAATGTGCAGCTGGAGCTCTGAGAATATCATGAACCTCTAGAGATCAAGCAGTTGAACTTCTCTGTTAGTTCAGCCAAAATATTTTCTTTGGGGGTAAGCCACTTTGATTTGGATTTTTCATCTTTTCAACTAAATGATTCTTATTCTTATAGAGTTTAGAACCAGAAAAGGGATATTGAAAAAGATTTAAGTTAACATACAGAATTGGCTAAATTGAAGCAGGGAGAAAGATAATGAGGACTTAGTTATCTGGAGCTGAGAAACTTGGTTATGTGGTATGAAAACTCCTTGATCAACTGGTAGCAGTTGTAGTGTTAGGCTCAGAGTTTGTATTTATTCAAGTTAAAGTGTTAAAGAATTTAGTAGAAAATGTTCAAGATATTAACCTTTGTTTGCTAATACATTAAATATTTACCATATACCAGGCATTATTATAATAGTTCACTTATATTAGCTTAATTCTCAAAATAACTGACACAGGCATAATTATCTCCATTTTACTGATGAGGAAATTGAAACACTATTCTATAAGGAAGGACCTATGGAAAAAGAGGATAATCTGGGCCAAAGAAGGAAGAATATTCACTTTTCTCAGGGTGAGAAAATATTCACTTTTCTCAGAGTGATCCTTTTAGTTTGCTCCAAACAACCAGAATTGACTGGAAGTTGACTTTGTACAGTTTGGGGGAAAAGCAAAACTGAATTACTCCATGTTAAAATTATTTGCAAGCAAAAACATGGGGAAGAGATATAGTTCTCCCTTGGTATCTGAGAGGGATTGATTCTAGGATGCCCCTTAGACATCAAAACCAGTGGATGTTCATTTCCCTTATATAAAATGCCATAGGAAATTTATACAGTTAGCCAGCCCCTCTTAACCATGGAGATTGGTTGAGTCCAGGTGAAAATTTCTTGGGTACGGAAAGCTGACTATATTAGCAAGTAATAAAAATGGGACTTGAGACAAGTCTTATCTCAGAGCTACCTCCCAAGTAAACTCTTGTGCATTCACTACATGAAAAGAGGATCATTCCCCTCTAATTACAAAGATGTAGATGAGAGACTCCCTCATCCCCTTCCCTTCATCCCAGAAGAGAGCAAGCGGGTCATGAAACCAACACCTATTTCTGGGAAACAAATCTCTCAGGCCAGATTATTAACTCAAAGACCATGACCTAGTAACATCTCTGGTTTTGTTTACTATCCCTTGAAGTTTAATAAAAAGAGTTTGAGGTCTGCTTAAAATTCAATTACAGTATTAAGGAAATAGTTTCAGGGCAAAACCCTTCAAATAATTAGTGAGGAATTAAGAATACTGATAGTTCTACCCCAAGGCATTTCTCAGGCCCCACACCAAGAGAAAGAGTATATGTAGAGCCCAAAGGTAAATTCCATACAAATTCCTACCCAAGATGTGATTACATTGATAATGGATAAAAGAAATACCTAGGGAGATGCGGGTAGAAGCACCAGATAGGCTGATTAAAATTTTATTGTACTCCCAGGTTAAAAAATCTGTGTTATTCTAGTCCAACAGGAAACAAATGTGTTACAGACCATTGATTGAAATGGGAGTCCCCCGTTATCTGTGGGGAGTATGTTCCAACACCCCCAAGTGGATTACTGAAACTGTGACTAGTACAGAAATATATATATATATATCTTTTCCTATACATACATACCTATGATAACATTTAATTTATAAATTAGGCACACTAAGAGATTAACAACTAATAATAAAATGGCACAGAAATAACAACATTCTGTAATAGAGAAAAAATAAAAATATATACTGTAATAAAAGTTATATGAATATTCTCTCAAAATATCTTATTGTACTGTACTCACCTTCTGATGATGTGAGAGGATAAAATGCCTTATTAAGTCGAGAACTTTCACTTAAACAAAGCACATTATGGCTTTTCTTTGGCATATCCATATTGTCAGTATCAGTAACTCTTATGATTTGGGGCCATTATTAAGTAAAATAGGGTTACTTGAACATAAGCACTGGGACACTGTGACAATCTATCTGATAACCAAGATGCTACTAAGTGGCTGATGGGCAGGTATGTGGACACACTGGACAGAGGATGATGCAATTCCTGGGTGGGATGGAGCAGGACAGTGTGAGATTTAAAACCTGAATTATTTAGTTCTGGAATTTTCCATTTAATATATTTGGACCAAGATTGACCACAGGTACCTAAAACCGTCAAAAGTGAAAATGCAGATAAGGGAGGACTGCTGTATATATTTCTATTTGTTAGTATTTGTCAGATTATCACCTAATACGAAGCTAGATCTGTACAGAGCCAGAATGGGCCTCACTACCCAGAGCAAAGGTCAACAAATTACAATGTGTGAACCCAACCTCCTCCCTCCCCCACCTGCGTTTGTAAATAACATTGTATGGAAGCACAGCCACCTCCATTTGTCTAGGAACTTCCCGTGGGCTGTTTTCACACTGCACCACAGCAGCTAGCAGATAGGTAACTGCCACAGAGACAGTAGAATCACAAAGCATAAAGTATTTACCATCTGGCACTTAAAAATTTTGTCTACCCCAAACTAAAGAATCCTCGTTTTGGATCTGGACGCAGCAGCATGATTGTTTCATGGAGTAGCACAACCACACACACTATTGATGATTCCCTAGAAAAACCCAGAAACAGTTATACTCAGGCTACTGTTTATCACAGAAAAAGGATACAGAATAGGGTCAGCAAGGAAAAACGACACAACGAGTGGAGTTTGCCAGGAACTAGGAACAGGTTTTCTCAGTCCTCCTACAGAGGAGTCACACGGGGCATACTGTTCCTTCAACAATGATATGTATGTAGCCCACTTGAGTCTCAGAGTGGAGGACTTTTATTGGAGGCTGGTTATATAGTGACAGGCACCTGCATGGCCAGCCATGATTTCCAAAACTCCAGACCCCCAGAAGGAAACCAGTGTCCACCAGAAACCACACTGTCTGCACAAGCTATCTTAACCCAGGTGTACACATATCCTTATCAATTAGTAATAGAGGAAACATTCCAAGGGTATGTGCCCAGGAGTTGGCCATGGGTCAGTCACAGAGCAGGCCCTCCTGAAGATATGTTAGAGTTGAACAATCAGGCCTGATGTGTTGATTTTTTCCTACTTACAGATGCAGGTTTAAGTAGTCTCCTTGCGGGGGAGATGGGGTAAGTACATTTGAAATAGGCCTCAGCATACCTTTATGAGAAGAAGGTGTAGTCAATTGGAAACTAACAGATGCTTGCCTCCCTAACGTTTTTCCCCCAGAACAATACCTGGATTTCTTTGGAAGAACCACCTCGCAGACAGAACTAATTTGAGGGATTGACTGACCCTCTGTTTCTGGGTTGGATCCTAACAGCTTATCCATTTATCTGGCCACAGTGATTGTTTCAGAGACTACCATGTGATCAAAGAAGAGCCTTTTAGGGGAGATTTCTAGGTAAGAAAGGTTGCTAATTTTCTGTTGTAGATATATACATAGATGTATATATTTCAATATGCTGTTTTCTCTCTGTTCTGTTCAGTGTGCAATCATGTGGCCTGGGTGTTTGCCAGTCACTTTTGTTGCCATTAATACAACTTGTATTATGTCCAAGCTCAGAAGTAAATAACAGCAAAACTGGGAGAAATGCAGAGAAAGAAAGTTGGAGCCTCAGAGGAACATCACCCTGACAGACAGCTCTTCTGATGCTGGTACGGCTCTGGGTTTTCTATTATGTGGGCCAACAAAAATTTCTACTTCTGTTTAATCTAATCTGAGCTGAGATCACAGTCACTGACAATAAATATTCCTGACTGATAAAGTAGCAATCGTTACTCGTTTACAAGTGAGAAAAAACTAGATAAGTTGCCTATAGTCACAATTAGAATGAATAACAGCACCAGGAGTCAGGAGCAGTTCTCTTTGTGTCCAAAAGTGATACTTTTTTTTTTCCTAATTCATGCAGCCACTAAATTAGAAGTTTCTTGTTGATTTCAGTCTGCCTCCCCAAGCAGGGTCAGCTGTGTATTTGAGACCTGCCATCCATTCAGATACTACAGGGGAATTTGTTGTTGCGTCATCAATTTTGTAGCTATTTCATCCTTACAAGTTGGGAATATATAAGCCTTGAAGTGAAAACAGAGTGGAGACCAAACTGAATGTTTCTTTGGTTTTGCATCCTCCTCCTCTTAACCATTTCATATATTACATTCCATTTTCCCTGAACCAGATATGGAGTGAAATAGATTTTTTATTATTCTGAGATTCCTAAAGAACTCTGGATTTTAGGTTCAAAAGTTAGATCCGAATATAAACAGCTAGTTGCATTTAACTTCTAGTAAAAAATCATCTGATATGATTTTACTAGGTTAGTCTATAATTGTATTTATCAAATATTCAAGCCTATGTATAATCATATTCATATGGGGGCGGGGGAGGGAGGGAAACTACTACGAATGTCCCCAGAAAGAAAAAGGTGAAGTATAACTGTGGGGGAAAAAATCTTTTTAAATATTCTCCTACTGTGAGCCTATTATAAGTGAAAAAAGATTAAAGGTGTGGTATAAAGGTGTATATTTAAATGACTACAAATAGCTGTTTAACTGGAGCTGCCTAGGGTACATCAGTAGCCCCTAAGTGATCAAAGGCTATTGCTGCAGGCAAGGTCCAAAACCACCTGCTTATATAAAGAACTTTAGATGGCAGGACTGATATTGTGCATGTATATTGATACTTCTTGAAACAACAATTTAAAAAAAAATTTTTTTAAGTATTTACCCAATACTGACAGAAGGCAAACAGATTGAGAGTTGAGTGTGTAGTTTTGCTTCCAACTCATCATTTGCCTTGTGCAGAAACATGATCATATCTTAGGATTTTTCACAAATTTCCTATCCTATTATCATTATCTACAGGAGGGGGAAAAAGTCAGGTTATATTGGAAATTAAATGAGCATCCTCTCACTCACCCCATAAATCCCAAGAGAAACTGTAAATTAAGATAGGTTTATTCTCTAAGTCCACCTTAAGTCCCACCTTTGTATAAAAGGTATATAGTGAACTAGTTACACTATTGTTATACATTTTTATGCAACCATAGGAAGAAATACATATTACAGCAGACTTAATAACCCACATATATGTACAAATAGGTAGATAACATGTAACTTTTATATATATAAAATATATACAAGATATATAATTATTTATACATATGTAGTATAATGTAAATATGATATATTTAACATATTATATGATTGAACCAAAAGTTATATAAAAGAATTCTTACTTGTACATTATGTAATGCACTGTGACATTTTTTATTCTATTCTGTCCTTTTTCATCTTTGACTTATCAAAATCTTTTCAAACCTGCTAATGGGTTTATGGCTCACAAATTAAAAAGCAAAAACTTACAGTAAGAAATAAATATCTAAGAATGTCCCAAATTTTTACTTCTGGAATTTATATGGCATCAAGGATAAGAACCATTGAAATAGACTTAATAGGATATCAGACATCAGTGAGGACACAGGAATACTTACTTGAAAGTTTTCCTTGCATTTGGGAGATTTTTCCACCAAGACACTTTTTTTCTTCTTGCAAAGCTCACAGTAAGACCATGGTATCCCAGCCTCCCTTGCAGTTATGTATGGCCAGGATGGAAGTAATGTTTGCCACTTCCCTGCTAGTTGTAAGTCTTCTCATGCATGGGCCTCATCCTTCACCCCCTGACATGAGGCAGATCAGCAGAGTGGTCTTGAAAGCCAGAACTGAAAATGGCAAAACCACAAGATGGAATAAGCCTGGGTACCTCAATCACTGTTCTCTGTTTTTAAATGTGTGTTTCATCTGTTTCTTATGATAATTTTACTCATTTGGATATATATCTCCAGCTAGCTTTCTCTTTTCTATAATTTTTCTTTGCTTATTTTTCCTCCTTCCTGCCTTGGATTAATCTAATTTTCTTTATTCCCCTCTATTGATTTGTAAATTATATTTAGTATTTCTATCCTTAAGTGGGTTGCACTGAAAATTTAACAGGCATTACTGACTTGAAGTTAACCAGCATCACTGCCAAGGTCCTGTCTTCTCTATTTGTTTTTCCTTGTGGGAGTACATTATTTTTAATGCTTATTTCACTGAAATTCAATATGCAGTGGGTTATCTTTGTGTTTGTTTGGTATATCTTTATTTCCCTCTTACAGGACAGCTTTGCAGGGTAAACACTTTCATAGTAACAGTGATTTGCTTTCTATACTTTAAATAAACTATTGCTTTATGTTTTCATAGTAATTTGTGTTCTTGTGGAAATTTGCATATTCAATCTAAGGTTATTTTTATAGGTAAGCCATCTGTTCTTTCTATTGGCCTTTATAATTTTCTGTTTTCTTTGGTGTTTTTCAAATTTCCAATGATACATGCGATGGTCTTTAAATACATTGCTTTAGATTTGATGTGCTTATTTATCCTGGAACTCTTGCTTTTTAATAATTCATGGAAATTTTCAGGTATTATCTCAGAGTATTGGTTCTCCCCATTTTCTATACTCTTCTGGAAAACTTGTAAGACATATGTTGAAATTTATTATTCTACCCACTATAGCTTAATCTCTTTCTCATCTTTTCTATCCCTTAATCACATTTTTGCTATGATCCTAAAAATTTACTCTGTCTTTCAGCTCACAAATAGAGTAATCTAGTAATCTACTGAAACTGCACATTTTATTTCTAGATTTTTTCAATTCTTTCAGTTCTTTGGTGATAGTGTTCTATTATTTCATTATGATTTGTGTGTGTGGGTTATATGTTTTTATATCATTTAAACACACAATTTATACTTATCTTTTTACATTTTTCTTTTGTTTCAAGTTCTTAGTCTTGAGAAAATTTTAACTCCTGTTTAGTGTGCCTGCTTACTCTTTCTCCTGTGGAACATTTCTGAATGTACTTTATAAACTTTATAAACAATGAGGCCTTTTGTTTTCCTTCATTTCTGCTGTTGTGGTTTCGTTGGGGTGGGAAGTACTGTTCACTCTGATTTGGGAAAGCATCCCATATGGAGACATTCTGCATTTACTTTCGCCAAAGGGGCAGGAGCATCACAAACAGAGAGCCAGTTTTTATGTTAATTTCTCATCTTGTATTTCAATATCATTGTTCAAGCTTTTGTGTTTTTTTTTACCGTTTTCTTTTAGTTTGTGGGAGATTATTTTTTTTTCCCCCTATCAGACTCCCCAACAGGAACAAGCTTCAGCAAGGCAGAATTTTCTAGTCCCCACTTCACATTTTCAAATTTGTACAGTTTGGGTTCATCTCATAACCTTGCACGGTCCCTGGGCCATGTCACCTACTCCTTCAATGGCCCTTTAGCTGTTAAAGCCAATATCTCTGTCTACTACATATGCAGCCCTAACCTTTTGCTCAGCTGTTACAGCATCAATTTGCATTCTTACTACTCTGCTTTGAGATTTTTGTTGTTATCTTTTCCCCTCGGTAGGTAGGAATTTCCCTTCTGTTCTTTTAAATTTGAATGGAGACTAATATTTGGATTATGTTTTATACAGCATTGCTATTTGTAGGCTTTCTATGAATTTATGATGCTAAAAAATAAGTTTATTGTCTTCTTTTTCCAATTAGTGAAGTATCATAAAATCTTTTTCCAATTAGTGAAGTATCATAAAATGTTTTTGCTAATAAAGAAATGTTTCTGGCTAGGTAAATTATACATAATTTTGATTTCAGATAGGAAGGGAGAGAGAGAGAGAGAGAGAGAGAGAGAGAGAGAGAGAGAGAGAGAGAAACATCAGTGATAAAAGAGAATCATTGATTGGCTGCCTCCTGCACACCCCACTCTGGGAATGGAGCCCACAACCCGGGCATGTGCCCTGACCAGGAATCAAACAGTGACCTTTTGGTTTATAGATTGACGTTCAACCACTGAGCCATGCTGGCTGGGCAGGAATTTTATTCTTATATATAAATAAATAGCAACAGAAACAGTAACTTGAAATATTGAATTCTATGGGTTAATTACTCACAGGAGAAAAAAATAGATAAATTGAACTTACAATTTAAAACTTCCATTCATCAAGAGACACTAAGTAAATTAAAAGCAAACTTTAAGCTTGGAGATAATATATTTAATATATTATCTGACAACTTGGGTTCAGCATATATAAAAATCTTACAAAATATTAACTTTTATAATAAAAACTAGAGGCCCTTTCATGCACTGGAGGGGGGTCCCTCAGCCCGGCCTGCCCCCTCTCACAGTCTGGGAGCCCTCAGGGGCGGGAGGCAACCCAGTGATCAGGGGAAGGCGACGCCCCCACCACACCTCTGCTGCTGCTACTGCCGGCAGCGCAAGCCTCGGCCGGCCCTGGTTACCTGAGCCTCAGGCGCCCTGGGTGGCTGGGGGGCTGAGGGGACTGAGGGACTCTGGAAGCAGGGCTGAGGTTACTATCAGGGGAAGGTGACGCCCCCATCACACCTCTGCTGCTGCCACTGCCGGCAGTGCAAGCCTCAGCCAGCCCTGGTTACCTGAGCCTCAATCGGCCCTCGGCATCTGGGGAGCTGAGGGGACTGAGGGACTCTGGAAGCAGGGCTGAGGTTACTGGGCGCCACCATCTTGTGGCTGTGGGTGCCACCATATTTGAGGGTGTGGCAGTCAATTAGCATATTCCCTCCTTATTGGCTGTGGGCACCACCATCTTTGTGTTGGCATGAGGGTCAATTAGCATATTCCTTCTTTATTAGATAGAATTACCAAAAGATAAAAATAGATACTTTACAAAAGATATAGGAATGGTTATTAAGCACATCAAAATGAATCAACATAATTATTCCTCAGAGAAATAAAAATTAAATTCACAACTAGACACCACTTCATACTTACTAGATTAGTGAAATTCAAAAAACTGCCGCCACCACCAACTGTTGGTGCCCATTTAGAGCAATAGAAACCCTCCAAACATTCGAGTGAAGGTATAAATGTTACAACCACTTGGAAATGGTTTGTTAGTTTCTTATAAATTGATTGTATAGCTACGTCATGACCCAGTAATGCCACTCTCAAGTATTTACCCAAGAGAAATGAAAGCATATCCTCCAAAAATGTTATAGCTTGATTTCTAATAGTAAAAATATGTAAACAACCCAAATGTTCACAAAGATAAGGGTAAAAAATTTGGATGCTACTTTTACAAGGAATCACCACTCAGCTCATAAAAATGAGTAAACTACTCACATGCAATAACTGCATGACACAAAAATATTATGTTGAATGAAAGGAAACAAACATGAAAGAACATATATGAATCATGTGAAGTTCAAAAACAGGGAAAACTAATTTATAGTGAGAGAAAACACAAAAGTTGTCTCTGCATGTAGAGATGGGCTAAGGGCTGAAAGGGAGCATTTGGGGACTTACTGGAGTGACGAAAATATTCTATTCCTTGACTGGAAAGTTGGGGTTAAGTACATTCATTTGACAAAACACATTAAATTGTTCACTTAAGATACTGTGTGTAAATTTTAGCTAAGGTCAAAAAAACATTAAATCCATGGGTAATAAAAATTCAGGACAGATACTTGATAATCTTATTGATAAGGATAAGCAATAACGCATTATTCTACTATAGGTTTCCTGGAGTTCAGCTTGGCCAGAGGAACAGTCTGAACGCTTTCTTGAAGCTTTATCTAGCTTTGAAGTTCTGAATTATTTCTACGCCTTCTAAAAGACAGCACAAAACTTTCTATTCTTACAAAGAGTAAAGAAGTAACCCTAAAAGAACTCCATAACCACACAGCTATTCCACTCTTCCAAGTAAATGCCATTAAGTAAAATGCTTACATTGCTCACGCTTCAGGCTTCCCCTTGGTAGCTAAAGCCAAGATTTTTTTCACCATCAACTATAAAGATTACGAAGGTGAACTAAGGGGCAATTCTGTTGCTGATGTGCAAGGCAGAACCCAACACAGCTTGTCCATCTGTAGCTCTCAAGTTTCTGTACTGCCGTCAGGGAGAACAGTGAGGGTTTTGTCAATAAATTTAGCACATTTGACACAGATATTTAAGACACGCAGGGAGCAGAGATTTACAACATGCTGCCATTTTTACACAGACAGTTCTCCTATTCCTATAAAGTCAATGGGGAAGTAGTAAGAGTGTGCTCCCTGCGGAACTGTTTTTCACACATTCTGTCATAGCAGATGCAGCTGGTGTTTCAACTACTTCACTCTAGACACCACCGAGTGACGAGTCTTAGAAAGGCTCTGTGAACGTGCCACATGCAAGGGAGAGTAATGGGCGAGAAAAAGCATCGAGGAGAGACACGGGAGCAAACAAGTCCTAACACTTGGTGATAAGTCCTGGGCTTCAGCGAAATCAAAGATGTTTTTAAATTTTCTGAAAAACTTCAAAACTGTCTCTGATGCAAAGGAAAAGCAACGGTCTTGTTTCGATTTGATTTGATTTGCTTTTACAGCATCTCATTGCATAAAATAAAAGGAAAATAAAGAAAGTGAGAACAATAGGCCATCCCTCTCTTCTCTTCCCTAGTAATAGAGTTTGGCAGTCTCTGTCCATCTCTAGTTCAAAGACAGATGCAAAATGAACAGAGCTCTATTCTTGCTCTGTCTTCCTGGGATTCTACTACCTCTTTTCTAATTTCTCCTATTACTTTAGTGCAGGTCACCTGACATTCTCACCTGAACTTCTGAAAATGCCTCCTATCTTATCTACCACTTTTGTGCCTTCCAAATATTCATCATCTAGTACTCAGAGGCATCTCATTAAAACACACATAAGATTATGTCGCTTCCCTTGGGAATGAATAGCTCTTAGAGGCTCTGATTGCTCCAGACTCCTTTCTAAGGCCATAAGAATTTAACAGGCACTATTCTGCTTATCTTCCTTGTAAAAATAATGGTAAATCTTGGAGATAGTAGGTTTAAGTAGGTATCTCTTGATATCAGAGGAGATGATCACTGTCTGGGGTGTATAGAGGTGGCCAGTTCTGGCCAATAAACATAAGATGAAGTCTGCTGGAGGACATCTGGGAAGTCTTGTCCTGGAATTGAACAAGGAGGATAAGGGAGAGGAGAAGGAGGAAGGGGGAAAGAGTAGAAGGTGGGAGAGGGGGAGGGAGGAAGGAATAGAGGAAAATTTTTTCTCTGATTGCTATTTCTTGCTTCTGCTATAAGTTGTATAAAAATGTTGTATATGAAGATATTGCAGCCATCATGCAACCATGTGGGTAAGGTAGGAGGAACTGCAAAAGTATATTCTCAGTCTGACATTGACTTGCTGGGGGGAGGGGAGAGGGGGGCGGGAATCCTGCATGACTATGATTCCTATCTATCTGTCCATCATGTTGAATTGACTCCAGGATCATGAGACATTGTTTACTTCCATGCATATTCAGACATGTTTCCCTCCTCACAGCCTTTGTCAAACTGCAGTATCGAATTGTATAGGGCATATCCAGGACACTGTCTTCTTCAGATATGTATTTATTACAGTAATTGTCCAGCAATGTCTTCAGAAACGGATCTCATTTTCTACATTATACAAAGCACCATTTGGCCTATAAGCTGCCTTTGCTCTTGCTGTTGACCCTCTGATGGAAATATTTTCCCTGATACTTATCTGACTAGTTTTTGTTTTTTATTCTTATCCTTCAACTTTCAATGGATATACCATTTTCTCAGAGAGGTTGTCCCTGGGAATCCCAAGTAAAATGAAACTCCATTATCTTCTCACACAACTTAGT
The DNA here is from genome assembly GCF_000147115.1 of Myotis lucifugus. NCBI lineage: Eukaryota > Metazoa > Chordata > Mammalia > Chiroptera > Vespertilionidae > Myotis > Myotis lucifugus. The sequence goes on from NW_005871159.1 coordinate 1,432,684, forward strand.
GATAAGTTTCCTCATAATCCTCGCCAACGTTTGAATTGACTTTATTTGTTTAATGGCACTCTTTTCACTACCCGTAGGACTATAAGCAAAGGGCTGTATCTGTCTTTTTCACTCTTAAACCACCTGTACCTTGCCCAATGTCTGGCATATAGAGGACACTCACTATTTCTTGAATGAATAGATGAAATACAGAAGGAAAGCAGCAGGCTGAAAGGTAGGAGGGGAGGGAAGGAAAGAAAGGTTTTCTTGAACTGAGGCACACCAGTATTTTGTAATAACCAAATCTGAATTCATTTGAAGTCAGAGAATGAGAAACTTTGGTGGTTATAATTAATATAAACTATTTTGTGTGTGTGTGTGTGTGTGTATAGATATATATATAATTTTTTATGTTGTGTATAGATAACCATAAGAATGCACCTTCACCCTGACTGGTTTTGCTCAGTGGATAGAGCGTCGGCCTGTGGACTGAAGGGTCCTGGGTTTGATTCCAGTCAAGGGCATGTACCTTGGTTGCGGGCACATCCCCAGTAGGAGGTGTGCAGGAGGCAGCTGATCGATGTTTCTCTCTCATCAATGTTTCTAACTCTCTATCCCTCTCCCTTCCTCTCTGTAAAAAAATCAATAAAACATATTTTTTTAAAAAAAGAAAAAAGAATGCACCTTCTAAGTATGCCATGAAGAGAAACATGAGTAGGAAGTCTGATTATTCAGGGAAGAAATCATTCAGCTCTGACTAGGAAAATGCCCTCTGGCAGTGTCTCATTGGGAAGAAACCATTCAGGAAGTACTCAGAGCACTGACCTAATACCAGGAGTAAGTTAGTGTAAGCCATGTTGTTAAATTTAGCAAGAAGCTAAAAGAGGAAAGTCATGCAGGGGCAAATTAGCAGGGTAACAAATTCTTAGAGTTACCTTCACAGAGTAAACAATTTGGATACAATTGGTGAATTCCAGCATGAGAATTTATTGTCCAGTGGTATTAACAGGCTTCCCTATCTTTCTCATCATACCTCATTCCAGCCTATAAACCTAAATATTTTCTTCTTGTCTCCATAATTTTGACCTCCAGGATTCCAGATCTTAGTTGAACAATACTACAGTCCTCTTTACTTTGACCTCTGACAAGTTTTGTCACTGTCATTTTGAATGTTGATGATGATGGGAAAAGATTTGATGGAGTCTGGATTTCTGAGCTCTAGTGTCAATTTGACAGCCAATAAGCTGTGTAAGTGCGATTGGTCTTGGTCCCAGTTTTTCTTATTTGCAAAAGATGCACACAAAAACATTCTCTCTAAGTTATATTTCTAATTTCTCCAAAGCTAAGGATGTCATGTTTGGTGGGCAATTCCAGCAATTGAAAGATTCATTTCCCCTAAAGACATTTATTTATACACCACCAGGGGTGGATGGCAGGGCCTGACTTGTATATGCATTTTGGGAATGCCAAGGCAAATTTCCTTTAAAATTCCTCTTTTAATTATCTAATAAATGAACATCAAATACATTTATCTGAATTGATGTTGGCGATTGATTAAACCTAAATATGCTATTTGTTCAACCCACCCAAAAGATTCAGTATGATTGTCTACTCTTCTAAATTAAATTTTTAAAAATGTATTTTTTTCTCACCTCCACATCTACTCTATAAACTCATTGTGATGATTCTTTGCATAAAATATATATTGAGCCCATCATCACAGCTGTCACTCTCCAGTCCAGGCCATCGGCTCTCAGCAGGTCCACAGCCACCACTTCCCAACTGATCACCCTGCTCCCACTTTTGGTTGCATTCTCTACAGAGTAGCAAAAGGGAACTTGTAAATATGTGATCCTGCTGTGGAAAGTAGTTCACAACTTCCCACTGTCCTTAGGAAAGAAATGGAATGTCAGTGTGAACTGGCCCCAACCCTTCTCTCCAGCCACCTCTTCTCCTCATTCCCCAATCCTTTTTCTCTGACCCTTTGAGACTCACAGCTCTTTCCAAGAATATCATCCTCAAAACCATCTTTTACCATCTCCAATGACCCAATCCCTTTTATAACTTCCATATTTCTGACAGATTTAAGATTCATCAAGGATTTGAGACCACCTTCAACACATCACTTTATTGTCTAAACCACAGCTTCTACGTTAGCATTTTATTTCTTTATTAAACCTCTATATACATCAACTTTTTCATTTGTCAAAAGGGAATGATAGTATATGCCCTTTAGGATTATCATAAGGTTTAAGTGTGTGTGTGTGTGTGTGTGTGTGTGTGTGTGTGTGTGTGTGTACATCAAACATGGGGTGTAGAGCAAAGTAAACTCTCAGTGATTGAATATGTGGTCCTGGGCTAAGGAAGAGATAATGATGAATAAAGACGTTTTCAAAGCAGATATTTAGATGACTTTATCTTTCTTCTTTTTATTTTTCTATTTTTTGAAATGTATGTTTAAAAATATTCTTACATATTGCTATATGCTTTACCTTCTTTCCTTAGTCTGCTAATCTGCTTCAGCTGTTAGTTTAGTTTTGTTTTTCTTTCAACAGAGTATTGAGAAAAGCCTGAAACATTGTTGTTTGAAAAAAAATTAGCTCTCTTTTACCTGTACATTGGCCAATTCTCAAAATAATTATGAATTCTCTTACATTTATCCCATGATCATCCCTAGTATAACATCAAAAATGTATTCAGTGCTGAATTAATTCCTTCAGTCAATATTTATTGTTTATGTATCAATAGACTTTTTGGACTTCAAGGAACCAGTACTGCCCACCTGTGCTTTTCTTAGTCTCACACCATTCCTGATATCACCAAGTACAATATGGAGGTCGACTGAACGAATACTCAATATAGTCTTAATTTAATACTGTAAACAGAGATCTGAAAAATAAATACAATAAAATCAGCATCTTTTTTCTACTTGCCTTCTAATATTTTATGAAAGTTGTTTGGATTTTGTAGAATATTTTAATGTTTTTTTAATTCACATAAATCAACAAATTAGTTATTCTTAAAAAATTTATATACTTTAGATTTGTTACATTATAAAATCACTTTTTAAATGAGGCAGAAGCAAAAAGTAATAAATACAATCTTGTGAGTGCATGAATGATTCCTATTCTCAGAGCTTTCTTACATAAATAATAGATGCTAGTACTCATATCATAATTACTTATAAAAGTATCTGCCACTCCATTTTTCTTTTGTATTTAATTTAATTTCTTAGACTTAAATACACATTATGTAATTATTATAACACTTCTCTAAATAAAAAAGAAACAAAAATATTTCAGGCTAATAGTATCATCAATGACTGTTCATCTTACAGATGAATCTGAGTTAATAAAGGTAAATTTTTCCAGGTATTAATTTTTCAAGAATTAGTAAAGGTAATTTTTTTTCTAGTTGTCTGGGCCTAACACACAGGTGTTTTTGTCTTAAGGTGGAGTTCATTTTCACGGTCCTGAAAAAGAATGTTATATTAATTATCATCCGTATCCTGACTATTCCCTTACCCTATAACCAGTTGTCAGTTAAGACCACCTATAATATTTTCTTCCTCTACTCTGTTGCTTTATTTCCTTGAATTATAATTATTAAATTACCTTGCTGACTTCTTCCCCACCTTTTACCCATGTAAAGGCAGGGAATCTTTTTACATTACCCTTCTCATTGACTTAAATTATGCTCTTAAATTAGTAGATTCTCAGTAACTTTTTTACTGACTTGAAACTTATGAAAGCTATGCACTTTTTTACTGAGCTGAAAAGCTACATTTTTTTATAAAGTTAGTCATGAAAATGATCTTGTGCTCAAATAAAGGAAAATTTTTTTGTTAAACCTATTGTCCATTTGATAAGTTGGGAAATGATAGGTAGTGCTGGCTATCATCTAAAATTTTTCATCCATCATTTCTGTCCCTTTTCTTTCAAGAGGCATCTGTATCTACCACATACCTTTGAGATGGGATTATGTGAGACAAAAGCAAACACCTATTGTCAATACCTCAAACTCCAAACACCACCTATGGTGTTTGACTGACATGACATATACCTTTAACAAGAGCTGTCTTACAAAGAAACCAGGAAAGAGACAGGCAGGCAGACTTCAGACAGTGACTTAAAGTGACTGGCATTCTTCTTTTGACAGTTTCATTTTACTATAGCTCAAGTCACCTTATCTTTCTACTCCTCATAGATTTCTAATTTCCAGGTAACTCGCATCTTAGAAAAAGAGGGGAAAGAAAAGGAAACATTAGTAGGGCTTAGGAACGCAGAGTGGTGAAGTTTAAGTGGCTCAGTTTTCTCTAGAAACAACACTTAACAGTTGTAATTTTCCTTTAAGTCCACTTAAGAAAACTAAAAAATAGAAACAGAGGCATAGATACATGGAACAGACTGACAGCTGTCAGAGGGAATGGGGTTTGGAGGACTGGATGAAAGAAGGTGAAGGAATTAACCAAAAAACACATATACTGGTACATAGGCAATGCTGGTGTGGTGACAAAGACAGACACAGACAACGGTAGCGTGGTGACAGCTAGAGGTAACGGGGTGGAGAATAGGTGGAAGGGGGCAATGAGGGTAAAATGAGGACTGCTTGGGGCATTGGGCACATGATACAATGTGACCATTACGTTTTATTGAGTTGTACACTGGAAACCTGTATGTTTTTGTGAACCAATATCACCCCCCAATAAATTCAATAAAAAATAAATGAAAGAAAATAATAAATCCCTATGCATATTTTAAAAAAAATATTTTATAAAAGAAGAGTGTTTTGATAGCCATATGAGATTGACTTCTGTTATTTTGGTCTAAGATACACTTACCATTTTCTTTTAATAACAGCTTCTTTGTTTTATTTGGGTAAACAACCCTCTCCCCATCCTCAGTTTATGACTCTTCAACCAATAGATACTCTGTCTCTGGAAGCAAGTACTAGCACCCATCTAGTCTATCAGTTTATTCCATTCTCCATCAGTAAGGAAGCATTCATCTACAAGTAAGAGGTAACCAACTAAAAGTGACAAATCCATTAAATAACTAATTCCAAGTTATATCAGCAGCTTCATAATTTCAAGCTGTTGTATAGATGTCCGTAAGACTCTCTTGGCTTTTCCATCATAGTTACATGACTGCATCTACAAGCAAGAAGGAAGAGTGCATAATAGGGTGGAATGAAAAAACATTCTTCGAATACTCATCTCACCTTTTATCCTGGAGAAAAACAGTTCCCAAAAATCCTTCAGAAGATTTTATTTGTATCTGAATAGTCACATCTGCATCATGTGGCTACCCTTAGTTATAAGGAATAGAAAATCAACTATCTGGTTTATTGTGCTGATATCATGGGAAGCATGTGAAAAAGTCAAAGGGAATAGAGGTTACTGAAAGTCACTGATGAGGAATCATGCAATGTCATCTACAATATATTCCTTTGGCCACTGGGATTGTCAAGAATGGGCATGTAAGCCAATCCAGGCCAATGGGACTACATAAATTCTCTTAACCGATATGTATTTAACCAATTTTATGCTTTAACTAATACTCTTTATGCCTTCAGTAAAACATAGTGATTGGCAACCATACACACTAAATGTGGTCTGTCTGACTTAACAATTTTATTATCAAGGGTCATCAATGTTTTTCTCAAATTTATTGTACTTATAACATTATATTAAATATTAACTATCCTAATGAAATCTGAGTAAAAAAGGAAGGTGTTATTTTTATGAAAAGTTGAATGCTTTGGATAGAGTAGGTAAAAGAAAATAATATAGAATTAGATATGAATGACACATCAATAAATAAGGAGGGAATTTTTAAAAATCCATAAAGTTTATACACAGGTTTATGTTTCACTTTAAATATACCTACATTGAAATCATAGATGATTCATTATAAGATTTATGCAAGAATGAAAACCTGGATCCTTAATCAGGAACACACACACACACACACACACACACACACACACTAAATTCAGTCCCACCTGAATAAGATATAAGCAAATACATACACTATGCTAGTTTCTTACTATTTCTGCAAATACTTATCACAATTTAGGTGGCTTAACGCAACACAAATTTATTTATTTTTTAGTGATAGAGATCAGAAGTCTAAAATCAAGATGCATTCCTCAATTGACAAGATTATATTTCTTTTAAAACCTCCAGGGGAGAATCTGTTTCCTTGCACTTTTCAGTTCTCGAGGTCATCCTTGGTGTGTGGCCTCTTCCTCACGTCACTCAACTACTTGCTTTCATCATCACATTTCCTATTTCTGATTCTGAGCTTACTTTCTCCCCTCTCATGAGGACCATTGTGATTACATTGGGCCCACTATAATAATCCAGGGTAAGCTCCCCATCTCAAGGTCCATAACTTAATCACATTGCAAAATCCCTTCTACCATGGAAGGTAACATGTTCTGGGGATTGAGATATGGACATTTCTGGGGGGTCATTATTCAGTCTATGACATGCTCCTCTCTGTTTAGGCCATTTTGCATTAATTTTCCATATATTTCAACTAAAATATTTCTGAATAATATAGCACATAAGCCTTAAGTGGATGAGTCAGGAGGTGTCAAGAAAAAGATTAATGATAGCAAGGGCAAGAAAAAAAAGCACAAAATAACACACAAGAATTATTAATAGCAAATAAAATCTATTTTAAAATTATATGAGCATAGAATAAAATACAGTAGGACTAATATCTGTCACTAAGGTAAGATCTCCATCAGGAGTTGGAAACAACGGGTAAAAGGACAGACAAGAGGGGAGATAAAAATTCTAGCATATTATAAAGAAAAAAGAATAAACAAAAAATAAATTCATTGTATTAAAGTTAACAAGGGTCCTGTTTTAAGAAATAAAAATTCATTTGAAGTGGCATTCTAAAGCTAAAGTCATAATCAAGTACAATATTATAAAAATGAACCCTATCAAAGTCAAACTTGCTCTTTCCACACCTTATCTTTCTCTTTTTTTCTTCTGCAAGAAGAAAAATTATTTTGGTTAAGTCAAAAAAGTTTCAAATTTAGGGAGGAGTCCTTAGTTAGCAAGAAGTTCCTCATCAAGTAATTAAATACTACACAATGAGGTAAGTCCCAATGTAGTTGATGGATATAAATTTTATTTAACAATCAATCAGTAACTATTTAGTGTCTGTAATATGAAGACCATTGGAGGAGAAACATTACCTTCTACCTTCCTTTCAGGAGTTATAGACAATCTGAGAGATATAATAGAATATAGAGTTTTACCGCCCATGCCCAGAGCATGTGATGCATAAATATATGCTAGTTAAATGCATAGATATAAAAATTCTTCTATATCTTACATTTCTATTGTATTGTGTCCAAAGACATTTTTCAGGAAAAAAGAGAAAAAAAAGAGGATAGGAGGAGGAATCATCCCAATATAAGGAAACAATTTCATATACTAGGAATTGAGACACACTAAAGAAACTCACATATTGACCATTTAATTTAAAAAAAATTTTAATACAATCCAGGATTTAACTCTTTCTCATATCATAGAGGAGACAGAAGTCTGATCCATGCAATCATCCATCTATGTCCCTGTCATCTTGAGGGATCCTAGCTTTTTCACTGGATCATCCACATCTAGACAGCAGTCAAGGAAGAAAGAGCATGAAGCGGGGTACCAGAAGTTTTCAGGCTCTGAACTGGTCTGGTAGTGGCATATATCAGTTCCTCCCACATCCCACTCACCAGAACTCAATCATATGGCCCCACTTAGATGCCAAGAGGATAGGAATTAGGCTGGCAATTTGATCAGGAACGGGAGAGCCCGAGTTTCCATTCCTTTAACTCTCCAAAATGACCATTCAATTTCAACAATTGTTATGAATCAGTTCTTGGCCACTTACTACTCTGCAAAATGAAAAACAGCAATCTCCTCTCACAGTACTTTCTGGTTTGGAGAGACTCCTGTTGAGGTTATACTAACCTCACAAGGAAGCAAAATATTTTCTTCAAAGTTGCTGTTATCTATACAATCATTTGTGGGGCACAGACCCTTCACAAAGTGAGAAGTGTCTTCGTGGCAGTCAATCTCCATCCAGCCTGAAAGAGAGAGATGTTTCATTTTCTCCTCCTGATCCATATGCCACTCACAAATCCACAAATAAAAATATAAACACTTACCTGAGAGGAGAGGGAAAATTACCTTTAAATCCTTTTCTTGATTAGATTGCTCCACTTAAAAATCAATGACAACAACAAAAGTTCATTTCTGTACTAACTTATGAATAAGCTCTACTGCTGTGTATTCATTCAATAACGCCATGTCCAAGGCACTAGAGTACAATGGAAGGCACTAGACTATGGAAGACTTTACTTTCACAGAGCTTAAGATCTAGTGTGAATGACAGACAATTAAATAAATAAATAACCACTGTGACAAGTTTGACAATTTCATATGCTTGCTCCTTGACCTTGTTCATCTCACCCACTCATTTCCAACTAAAATGAGTAATCAAGTTCATATCTATTTTTACCATGTGTTTCTTTTCTGAACATGGTACTGTCAATTTCAATTGATTGCTGAATGCCTACATAGGTACATGCATCTTCTGTTAATATCACAGCTATCCAAAACTGATCCAGTCATTTCCCTAGACAAACTGAGTTTTCTCGTGCCATTCCTTTAAACTCAGTTAACCATATTAACTCCCTTCTAAGTCTGTATAAGGTCATGTTAACAGGTAAGTTAACAGCTATTGACTCTAAATTGTTTCTTGATCTAAGACGCCACTGAGCAGTCACTTCTCAAATGTGTTATTCCCTATGAAGACTAAAGAAACTGAACAAAGGTAGTTAATCCCAAATTCATTCCTAGTCCTTAGGAAATAATTTGAAAATATTTTTCTTGCTAATCAGATAATTTGTGATATCATCTTTTCACATGATGGATAGCAAATTAATATTAGTTTGCACATGTATTCCATGTTGGGACCACTTTGTCTTTTTTGAGGGATTGTTTAATACACACACACACACACACACACACACACACACACACACACTTGCTCACCCCACATCTTACTCAAGTATTTATTATCATCTTCTGTTCAGGCATCATATCTGAGAGGTCTGACCTTATTTCTTAATACTGAAGAACTGAAAAGTAAGAATAAAGGAAGTCAAATCAAGTGGTTGGTATGTGTTTCTTAGTAATTTTATTATTGCTTTCTTAAAGTTGTCAATGTACAATCTTGAACTTAGCAGGCATAGTAGTTATCAGGCAAAGGAGTTGGCATATCTTCCAGTCTTATTCAGATGCTAGTTTGCAATAATCTTCTGAAATCCACAGGGGATGTTTTGGAGAGAAGCTGTGAGACAGTAATCAGAAAAAGATATTCTAATGTTTAGTTATATGACAGTGTAGCAGAGGCTCCTGGGGGATATGGCAGAAGCCCCAATGGTTGATTCATTTTAACAGGGTTGAATAAAGCAGAGAAAACAACTCTCAGAGGGAATCTCACACTGATAATTCTTGAAATGAGCTCAAACATGTGTTTTCTAATTTCTGTACTCATTTTTTCAAGAATTTACTTTTATTTTACTTTCTCTTCCTTTTATTCTCTTTAGTTTTATATTCCATATTTATCAGCTTCTAAGATTTATTTAATTTTTACTGTGAGTACTGAAATCTTAACAAAGGATACAGAGACATTCAAAAAACACAAGTTTAAAAGAAAACAATTCCAGATGAATTTCTTAATTATCCCTATTTTGCTTTCTAGATGTAAATAGATGACATGTATATAGTAGGCATTGTTTTTGGAACATTACAAACCAGAATGTTGCCATAGCAACTTCAGCCACCTCCATGAGAAATGAACTCCCAAGGGGTATGGAGTCCTTGGCAGTTTACACAGCACTTTCAAGCCATAAGTGCACTCATTATTTATTATAATCATGTAATTAAGTAAGGCTGTTAAATCATCCTTATTTTCAAATGACAAACTTCAGCATAAAGAGGTTAAAAGATTTGTCCAGGGTGGTGTTAACAGATAAATGGCAGATTCAAAACTGAAAGTCATGTCTTCTGAACCTAAGAATCATGCATTTACTAGAGTCAGCCTAATTACTAAAAATAAGAATCTATCTCTAGTTGGACTAAATATTTTTAAACTGTGGGAGTTATAAAATGATCTGGCTGAACATTCTCTTGTTCTTTGTTTTGTTAAGGTAAACTTAAGGTCTAAAACCTATAGGTATGGGGCTTCAGGTCCTTCCTTGATAGCTGTGATTTGAGCAATTAGCTGTGGTGACTTCATTAACAGATAGTCCTTTCAGAGTCAGTGATCTAAACCAGTCACAGCTTATCAGTTACTCTAGTCCAATCTCTGAATTGGGGCTTTCTCTGAGGAAAGGAAAATATAGCATCTCCTCCAAGATGGAGACATGAAAAAACAAAATTTTACAGGAAGGATGAACATGTGAGAGAAGATAAGTGGTCGACTTATGAATTAAGAATGGTATCATTAGAATCCACATGTAAGTGAGATCATGTAATGCTTGTCTGGGAGAAGCCTGGAGCAGGATGGAGGGAGTCAACAGGGGGGAAAATGGGACATCTGTAATACTTTCAACAATAACAATAAAAAGAAAGAGTGGCATCAATGAATCAAGCAATACGTTTAAATCAGGGGTTCTCAATTGCAGCTTTGTTTTGCCATCCAGGGGGCATTGGGCAATGCCTGGAGATAGATTTGGTTGTCACCACTGGGGGATGTTACTTGCATCCGGTGGGCAAAGGCCAGGGATGTTATTAAATATCTCACAGTGCACAGCACAGCCCCACAACAAAGAATTATTTTGTCCAAAATGTCAATCGTGAAACTGTTGAGAAATCCTGCTATAAGAAATACAAATAATTTAATTGTTATGCATTTGACTATCTTATAAATGTAGTTCTTGCAATTGGTTTGTTTAGAGTTTACAATTAAAAACATTTTAAAAAGAAATTATTAAACATTCCATGGCCATCATAGAAAAATTTGAAAATACAAAGTGGCATAAAGAGAAAAAAATCAAATCATCTTAAATCTCACTATCTATATATATAAAAGGCTAATATGCTAAGTGTCCTTCCCACTGTCTGACCAGTCGCTATGATGCACACTGACCTCCAGGGGGCAGACGCTCAACGCAGGAGCTGCCAAGCTGCAGTGACTTTGCAGTGGCGGTTCTTGGGTGATGCATCCTGAAACCAGAGTGGTGGGTGCCTGATCCTTCCTGGGGCTGCAAGATTCCACCTTCTGCCGCGGGTTATGTTGTTGCTGGGGCACTGTCGGCCTGAATCTGGTTTACTACACACTTGCATTTGCATTCTACACCCTGTATGACAGAAACTTTGCAGAGTGCCCTCTCTCACTCTGGGACCCCTCAGGGGATGTCAGAGAGCTGGTTTCGGCCTGATCCCCACAGGCCAGGCCGAGGGACCCCACCTGCTAGAGGGACCCTGCTCACTCCACAGATGCCTTTCAAGCCACTGCGCCACCTCAGGTGTGGCTGGCCTGGGAAGAACCATGGGAGTTTGGCTCCAGGGCGTGTCTGGCCCATCTTGCCCAGTCCCGCCCCTCCTGCCACCTTCTAATTAATTTTCTTTCAATGTGCACAAATTCATGCACCGGGACACTAGCCTAGTAATAAATACTTTCTAGGATTTCTTCTTATAGACTCTATATTACACAAATATTCACATATATACTGGCATTCTGGGACAAAAATCAATCATATTATATTTTCCTATAATTTACCAATATATTGTCAATAATCCACTATGTCTAATAAATCAAGATTTACCTAATTTTTTAAATATGTTTTTATGGATTTTAGAGAGAGAGAAAGGGAAAAGGATAGAGACATTGATTGACTGCCTCCTGCATACCCCCTACTGGGGATTGAGCCCAAAGCTCAGGCATGTACCCTGATCTGGAATCAAACTGTGACCTACTGGTTCATAGGTTGATGCTCAACCACCTTGCCATGCCAACTCGGGCTACTTAATTGTTTCTAAAGACTGACTCGTATTCAATGTACAAATGTAACCAATTATATTACCTCTTTTTAATAGCTATTTAGATTAACTTCATTATTTCTTGCTGTTATAGGCAATATTATCATGAATATTCTTATGCATAAATTTTGGTATACATGTCTGATTGTTTTTAGCATTTCCTAAAAACAATATTTTTGGGTCAAGGGAGATGTGTAGTTTTATTTGGTACACTTTGCTAATTTCGCCATATAAAGGTTACATTAACTAACAAACTCATATTTAGTGTCCATTGTAAATACATTTAATGACATATTGAAAATCATTCCTTGAACTTCTATGCTAACATACAAAAAGAAAAACTCTCATGATGCATGTATGCATATATGGGTGAATTGTCTGAGTCTATGACCTTCATCAGGATCATAATCCTCAATTTGTGGAACTAAATAAGAGGTTTTTAAATTGCTCTAATCCCCAATTTGTGTTAATCCAAGTCAATAAAGTTTTTAAAATGTCTGAATTCAATGTATATGTCCATTTGGGTACTTTTAAAAAAGGAGAGACATGACTGAGACCAGGATTCAGTACAAGCAGAATTCATGGCAGAAATGAAGAGAAAAAAAATGTAATACCTCACTCTCCAAAATATTGGGAATTGTGATGATTTTTCTATTGTTTGTAGAATGGGTTATGAGAACATTTTTTTAAATTTATAAAAGGGAAGCCTGTCCCTGTTGTGCTGGAAAATTTGGGCACACCCAGACCACTGGCATTTGGGTTACTCATAAAAAAAATATTCAAGGAGAGAATAAATTTAAGGAAAATGTCAAGGCTTGTGCATTACTGTTTGTTTTCCAAAGCCAGAGGGGAAAATGCCACTGTGGTGGCAAGAAAAATGTTTTGCTATTCCCCTCTCCCATTTGATATAAAAAAAGATATTTATTTTAAAAATTTAGTACATTTGCTAAAAATTAACACAGAGGTGGGGTTTCAGCTAATTATCCTACTCTCAAAAAAAGGCAGTAGGGAAATACTTATTAATGCCTAAGCCGTAAGATATACAAAAATGCAGGCAATATTTCATTGTGACACCCAGGAGACCCGTGTGTGACACAATATAGAGTCTATGTGTATCTCACTCTCCACAGGAATTAATTTTGAAGCAGCAGAATGCTGTGAATTGGCTGTAAAACAATGTTGAAGAAACTCAACACAGAACAGAAGGCACACTTTCCTTAGGAAGAATGCTGATAAAATTTTAATGAACTAACATGTTGTCATGGGGATTTGTTGCTATTCATTAATTCATTGTGCAGTTCCTCTATAGTTTTGCTGAAGTTGAGTGACAAATTGTCAAGTAGCTGTTCAGGTGGTTTACATTGCCTCATTGATACCCTAAATTTTGGGGGTAAATTCTTTTTGAGATTTACCCCATTGCATGTGGGGTAACATTTTTCAGCACCATGTGCATTCAATTGTATTTCAAATGAAACTCCATCTCTAGGGTAGGCCTTTGACTCTGCAAAACAGTGGAAATAATCACAAAATGATTGACAGCTCTGGTCACAGATGGGGACTACCATAGGAGCCAGGGCTGGGGAAGTCTCTACCATACAAAATAGTCAACTGGCTGCCTATGTGTTAGGGTAAAATTCTCAGTATAAAAGAATAATTCAATCATAAAATTGAAGAATGCCAGAGCTTGGAGAGATCTCAAAATTTGTCTAATGAACCAGTTGGGTTCATTATTCATATGAGAAAAATGCGAAGGTCCAGAGAGATAAAAAGTTATAGAAGATGTGATAGGTAGAGAAAGGATTAGAAACTAAGTATTTTGATTTACATCTATTTTTTTTACCAAAGGGCCCCCCCTAGGTTTCTTGTCTTATTCTTTTCACTTCCAATAGCCTTCATGTTTTCCCCTTGAAATTAACCTTAATGGCAAAATAATGTGAAACAATATCCCTGGGGTCTAGGGACATAGCCAGGGGTGGCTTATCATCAACTATCATATTGTTTTTTTAAATGCATATTAATGTTATGCTATAAAGAACCAAGTTTGTAGAATTCCCCAAGTCTTTGAGTAAAATGGATGCTTTATGAAGATTTGGAAAACTTATCTAATACTTTATATTCCCCTTGGCTGCATAGCCAGTCTATGATAACCAGGTGAGGATGATAGACAAAAAGCAGTCAGAGCACAGATTTTTTTAAAAATTTCTTTATTGTTGTATTACAGATGTCCCCTTTTTTCCCCTCATTGACCCCCTCCGCCCTGCTCCCACCCACTCCCCAGGCCTTCACCGCACTACTGTCTGTGTCTATGGGTTATGCATATATGCATATAAATTCTTTGGTTAATCTCTGAGATTCATCCGTCTGTTGCATGCTTCCATGTCTCTGGATCTATTTTGTTTGTTAGTTTATTTTGTTCATTAGATTCCACATATAAATGAGATCAAGTGATACTTGTCTTTCTCTGACTGGCTTATTTCGCTTAGCATAACACTCTCCAGGTCCTTACCACGTGTGTCCTTATCCTAGTTACCATTAAACAACATTGAAGGGACTCGATTCCTGCCTCTGTGCCCCGGTGGAGGCCAGCCGAAGGGACAAGCACACACCATTCCATGGTGATGGTGGCACTGGGAAACAGCCCGTTGGGAAAAAACCCACCACCTGGCTCCAAACAATCATATTTGCAGAGACAGCCAAAAGTGAGGATGGAGAGGTTTTTGTTTTTGTTTTTATCCTATCTTCCTCCCACCTGTGAATTGTTTGAGGATATCAGTTTTACATAAATTTGTTGACTTCCCATTTCTGCAGAACACCGAGGAGACTCAAATTCATAATATGCAAATACACTAAATGCCCAAAGCAAAATGCTAGAGAAGAAATTTTTTAAAAAAAAATTTAAGAACTCAGTATTAAACTCCAATAGCTTCATTTTTTATTCTACATGCTTGCTACTCAATGTAGCCATTGGACCGTCAGCATCACCTGGGATCTGCTAGAAATACAGCATCTCAGGGCCCACCCCAAACTTAACGAAATCAGAATGTGCCTTTTAATAAGATCCCCAGATGATTCATATGCACATTAAAGTTTGAGAAGCTCTGGGCTACATAATACCAACGGAGCATCCTTACATGTAGAGCTAATAACACACATAACATATAACCCAAAAAGTGACACTTACTAGTATCTTACCTCTCTGTTGTTCCCAGCAGGCAAGAATAATTACTACTCTATTGCATTCTACTTTTTAAAAGAAGTTTCTATTGCTACATTTAAAAGCTTGTTTAACCGGTGTTGTGTATATAACAAAAATATTTGCTATTTTTTACTTCCTCACAAGAAATGCAATGCTTGTAAAATACCAATACAACTTTCTTAGCTAATGGCTATATTCAATTAATAGCAGCTGCTAACATTCACTGGGGGCTCTTTATGTGCCAGGCACTGCACAACATAGATTACGTACATTACCCCAATTCATCTTCTCCACAGCCCAAAGATGTGGGCAAAAATATCATCTTTATTTTATAGGAGAATTTAAAACACAAAGGTTAAGTAATCTGAGAACACAGTTAGCAAGTAAAAGTGAAATATAAACCCACAAAAGTGGGATCTGCCATACATCATACTAGTTTTTGGTGAAACCACTAGAATTAGAAAACAAAGCCTAGACCAAAACATAAGTATTTCTTCAACCTAACATCAGTCTTCAACCATGACATGTTTTTATTTTTTAGAAACCCTAATCACTAATAATTATATGTCTGCTATACCTGTAACAGCTTTTTTAAAAAGAGTGATTAGTGCCTGGCCAAAATGGCTCCATAGTTGAGCATCAACCTATGAACCAGAAGGGCACGGTTCGATTCCTCGGTCAGTGCACATGCCCAGGTTGCAGGCTCCATCCCTCGTGTGGGGCATGCAGGAAACAGCTGATCAATTATTCTGTCTTATCACTGATGTTTCTATTTCCTTCTCCCTTCTTCTCTCTAAAATCAATAAAAAATATTTTAAAAAACTATATTAAGCAGCTAAGAAGGTTTATAATGCTCATAATTAACTTTAAATAAGATTTGAAGTCTTCAAAGATGATAAAAATTATTGATAACCTTTGACTTAATAATTTTACTTGAAGCAAATCCATTCTAGAATAAAAAGCAGAAATAAATCAGAAATAAGAGTTATTCCTCACAGCCATTTATGTCTCTTTAAATTTAACTAATATGAAATCCAACATTAGAGTATTACATAAGTGAATCATGATGTATTCATATATTAAAATATAAAATTATATTTGCAAAGAATTTGCTATGATTTGGAAATTTGTTCATTAAATAAAAAGATTGGATACTACCTACATAAAATGTGATATATTTTTCGCTGATATATATTCTAAAAGTAATTACCTATGAATGTTGATATTAAGTTTATATTGTTCTTTATTCTTTATATTTTTGTGTATTGCCCAAAATACATAGGCATTATTCTATAAGTAACTTTACAATTTTTCAAACCAGGAAAATTAAGTTCTCTATTCATTAAGTGCCAAGAGTCAATTTGACTATTTCTTAAAATTTTACAAAATACATTTACATTTCAAACATTTTGCACTGTACACAGAAGAAACTTTGGCTCATTCAACATTTTCCTGAGTGAACACATGCAAGTAAAAAAGCCTCATTTGGATAGAGCCAGCAAGCACTTATTCGAAGATTCCAGGCTTGCATGTTGTTAATTATGGGCTGCCCTTTAGTTTATGTACATAGTAGATATTTGACTTGATATATAAAACACAGAGAGACTATGAAGTATAGCAGAATAAAGCCTGCGTAGATTTTAGATGATGTCACTGGAGAGTTCTATTGGGCCCTATTTGCAAGCAGTTAGAGATTTAAAGCCTCATTATCATTTTCTCATTTTAAGACAGAAACCATTGCCACTTAAACGTCCCCTTTATTTCTTCTCTTAAACTATTAATGATCATGAATGGCTCAAAACAAATTTCCCTTTGAAATTCTCAGTTCTGAGTGCATGTTTTGTCATACACAAGGCACAATTTCACTCCCCATATTTAGGTCCATTTCCCTGTCAGTGGGGCTCCTAGTAACTTCCCAAATAATTTCTGTGAGCACACACATAGTTCCCAGGTGCATTTTTTCCCCCTAAAGAGATTACTATAAACATCAGGCAGGTGGGGGGAAAAATCACTAACAATCAGGTTAAATTCGGGTGATCTAGCTATTTTCAGCATAGAGCTATGTTCCAGAACCCTATGTTAGCAAAACTTACATGAGCAGTCAAATCCTTGCTTTTTAAATGTAGACACAAAAGAATGTCCAAAGCAATGGATGACATGTCATCATGTGATTCCCCAGTAATTAATTTGTTACAAGCCCCACAAATAAAATAAGTGCTGAATAATACACCGCCTTCTGTTGTCAGAAGCATCCCCCATCTCATTCTGCCTCTCTGGCTCCTGACATTATTTTTTGGTTACTGGTTGACAGTTCAGTGCCTTGAATGTTGCTCTCGCTGTAGGGTTAGCAGGATAATTGACAAACCACAGGGATCGGATCCCTGGATTAGGATGACCGGACTGTCAAAACAACCATGACATACTCTCACATCTGCTGCAGCTGCAAGTCAAGGCTGTGAGGAAAGCATTTACCTTGGCAGGGCCAGATGGGAAGTATTTCATTTAAAATACTTCCCACTGTAAAGTATATTTCAGCAAGAAACAGGAACAATGTAATATCATTTTTAAATATAATTCATGAAAAGATAGAATGCATTGAAAAATATAATTCACAGAAAAAATTCACCATCGTCAAAATGAATTCAAGAATGTATTATAAATAAACATCCTAGAGTCTTATTTTACTTACCAAAACATGTCATTTAAATTTCATAAGATGTCTTTAACTTTTATTAAGAGAATGACATATATTTGGGAGAACTCTATCTGTATTGAAAGGATATGTTTATGAGATAGTATGTATGTATATGCACACAATCAAGGAGGGGTGTGTTAACAATCCATTTTTATGCTGCAAGTATAATTTTGTTTAAAAACAATCTTGTAAACTTTAAATAAAATTGATGCATATATGCAATTCATGGTAATGAGCAGCATGCCCTGAGTTGTGATGATCCATTAGGGGGCTGTAAACAGTTCCATCTTAAAGAACATAGTTAAAAATGGTTCAAAAACTCTAAATTTGCCACTTTAAACGTTGTCTCTAGATTTTCAGATTCCTATCATAGATCTTTGAAATGACAGCTCAAGTGACATCTATTTATAATGCAGGCAAATTCTCTGTATGAAAACATAGATTGCAAAACCGTTAAAGGGAAATTAAAATGCAAATACAAAAAAGGGTTATTTACTTAGTTCTGTGCCAGCTAACACATGGGATGTGGACACCTAGGATTAGAAAGATCCAATTATTTTTAAAATATGAAACTTAAAGAACTTATTCATGCACCACTTGGGTCTTGGAATATGATCAAAATAGTTTTGGAATAGTTAATCAGTATTTTTTCCATTAGAGTCAAATTTTTCAAAACATTAAAAAGAAAGAGCAAGAAGCCTGAGTGAATATTATTTACTGACAGACACTTCAGTTTAACAAATACTCAAATGTTCAAAAACAAGGATTGGAATAAGATGGCTTTAAATTATCCATTTTTATCTTGATAAAGTGACACTTTTTGGAAAGTTTCAATAACATTTGTGAAGAAGAAAAAATCACAAAATTTGTTAGTCCCAAACAAGTCAGTCTTATTTTTCTAGTACTATGCCTCAAAATATCATTCTGGAACAAACATTAAATATCCTCACATTTTAATAGATATTTTGTCTTTTTTATTTTTTTATAGAACTTGGGTCTAGAGTTGGAAGTAATATCTGAGTGGTCTAAAAGATAGAGTACATTTTCAGAAACTTGTAATTGGTAAATACCAATCTTTAAAAAAAATACTACAATCAGAAGCATTGCTTCATATGGTAGAGCAACACAAAGACTCTTACACCTCAAAGTGATTTTGTCCAGTGTTAGTTAAAAGAAAAGATACTGCCGGCTGCATGGCCAGCGTGGCTCAGTGGTTGAGCGTAGACCTATGAACCAGGAGGTCAAAGTTTGATTCCTGATCAGGGCATATGCCTGGGTTGCTGCTTGATCCCCAGTAGGGGGCATGCAGGATGCAGCCGATCAATGATTCTCTCTCATCATTGATGTTTCTATCTCTCCCTCTCCCTTCCTCTCTGAAATCAATAAAAATATTTTTAAAGAAAATATATCAAATGTAATTTAATCTTAATTATGTCACCATGAATTAGGCAGGGCAGGTATTAACACTTTTTTTATGAGGCCAGAAAAATGAAAGGTTAAATGACATCTATATGTTGCAAAGCCAGGACTTGAACCCCGTTTGAGTAACACAGTTTGCTCCTTTTCCTAGAACATAATTAAGGTGTGTTCCCCCACACATGAAAGCGAAGTTCTTTCATATTGCATTTTTTCTTTATGCAGTTCTGCACCATATCAGGACATTTCCAGTAAGTTATCAGAGAGCCAACAGAAACAGACTTATAAAAACAATGACTAAAGGTGTCACTCATTGGCAGAGCAGAGGGGAATGAGGGAATGGGTGAAAAGTGTGAAGGGGAATATAGTCAATGATATTGTGATAATTTTGCACAGTGAGAAATTATTACTAGAATTAGTAGGGTGATTGTATTATAAAGTGTAAAAATGTTGTATCTCTATATTGTATACCTGAAACTAGTATAACTAATATTTCATACCAACTATACTTAAATTTAAGAAGAGAGAGAGAGAGAGAGAGAGAGAGAGAGAGAGAGAGAGAGAGAGAAAGGAAGGGAGGAAGGAAGGAAGGAAGGAAGGAAGGAAGGAAGGAAGGAAGGAAGGAAGGAAGGAAGGAAGAAAAGAGACAGGCATAGACCAGATTATTTGGTGACAACAACAGTACATTTTTAAGAATATCCCAACACACCCTGGCTGGTGTGGCTCAGTTGGTTGAGTGTCATCCTATGAACCAAGAGGTTGCCAGTTCAATTCCCAGTCAGGGCTATGCCTGAGATTACTTTCCAATTTTACAGATGAGCAATACCAACTTTAAATTTATTCAAAATGATCCCAAAGTCATATTATTATAATGGGGGGGGACAGGAAGAGTCTTCTTTCCATTCAATTACCCTGCTTGTCCATTCTCAACATTATCACATTACCCCCACATTACTATTATCATATTACTGTCTATAATGCAGTTCTAAATATTTAGGTGTTGGACCAATAGAAGTCCTAAAACTTGATGAAGGACTCTACCCCCAGGCTGGACTATATTTTAATTGTAGAAGAACAATTAAGCAGTTATTCAGCTTTTCAAATTCTTCAGTATCAACCTATGCTTAGAGTTCATATTTGTGGTACTACTATAAAGTGTCTGATACACAGTAGGTGTTCTTTTCTTTTCTCAAGCATGTGGCTAAATTTTTTTTTTATTACACTATGAAAATTTTCTTAATTAGTAGAATTTTCCAAATTAAAAATTCAGTAACAACCAAAAAGTATATGAAATTGAAGTCAAGTTATAACAGGTATAAAATTCATGATCACAGCTGTTTTCGCTCTGGTTGGCAAATAATTCTGTTAGAAGTGGGGGTTTTGATATTTGTGGATATGTTTAATGAAATTACTCTCTACCTCAACTGAAATAGCCTTTTTAATAAAAACAAGTAAGAAGAAAATATACAAAACTAATAATTCAAATTAACACATTATGAATATGTCAATAATAAAGAAAACAAAGATTTCTGAATACCTTAGATAATTTTTTTACTAAAAAATAAATAAACTTGTTTAGCTACTTATATAGTACTGATCTTGATCTCTACCACAATATTTTCAGCGGGGGAAAAAAAGAACAGAGAGAGAAACAAACCTGAGAAAAAAAGGATAGAGCAGTTAGGGTACAAAGATGTTGATAAAAAAATAAAAATAAAAAGAGAGAAAATGAAATATAAATTACAGAATGAAATCTAGAAAATGATGCTGAAGAGCAAGACAGATCCCTTGATTGAAAGTGGTTGTTAAATCCCCTAACAAAAAAATTCAGAGATTGAATGACTTCTATATGATCCAAATTTGTAACAATTAATTTCTTGCTGGCAGAAACTAGGTGTCTGGACTTACTATTCAGTGCCTCCCAGAGAAGAGTGTAAAGGGCAGTGGAGAGCCCTAACCGGTTTGGCTCAGTGGATAGAGCATAGGACCACAGACTGAAGGGTCTCAGGTTCAATTCCAGTCAAGGGTATGTACCTTGGTTGGGGCTCGATCCCCAGGGGAGGTATGCAGGAGGCAGCTGATTGGCGTTTCTCTCTCACTGATGTTTCTGACTCTCTATCCCTCTCCCTTCCTCTCTGTAAAAATATCAATAAAAATATATTTTTAAAAAAAACACAAGAGAAAACTAGTTATTTTAAAAAGAGCAGTGGAGAAATACAACTCCAGATAGTGAGCGGTACAGAAGGGTTGTGAGAATGGCCCACATCTCTCTAGTTTTTATTATTATTAAATTTATTGGGGTGACATTGGTTAATAGCATCACATAGGTTTCAAGTGTACATTTCTATGATACATGACCTGTATATTGCATTGTGTGCCCACCACCCACAGTCAAATCATGTTCCATCACCATATATTTGGCCCCCTTTTCCCTTCACTACTCCCCACACCTCCTCTCTGGTAACCACCATACTCTTATCTATGTCTATGAGTTTCAGTTTTATTTCCCACATATGAGTGAAATCATATGATTCTTGGCTTTTTCTCACTCATTTCACTTTAGTATGATATTCTCAAGGTCCATCCATGTTGTTGCAAATAACAGTATTTCATCCTTTCATATATATATATATATTCCACATCTTCTTCATCCAATCAATCCTTATCAAAGAACACTTTGGTTTTCTCCATGTCTTGGCTACCTTGAATAATGCTGCAATAAACATAAGGATACATATATATTTGTGAATAAATGTTTACAAGTTTCTTGGGTAGATACCCAGAAGAGGAATTTCTGGGTCATATGGTAACTCTATTCTTAATATTTTGAGGAACCACCATACTATTTTCTATAGTGGCTATACCAATTTGCATTCCCACCAAAAATGAATAAGGTTTTTTTTCTTCACAACCTCTCCAACACCTGTTATTACTGTCTTTTTGATAATAGCCATTTTAACAGGTATTTCACTGTGGTTTTGATTTGCATTTCTCTAATAGCTAATAAAGTTGATAATCTTTTCATTTATACCTGTTGGCCATTTGTTGGTCTTCTTGGGAGAGGTGTCTGTTCAGGTCCTCTGCCCATTTTTAAATTGGATATTTTGGTGTTGAGTTGTATGAGTTCTTTACATATTTTGGATATTAACCCCTGTTGGAGCTGTTGTTTGCAAATATCATCTCCCATTTGGCTGGGTGCCTTTTTATTTTGTTGTCAGGTTTTTTTGCTGTGCAGAAGCTTTTTAGTTTGATATAGTTCCATCCATTTATTTTTTCCTTTACTTCCCTTGTCTTTGGGGTCAAATTCACAAAATCTTAACTAAGACTAAGGTCCATAGTTTAGTACCCATGTTTTCTTCTATGTAATTTATTGTTTCAGATCTTATATTTAGGCCTTTGATCCATTTTCAATTAATTTTTGTACATGGGACACACTGTAATCTAGTTTCATTCTTTTTGTATGTTGCTTTCCAATTATCCCAGCACCATTTATTGAAGAGGCTTTCTTATCTCCATTGTGTGTTTTTGGTTCCTTTGTTAAAAATCATTTGCATATATATATATGGTTTTATTTCTTATATATATATATGGTTTTATTTCTGAGCTATCAATTCTGTTCCATTATTCTGCATGTCTATTTTTCTGCCAATACTAGTATAATTTGAAGTCAGTTAGTGTGACACTTCCAACTTCGTTCTCTTTACTCAGGATTGCTTTGTCTATTCAGGGTCTTTTGTGGTTCCATACAAATCTGATGATTCTAGTTCTTCAGTCCTATTCCTTCTAGTTCCTTGAGTGAAATAATGCCAAAAAGGAAGAGGAATGAAAAGAAGGGCTAGAGGAAGGGTGGGGAGAGGAATTAAGAATAGAGTTTGAACACCACAAGGACCCATTGGTTTCATGCGTGTGTGTGTGTGTGTGTATACACACATACAAATATATGCATACATATGCATAACACATATATGCCTTTTAGGAATTTTATCATATATATATATATATATATATATATATATATATGGCAAACACATATGTATATGTAAACACACACATATTTCTTTTAAAGAAAATAATATCTTGTGGATATTATCCCTTGGTGTGAACCAAATGTTACCAAAGTAGGTGTACATACCAAACATTTCAAATTTCTTACGTTGATTTTCGTGTGTATTTTTAAAAGTGTCATAAGCAAAAAATTCAAATAAGCTTTAACTTTTACAGCCTGAGAAGCAATATAGTCAGAAAGTTAGCTCTAAGATGCCTGAGGGGGTAAACAGTTATTTAATGAGGACAAATGGAATAAAATTAAAATGCAGCCTAATAAAAATCTTCTAAATATAATGTTAGCTAAGTCATGTGCCTCAAATAATATTTTTGCTCAAAGGTGCATACATGTAATCTGAGCAAAATAAAAATATAAATGAAAGAGAAGAAAGAAAATGATAGAGAATTCTTAGCCATTATATTATAGTAATAAGGAAGAGGTAGAAAAATATAAATAAATTATAAGATTTTTATTATGATATATCTCTATCCCTCCCCAATAAAATTTTCTCATGCAAAATCAGGATGCTTAAGATATCAAAAAGATCTGGGAATACATCTCAGACATAAAAAATTCAACTCTCATTGGTGAAGAGAACTTCAACACAGAATTTTTACAAATAGTTCGTTAGCTTCAAGTCTGATTAGAATTCTATAGACCAAAGCCCTATAATTATTGTTTGATTTTAATTTGTTGAGATATGTACAAGCCAGGCCTCAGCAGTCTTTAAATGTCACTGTATTTCCTAGAAGATCAGGAGTATCTCCACACCTTATAGTTCAGTCCCAACTGGCCTCCAGGAAATCAAGAAAGAGCCCAATAAAATAAAAGAATTCACAATAATTGGCATTTAGGCTAGTTAAATATATTTGTAAGTCCTACTTCCCAAACACTCTTAAGGAAGCACAGGTCAATAGTTTCATAAAGGAGTCATTACAGTTTGGGACATTTGGACTGGGGGCTAAGCTTTGCCTCCCTGCAACAGTTGATGAGAGAGACCACCTAGCGAGGAAACCCTGTGCCTTCCTCCAACCTTCAGTACAGACATTTGCAGGGACTTTAATTTTTTAGATATTTTTAAAATATATTTTTATTTTAGAGAGGAAGGGAGAGGAAGAGAGAGAAACATCAATGATGAGAGAGAATCATTGATAGGCTGTCTCCTGCATGCCCCCTACTGGGGACCAAGCCCTCAACCCAGTCATGTGCCCTGACTGGGAATCAAACTATAACCTCCTGGCTTATAAATTGACCCTCAAACACTGGGCAACACTGGCTGGGCTTGCAGGGCCTTTTAAGCCACACATAGGAGACTTCATGAGGCCAGGGAAGATGTGCTGATTTTCTGCCTGCCCGTGCCGTAACCCAGTGGTGGCGCTGCAGTGGGACTGCTTGACAATGTAGTCCTGGGACACTGAGTAGGCCTCACGCCACGATCTACCAAGCAAAGCTTCTCCTTCTCTCAGCTCTGCCTGCTCATTAACATCAAAGCTATTTCCTGACCACAAAAGAGGGCCCCACTTCGCTGGTGTGCCTGCGTCAAATCCACATTGAACAATTTCCTATTCCGTCACCCAAACACCAAGTAGCCACCAATCTGAATGAACTTAGACTGTGTGTTAACAGATAGATTTCAAGAAATATTTTTGAGCAAATAAATCAAGTTACAAAAATCACCACAGTATAAGTACCTGTACAAAAATACATAGATAAATAAAAAATGAAGACCAGAGAGAGGGGAATGGGATGAGGGAGGATTTATAGAAAGATTCCAAATGTCAATGTTTTCTATCTTTAAAAAAAAAAAGAAAGATCAAACTTCTTCTGGGAAGGTGGAGTAGATATACTGCTCCCCATACCTCCTACTCAATAACAACTAAAAACCCTGAACATTCCATTTAAAACAAAAATAAGACTCTGAAAGGTGGGAAGAAGAGAAAGCAAACAAGCTGACAGCACCCCGCCCCCTCAAAAAAAAAAAAAAAGACAAGGTAGAGAGAGATCTCTGTGTTTTCTTTATACCTTATACAGACATTAACTTTCATTAGCTGTTAGGGAAATGCAAATTTAAAACATATGAAACATCACTACACACCTATCAGATTGGCTAAAACAAAAAATAGTGACATCAAATGCTGGTGAGAATACAAATAAACCAGATCTACCATAAATTGCTGGTGAGAATTAAAATGATACAGCTTCTCTCTGGAAAACAGTTTGACAGTTTCTTTGGGAAAACATAGAATTAAACGTGTAGCTACGATACAACCTAGCAATTGCACTCCTGGGGATTTACTCTGGTTTAATGGCTAAAAAGCTGTGGTATAGCCATACTATGGAATATTATTCTACAATGAAGAACAAATTAGTGAAATGTGAAACAACTTAGATGACTATCTAGAGAATTATGCTGAGGAAAACAAAACAGTCCCAAAAGGTTGCATATTGTATGATTCCATTTATATAAGATTTATGAAATTACAAAATTATGGACAAGTTGACAGATTAGTGTTTGCCAGGGGTTGGTTGGGGGACACCAGGTCTGACCATAAAAGAACAATATGGTGGATTATTGTGGTGATGGAAATGTTCTGCATTGTGACTATATTAATGTCAATACACTATTTATGATATTGTTTTATAGTTTTACAAGATGTGACCATAGGGGTAAATTGGGCAAAGGTGTATGGAATTTCTCTGTATTATTTTTTACAACTGCATGTGAGCCTACAATTACCTCAAAATAAAAAGTTTATTTAAAATATATGTAGCAAAATATATGTATACATGAAGCAAATTATGAGATATTTCGGCATAATTTTAATGTTAGATTTTGGCATTTCAAATGATATTCATGCTGCAGAACTCATTAAGATAAAAATACATATACACTTTTCAATTGTGGATTATTCTTTTACTTCAATTGAAACAAACTCTCAAAAGATTTTTGAGCCATAAAATCCCATTTAAACATGAGAGTTTTTTTCCAAGTGGTTTATATTTCAGATACACCATCTTATTGCACACTCACAAACTCAAATGACTAGTTCTCTTTACATCCATTAGGTAAATAAGGACAACTGGAGTTGGGAAAGGTGGCTTTATTGAAGAAATACCTTATAACTAGTACCTGAGCAACTGAGAGCACAACCCCATTTTAATAAAATTATCCAGAGTTGCCACCATCAGAGTAGGATCACAGTAGAATACTTTCCTAGTGGGAGTGTAAAATGATACATTCCAATTGTGGAAGTTTCTGGAAACTAGTTTGGCAGTTTCTTTAAAAAAATACACATGAAACTATCATAGAATAAATGGTAGGATAAATGTTAAGGAGTAGAGTCAGAGGATGATAAGAGCGTTCTATTCCAGTGGAGATATGAAAAGGAGACAGAAGAAAGCTAAGAGATCAGTCATGAGCACCCACAAGGGGAGTGGACCTTAGGGATGTGAAAACATCCAAGTACATCTGGGGAAAACCGGAGACCATGAGTGACAGCACCCTACTTCCTTGGGCATTTCATAGGAAAGACAGCAAACATCTTTGAGAAGGCAGGCATTGGGCATGATGCCATAGTCAACGTGGCAGCAGGTGGTGAGTTACAAAGAAATGAGGTATGATGCTAAGCAAAATAAGCCAGTCAGATAAAGACAAGTATCACATGATCTCACTCATATGTGGAATCTAATGAGCAAAAAAACCTGATGAACAAAATAGATCCAGAGACATAGAAGTATAGAACAAATGGAGGAATCTCAGAGGGAAGGTGGAGGTGGGGAAGGGGGGTCATGATTACCCAAAGAACTTATGTGCATAGATGCATAACCCATGGACACAGACAATAGTGTGGTGAAGGCCTGGGGGGGGGGGGTGAAGAGGGTACAGAGTGGAGGCGGTTAATGAGGGGGGGCATAAGAAACCATCTGTAATACTTTCAGCATTAAAGATAAATTTTAAAAAACAACACACAGATAAAAGAGGGAGCTGCTTAGGTGGGTAAGCCTGGGAGAACCTTGAAACTCCATAGTGATGCAGAAGTAATAGCTTTGAATGGGGCAGGGAGGCTCAAGGACAATCAGAGTCCTAGAGAAGGTCAAAGATCAAGAAGCCAGAAAAGGAAGTTTCCCTTAGAAAGAAACAACCCTCAATATGTGTGAACTTTAACTTTATCCAAGTGACACAAATTATTTACAAGGAAGGCACTGTTTTAACTAAAAAAAAGGATAAGTTATTTTTATTTGTAAAAATATCTTCATTCCCCATAAGATACATGAAGCTCCAGAGCAAGTTATGCCAATTTCATACTCAAACTAATCTTAACTCCACCCAGTTCTCTTCACTTCACCATCCTAGTCTACTTCATCATTAATCTGGACTCATACTAGCCTCATAACAGATCTACATAATACTGTTTTTGTCCACTTCCAATTTATTCTCCATAACTACTACAGTCATCTTTAAATATACTATCCCCCTCCTACTCTAACTCCTAAATACATTCTCATTGATCTTGGATCACATCTAAGCTCCTTGACATTGCCTTTGAGACGTTTAGTGATCAAGCCACACCTGCCTCTTTACCTTGTCTTGTTCCACTCTCGCCCTCACCTAATTTGCTCAGCCATACTGGCCTCCTTTATGTCCTCCAGTGGTCCAAAAGCTGTCCCTCTTAGAGCCTCTGTGTAGGGCTGCTCTTTACCTACCTAAGTCTTCATCAACCTCCATGTTCCAGTCATAACTCCCCTTTATAAAGAGGACTTTCCTTGGCCCTCAATTTTAAGTTAAGTTGCTCATTGTACTCTCCTAACACTCTAATATATTTTCTTTTATAGCAAGCACTAGAGGCCCAGTGCACGAATCTGTCCCTTGGCCTGGCCTGCAGGGATAGGCCAAAACAGGCCCAGTGCACGGATTTATCCAGGGCGTGTTTAGCCTGTCTCATCCAGTCCCAATCAGCCAGACCCCAGCAGCAAGCTAACCTACCAGTCAGAGCGTCTGCTCCCCTCGTGGTCAGTGTGCGTCATAGCAACTGGTCGAATGGTCGAACAAATGGTCGGACACTTAGCATATTAGGCTTTTATTACATAGGATTCCTCAACATGTAATTACTTGCTTATTTGTCTGCTTATTTAAGTTGCACTAGCTGTAAGTTCTCTAAGAGTATAAGAGGAGGAACACTATTTTGTACATTATTGCAATTCCAGAATCTGACACAAAAAAATGTTTCTCAATAAGTGTCTAATGAATAAATGAATGAATGAATAATGAATTAATGAATTGTTTGTCACTTGATAGATGAATAGCAGCATTAGATTAAAAGAATAAATTAAATAAATAAACAGACAATGCAAGTTTCTTACCTGTTGAAGGAGGTCATCAAGAGGACATGATCACCAGTTGACCTGAGAGCGGGACCCCAGCAATCTGGGGCTCCCACCCCCTTCTTTTCTTGTCTTGGAATGTGAATTTCACTTGTTTCCCTGCCTTAGAAGCTACCCCAGGGACACAGATTTGAGATCATAATATGTTGCTGAGATCATCTGGACAGTCAATATATCTGACTCTATAAACTTTAAGATTTGGGGGGTGGGGTGGAGATCTATGCCTCATACAACTGTCAAAGATAAGCTTCCTGCCACCTACCATTCTGGGAGCAATATGACTCTCCCTTGTTTCTCTCCTGGTCTTCTGGACAGTGCCAGTTTTCATACCAGCACTACCCTGCAAATAGGAACACCAACACACACCCAGCTTCTCTAAACCTAATGAAACCCAGTTAGGGAATATTTGATTAGTGAATAAATTATTACTGATACATTTACAAGATGTCTAAATATATGCATATATCTGGAGGCTCTAATTTCCACAATCAGCACAAAATTAGTTAATTTGGTGACTCATACTAACATATCGGTAGTCAAATATTTTATACTAGAGGCCCGGTGCATGAAATTCATGCACTCAGGAGAGTCCCTCAGCCTGGCTTGTGCCCTCTCACAATCCGGGAGCGGGAAGCAGGCCTAAACCATCAGTCAGACATCCTTAGTGCTGCCACGGAGGTGGGAGAGGCTTCTGGCTAAGCCACACTCCCCCTGTGGGAGCGCACTGACCATCAGGGTGCAGCTCCTTCATTGAGCATCTGCCCCCTGGTGGTCAGTGCACATCATAGGGACCAGTCATTCCACCATTTGGTTGATTTGCATATTAGCCTTTTATTATGTAGGATGACAATGTTGAGTGTACATACTGTTGTTGTTTTTTACAATTTTTAAAATATATGTAAAAAATAAATTTCAAATAAATCTTTCATGGAGTTCCCTGGAAGGGGTTCCAAGAATAAAAGGTGAAATCCGTCCTCAGATATGAAGATGTTTCTCTACAGAAAAAAAAACAGTTGATAAATACTTCCTCACATAAATGACAGGCAGTACTTTATGGGAGAGAAGGGTTAAAACACAGGTGAGTATAATAAAATCTTAGGGCAGCATTTATATTTCACAGTTGTTGATACTGATACTAAAGCTGTGCTAAGAGGATAAAATAACTTACAAAATAACCCAGTCACAAAGCAAGAGAACATTTAATTAAAAAAGAAAAGTGAGTTCTTAGAGAATTATTTCCATTAGTAGAAAAAGAATTAACATTTTAGTGCACAAAATGATGATAATTTTGCCTTAATCCCACTATTTAGCCCATTTAAATCTCCTCTGATTAAAGATAATTCCAGCATTTTAAAGATCAAAGCTTCTCTGCTGGTTGATGAGTTTCTAGGCCCTAATTTTACAATCTTAGTCAAACCATACAGTCTTTAAAAAAAAAAATTTCAATTTGAGAAAGCAGGAGTATTACCTCTCCCAACAGAGAGAAAATAACAATTGTCAGTACATAAAATCACTTTTCCAGTAAGTGATACATGCTAGTCAAATTGCACATTAATTATCCCACCCCATGCCCTGTGGCTGGAACTCCCTGTTTTTCTTAACTTGCCAGGAGCGGTTTCATTGGACACTAACCTGTAAATGTGCCACTATTTCTCCAAACTCAGAACATGTAACGAATATCTCCCCTTCTATCACCCTCCCTTTAAAAATATATAATCATCATCCAGGGGGGATTATTTCAAAATAGTCCTTCAAAATCCTTAATTCTACAAATGAGAAACTAGATTCTTCATGTAAATCAGACAGTTTATTTATCTTATTTTGAACAAAGATACAGAAATTGAGGGTACATATCCGCAAACTGTGTGGGGCCACTGCAGCCAGGGTTGTATTTGGCTCCAAAATGCAGGCTTTATTTTTCTCACCTTTTCCCAGGCCCAAGGACCCAGCTTCTTCTAATTGTCCACAGAGAACCCACAGACCTCCTTTAACTGGTTCAACTTCTGGGACTCTCTCCAACTCTTTCATAGAACGAGTACATTATGTAGCTAACACTTAGGTACGCATAGTTTGCTGAGGTCAGTGGCATCTGTTCACTAAAGGCAAATCCATGTCTTTACCTTGTACAGTATTCAGAACGAAGAGGTTGGCACTTATCAGACACTTTTTGATGTGATTGAGGATTCTAACACTTCCTAGAAGATTTAAGAAAGACTCAGCATTTGTTGCTTCCACAAATTCTGACACGTGAGGGGATTCACAGGCTCCCAACCAATTCTGAAACTCCATGGTACCAATTCAATTTCTTTCGATGTGAATATTCTCAAGTTTCCTTCTTTTTTTCTTTACGGTGAAAGTTTTAGGAAGTTTATATGAATTAATAAAAATCCTGAGCTCTATGAAGCCAATCTAGCTTTGAACATGCTTTTATTGATCTTTCAGGTAAATCTACTGTGAATGTGATGAGCCAAGCCCAGATCACCAACTTCAAACAGAATTAGAGGTACCTGTAGAGAGTTATGCTGGCAGACGGGCTTTTACTAAAGCCAGCAGAGCAGAGGTGAGGATTAAAAAAAAAAAAAAAGTTGCTTAATTAACATTTTAGCTGTGTTGTAGGTTGAGTGATTGAAGGCAGCTTATTAAATTCTCCCTGCTGCATCCTGGAGGGTGCAGTTTTCTTGCTTTTCTGTTTTGCAGATGTGATCAATGTGTTTCTAATATCCAAGCACATTAGCATAGGGAAGATTTTTAACATGCTGGGGTTCTTTTTATATTCATCCTTATGAGTCAGTTACGTGGCTTGAAGATATCAAACAATTTTTACTACAGCCAATGCAGTGGGAAGATATTTTCTCAGTCCTCACTTCTTAGAAACAGAGAGCATTTCTCAACCACTAAACGAAGTATTTTCATTCCTTATTTTGCATATGGATGAAGGGAACAATAACATGATTATCCATCCCTTTCATCTCCAAAATTTAGTCTTATATCCACTTGGAAGAGCGGTGACCATTCCTAAATGTTTCCATTTGCCCAGTTTCAACTCACACGTAGTGGGAATCTAGAGGCATAAGCCATTGGTGTTACTGTCATTTGGTCTTTTTTCTTTGCCAAGACCTAATTTGAATCTGCATGCATCAAATAAGCCATGAAGTTTCTTGTAAATTCCGTATGAATAAAACTTTGCCGATCATGCTAGATCACAACACCCCAGCGGAAATCTCAGCCCAGAGATACCATATATGTCATGGTGCTAAGCACAAGGGCCTTGAATCCAGAGCACCTGGATATGGAACCTCATCTTGACCTCAAGCCATAGTGTGTGACCTTGGGCTACTCACTTTATCCTCCCTCTGTCTGAATTTCCTTATCTGTAAAATGCAGATAATGATAGTAACAACTTCTTCTTTTATTTTTTCCCTACAGAGCAATTCCTACAGCATATCCTTGGGAAAAAAATTGCCTCTAGTTAACATTGCAGCTAGCTTAATCTGTGCCTGTTATCTTGGCCAAGCCAATGGCAGGAAGATTTTTACGTTCTCATTCCAAGGTAAATCTTAATTTCTCAATATAAAAATAGACAGGATATCAATAAAAATTACATTTTAAAAAGAAAAGTTGTGCATCACCTAGATCCAAATATTATCTACTTATGGTGAGTCTTGTTTCATCTACTTCTACTCCCTCTCCCTATTAGTATGGACACTGCATTACTTAATCTGTAGTTATTTAATATGTCCTTCTAAAAGATAAAAACTCTGCTCAAAAATTAAAATAACCACAAAATATTATAATACCTAAAAATAATAATGTCTTAATATTTTCAAATATCCAGTTAATGCTCAATGTCCCATCATGTTATATTTTTTTGAATCAGGATTCAAATAAGGCCCACAAATAGCAATTAAGTAACATAAATCTCCTTTAATGTATAGCTTTCTTTCTTCATCTCATTTACATTTCACTAGAGGCCTGGTGCACAAAATTCATTTCATGCACTAGGGGGGAGGGGGAGGAGGGAAGGGGTCCCTCAGCCCAGCCTGTGCCCTCTCAAAGTCCGGGAACCCTCAGAGGATATCTGACTGACTCACTGGGAGCGGGCCTAAACCAGCAGTCAGACATCTTAGTGCTGCCTCGGAGGCAGGAGAGTCTCCTGCCACTGCCACTGCACTCACCAGCCATGAGCCCAGCTTCTGGCTGAGTGGCACTCCCCCTGTGGGAATGCACTAACCACCAGAGGGCAGCCCCTGTGTTGAGAGGGATCGGGCCGAAACCGGCTCTCCAACATCCCCCGAGGGGTCCTGGATTGCGAGAGAGTGCAGGCCAGGCCGAGGGACCCCACCGGTGCAATATTGAGGTGGAGGAGGGATATGGGAGGTTGGCCAGCCAGGGAGGGACTGTGGGAAGCCTCCAGGGCATGTCCGGCCCATCTTGCTCAGTCCTGATCTGCCAGACCCCAGCAGCCAGCTAACCTACTGGTTGGAGCGTCTGCCCCCTGGTGGTCAGTGCACATCATAGCGAGTGGTTGAGTGGCCTTAGCATATCATTAGCATATTACACTTTGATTGGTTAAACAGATGACCGGACGACTGGACACTTAACATATTAAGCTTTTATTATATAGGATTATGCTTATTGACAAAATTAGGTACTTATTCTATAGATTTTCTAAGTCTGGATTTTTCTGATTGCATCCTGTGAAACTTTTAATTTATTTTTTAAATGTGTTCCCCTGATTTCTACATTTCTTATAAATCTGTAGTTAGACCTAAAGGTTTGATGATATTTAAGAATGATATCTTCAGTAAGGATATTCCCTGCACTAGGGGGCTTGTAATATCTAATTGTCTCTTTTTTTATGATGTTAGCAACTATTGTACAATACTTAGGCCCATTAATTCATTAGGGGGTTACAAAATGTTGATATTTAAATTTTATCATTTATTCCTCATTTATTAGGTAATATACTTCTATAAAGAAAAATGGTCCCCAGTTACCATCTACCATTCACTTATATAGAAAAGGCAAAAATAAATGCTCCATTCTATCATCTGTTTATCAACTTTCAAAACTCTCCACCCTCTAATGATGACTAATTATTTTTTAACATATACTAAGAACTCATGGATTTAAACATACTTGATGTGTTTAAATCTACTAAAGATTTTACCTTTATTGATGCTCAAACTGCCCCATGTTTGGCTAGTGGAAGCCTTTCATGGCATCTCCTGAGTCTTTTTACTGAAACCTAGAAGTCTTTGATAGTTTTCTTGGTATCTGCCACAATAAAATATTGAGGATTATCTTGTAAAATTTTATCCCAGATTTAGAATCACCCATATCTCTAAAGAATTATTTTTCCTTTCAGTAAGAAGCAGTATCATTGACAGAATACTTCACTATAATTTCTTTCCTTCTTTTTAAAGTGTACCATTTGAACATTGCAACATCATTGCACTTTATCATTAAATATTTTAGTACACATCTTCTACAAACAAGAACAAAAAGCATAAAAGCACTATGACCTAAGAATCAGTAATTGTTATATAATAACACTTAATATTTAGTCCATATTTAAATTTCTCCAATTCTCCAAATTTTATTTTTGTATAACTTCTTTCTTCTGTCCAGAACCAGGATCCAACCTAGAATAATGCAATTCATTCTATCTGTTTAGTTTCTCATAATCTTTATTAGTCTTGCTCTTTTTTTGCTTATTTTTATGTTATTAACTCTTTCAAGAGCCCAGTGTTCCACCTTTTGGGATTTTGGATTGCTTAATGATGACATTCTGTTTCAAATTTTGACCTTTCAAGAAAATTCTCACCCTGAGCTATTGTGGCTAGCCATACATCTAAAACCTGGAGCAATACTGATTTTTATTTCTGTGTAGAAAGTACATTTGAATTTCAGGAATATTTTAAGTTATTGACATAGGATTATTTGCTTTTTTATGAGGCACAGAATATTTTAAAATCCATAATCTCTGATTTTTATATAGTGACTTATTTTACAGAATATCATGGGGAAAAAAAAATATTCTACTTGACGATTTAGACAAGAGCTTAACCCCGTGAATGTCCATTTAAAACAACCCTGCCCTAATTATGATCAGTGCCAAAGCTCTTGGTAGATATTAAATCATACTTATAGAAGACGTTACAATGCCAGCAACCAGGGTTCCCTCTATTTCCAAACTATCTCTAATATTTTAATTACATAATGATTATTTTAGTTATATATGCTTTTCTTCCTTCCAAAATCTCAGAAAACTTTTCCTAGTAGATCTCCTGAGCTTCCTTCCCTCCTTCTATTATGAAAAACAAAAAGGTCTTGATTTTAGTTTATTCTAACCTACATAGTAAGACCATATACTTGCATTTTTTCAATACCTCTTAAAGCAGGGGTAGTGAACCTTTTTTCTGCCAAGGGCCATTTGGATATTTATAACATCTTTCACGGGCCATATAAAATTTTCAACTTAAAAATTAGCCTGCTATATTTGGTCAAACATTTAATTAACTCACCCTTAATGCCTTGGCAGGGCCAGACCAAATGATTCTGTGGGCCTTATATGGCCTGAGGACTGGATGTTACCCACCCCTGTCTTAAATCAATTTTCCCCCAATTATTCCTGGTAAGAATTACCCAAGAAGCTTTGTAATTTTACAGATGACTGGAATCCACCCCAAGGGAGGGACCTGAGAACAGATATTTTGAATAAGTCCCCTAGGTCATGCCTATAGGCAAGTCTGGGGAATACTGTCCTTCTGTGTAGCCCCTAAAAAAAACAAAAACAAAAAAGCTCTCTGGTATGACACAGGGGTTCCAATCCAGGCTTCTGAAACCACACTGCCTAGGTTCAGATTTCGTCCATACTCCTTTCCAACAGAGAGACATGAGTTAGTCCCTGACCTCTGCATTCTATTCTGTTTAATGATGAAAAAAATCGTACCTACCTCACAGGTGAGAATCAAGCATGATACCCATATTAAGTACTTAATGTAACCTCAGTAAATGTAGTCATTCATTATTATTCATACTATTGCATTGTTAGGCCATTGGGATCCTAAAGTTAAAAATCTTAATGCATGAATTTTTCACAGGTCTTCATAATATATTTTTGAAATAGATTTGAATTTAAAGAAAGTGCTTTTTCTCCTATTTAAGATTTTGAAACATTTTGCCTCTTTTTTTTCTTTTAAAGAAAAACATTGGAAGGACTCGGTCACCAAGTTTCCTTCCCATGAGAAGACTCAACTATATTTTTGTCTTGCTGTGGCACTTGTAACATTTTTAGCTATAATTTACCTTAAGAATTGCATCCCTTTCTAAAAGGACACACTGCTTGCCCAGGTGACTAGTCATATATTGATGGTATTTTACCCCTTTAAAAATATATATCCCATAGTAGAGATAATCATCTCTAAATATATGAAGAACAAGAATACGATATGAAGCCACTGAGGGAAAAAGGATTTGCTCCCCTGGGCCACTCCTCTGGAGGTAAGGAACCTTCAAAGACAACATAGAAGTCCAAAGTAAATAGAGTATTATTAAATGAAACATGGCAATACCAAAAGGTTATTTTATTCTTGGAGTCAGAACTAGGTTAGAGTTCATCCTCCCCATCTTTATTTGTATATTTTAGATCAGAAGAAAGTGCATTGTTATTCTTGCCTTCACCATAACAGGACTGTTGGAGAGCTAGTTTTTATTTATAATAGAAGAAGAAATTTAAAATTTTTATTTTTCATGGGTCTCTTAGAATTTAGCCTACAAAGTGATATAGGTTACCAGGGGATCTTGCTAAATGCAGGTTCTTATCCAGTTGGTATGGAGTGGGGTCTTCCTATACAGCTCCAGAAATGGCACTTTGAAAACCAAGACCTTAAATAAGTAGTTTTCTTTCCATTATAGGAAGATTGTGGGTCAACAAAACTGATTCTGATCCTTGACAAATGCTTCAATTCTACCATGAATATGGACCCATGTGCAGGGAATCAGATGTAGCCTGTCTTGTTTGGCTTTGCTTTTTTTTTTTAGAGGTAATTGTCTACTGAGAAAACACAATCTAAAAATATACACCAGGAAATCATTCCTTGACATAAGAGCATCTCACTGCTTATCCCAAATCATTAGTAGAGATATAAGAGATGAGAATCCAGAGTTTGTCCACAAATGGGCATAGGTTCCAAATTTGTACTCATACATTGTAGAACTTGAAACCCTGGCCAAGACACAGACATAAAACCAATTCAATATTGGGTAATACAACAGGGCATGGGCAGGCAAAAGGGAACTTGATAACCACCCAAATGATCCTGCATAACCAAAGCAATCTAACAGGGGCTTTAAAAGAAGGGTCTTTAAGTATTTCAAAGAGCTAAAGGACGAAATAAAACCCAGGGAACAGGTGATTAAGAAAAAAGACTGATATTTAAAAGAATTAAATAAAATCCCAAGAGAGTTAAAAAATGAAGTAGAAATGAAAAAGGTAGTCTTTTTGTTTTTGTAAAATGGAAATTACTAGAGTAGCTTTATCGGTTGACGGGAATGATCCAAGAAAGTGGAAGATGGTAATTTCCCAGGAGAGAAGAAAAGCTGAGCATGCAGAATTCCTGACTAGGACAAAGCAGGTGGGCTGCAGAACACAAGAGGAGAGACCTGCTTTTGAAAGGAAGAGGAACACTTTCTTAATGTAACAGGAGAGAAGAATGAGTAAATGCCTGTGGAAGCAGTGAGGTTGGTGGATTTTGTGGTAGAAAATAAAGGAGTTCTTATCTAATGGCTTCTTTTTCTTTCCTGAAGTATGGCATAGAGGTAGTCTCCAATGAGAATGAGCAGAAGGGATGTGTGTGATGATGAAGGAGACTAGAGAAGAGATGAAATAGTGTTTTCAACAAATGAGAAATATAGCTTTCTAGTAAACACATGATTACAAGAAATTATTGAATACTCATGTGAGGTTTTATTTTAATATAAATTGATTTTATGGATTGCATAGTATTTTATTGTATGAAATAAACCATAATTTAAAAGCCTCTCCATGTTAAATATTTAGTGTGGTTCTAAATTTTTGTTAGTACACCTAACACTGTAACAAATGTCTTCACATAAAATAAATCTCTGTGCTTGTCTCGGGTCATTTTCTTAGGTAAATTTATCTAAAAGTTGAATTATTGGGTTAAAAGTATTGACAGTTAAGGCCTTTGATGTTGCCAGATAGTCTTTCAGTAAAGGGATTAGCATTGCCCCTTTCCTGAGAGGTTCCGACAATATGTTGCCAACACCATGTTGCTGCACTACCACCAGCATCAAGTACAGTGATTTCAACAAGAATTTGTCAACTTGACATCAAAAGGTGTATGTGTTGTTTCTTTGGTTATTAATTGAGCTTCCATTTTTTTTTACATATATTTGCTGATTGAAAATAATTTATAAGTCCTCTTTACACATTTAGGAAATTATCACCTATTGATATTTGTGAGAAGCAGTTTTCTAGTCTATCATTTGTTCATGGTGTCTTTTGACACATAGAAATTCTAAAATCATAGGTATTATACACCCATTGATCTTTTTCATTGTGATTTTTTCCATTGCTTTTATACTTTACTAGAGGCCCGGTGCACAGATTCGTGCACTGATGGGGTCCCTCAGCCTGGCCTGTGGGGATTGGGCTGAAATTACCTCTCTGACATCCCCCAAGTGGTCCCGGATTGCAAGAGGGTGCAGGCCAGGCCGAGGAACCCCATCGGTGCACGAATCCTTCCTTCCCCCTTCCCTCTGTGGTTCATCAGTCTGTTCCATGTTTCCATGACTGTGATTTCCTCTTCCGCATTGAGTGTCTGCCCCCTGGTGGTCAGTGCATGTCATAGCTACCAGTTGGACGGTTGGACAGTTGGATAGTTGAAGGGTCGGCCAGTAGCTTAGGCTTTTATATATATAGATAATCTTTAGCCCTAGAAGCAGGACTGCTGGATTCTAGAGAATGTAAACAGCATATGAAATCAGGCACGCTTGGTGTACATGGTACATTCTTGATCTTAAAATGCAATAGTGAGCATGTTTATAAACCTTGAATGGATTCCCATTGCTATAAATTTAAGACATAAAATCCTTCCTCTTGTTCTCTACAGCCCAATAGTAATAGATTTCCATTTCTCCATGGATGACAAATGTTCTGTTTGGAGTCTACATAGTACTGCCCTAACGGTGGGCAAAATGTCCCTTCCAAGAACAAAGGAGTAGGGAGGAGCCTTAGATTGCTCAGGTCCAGCTCCTGGGTCAACCACAGACACATCCTCTCAGTGACCTTCTCCAAATGGATCCCATGTGCTTTTTTAATGCCTAATAAGTTTTATCAACTCTGAGCTAGAAAGAATAGCTTCTCTTCTCTGTTGTATATTTCACTTAGGCCCCAAGAGAGATCCTGACCACCAAACCCTCTCTCTCACAAAAGTCCACTTTATTCACATTGGTGAACAGCATATAGTAAAAAGAAAGCAGGAGCTCTGAATAAGGGTTGACCTAACGGTCCACCTCCCATTCTTTTGACATCTGATTAAGTATATGGACTCACCTTTGTCTTCGTGTCAGAGGAAATTCTGAAGAGCACCTATACTCCCTGATGCAGAGAGACATTTTTGGCATAAAATACTTTTTAACATTTCTATGGACTTTTCTGAAATATCTAGAAATGTTTATTTCTGGTCAGCCCCCATTGGAATCATATAGTCAGGAATGAGGAGCCAGTGCCTCCTTAAGCTCTCCTTGAACGCCTTTAAGGGCACATGTTCCTTTAAGTTCTGCAAGAGACACAGCTTTAAGTAAAAGTGATTCTCCCTTGTCATAACTTTGGATTTAGTTTCATCAGCTACTTCTAATTATAGACTTTTTGTTAAAATAGATTTGGCTTTAAATAATGCAGTATTCTAAGTATGCTATAAGACTGTGATTTACCTACACATTCTTACATCTATTTTATAAGGACACTCAACCAGCAGACACTTACCTGGTAGAGTAGTGACCCTTCTTAAACATGTTTAATTACTAATAAATTGAACTAAATCCAAACTACTGACAAATTTCCAAAAATAACAGGACATTAAGGACTAATAGTAACTGGGCCAGAGATTTACTATTAGCTGAAAAGATCAATTCTAACAGTAAAAAAAAAAAAAAACACCAAAAAAACAGCCTAACTCTTCAGAACTCAGTGCTTAGAAGCAGGTTCCTCCTGAGCTAGAGTGTATATAGTCCAAGTGACCATGCTGAAAGTACAGACCAGGATCGGGCCCACAACCTGAGTATGTGCCCTGACCAGGAATGGAACCAGTGACCTTTCTGTGCAGGGGACAATGTTCAACCAATTAAGCCATATGGGCCAAGGCTACATTGATTCTTTTTATGATGACTTTCACTTCTCATGGCTCAGCGAGAATACT
This sequence comes from Myotis lucifugus, assembly GCF_000147115.1. NCBI lineage: Eukaryota > Metazoa > Chordata > Mammalia > Chiroptera > Vespertilionidae > Myotis > Myotis lucifugus. The sequence continues at coordinate 1,472,911 of NW_005871159.1, forward strand.
TTTTTTAAGCCACAATTTCATTGTCATTTGTTTCCAGTCAAAACAAGGTTATTAAGTAGTTAATTTAAATTTATTTTTATTAGCAACTTTCAGTAAAACAACTTTAAAACTGGAATAAGTGTTTTATTTTCTATTAATAAAAGTGAATTTTGACCAAAAAAAAAAAAAAAGAAGTAAACGTGCCATATATTAACTATATTGCTCACTGGGTGATATATTGTTTTTTCTTCTTTCTATCTTTTTGTATTCTCAGATTTTCTGTTACACACATGAATTACCATAAAATCAGGGGGAAATACATTATTAAAGGAAAGAGAGGATAATTGTCATTGTGCCTCTCTACAGGCTTGTTTACTTCTGCCTTTAAGCCCACACGCAGTGATTCAATCTAACTCTGCTTTTTTTCAGCGCCTCGTACACCTTGGAATCTAATTAAATGTTACCTCATTTAAAAAACAAAAACTTTGTTCTTTCATGCCCTCTTTTCTTTGCTTTGCACCAAGTAACTAGTCTTCTACAGTTATGTACAAACATACCTAAGATAGATAAATTCAAATATCTCTTCAAATGTTCTATGACATGAAATCATCACAACAGAAATCTGAATTAGTATAATTTTAAAGCCTACTATTATGTGCCAAAAATGTGAATTATTGATCTTTCCTTTTTCTGCATTGTTGAGTAAAATCCTATTAAAATCCTCTGATTTATTTTACATTAAACCATGATCTTTGTTGGTAGCATATGTGTGTGTGTTGGGGGGGAGGGGGTATTTTGGTCACATATTTTATCCTCATAAATCCACTAGTGGCTTACAATTTTTAAGACCTCCTCAGTGGATAGAGGGCATGAGTATTATTTTATGGCATGAGAGAAAAGTTCTTAGAGGACTATGATTTTAAGAGAATACTTTTGACAAAATATTAACACAGGGGATCATTTTAAACCAAATTGTGTTTTAAATAACTTTTTAAATAATATTTTAAATAAAACAAAGGTGTTTTTACTTTTAGCTGGTTAATTAATGCATTTGTGCTTCAATTTCTTCAGCAATAAATGAGAATAACAGAAATAGTCCTGCCTACTATTTTGGTATCTGTGAAGGTAAATTAGAACCATAAAAAATAGATATAAAAGCTTTTGGGAAAAAAATAGTACATATTACCATCATCATTTATAAAACTAGAAGGAAACTTAGAGATTTTTCCAGTCCCCAGTTAGGTAAGAAAATTGAAGAACTAAGAGGTGATGTGACTTGCTTAATTTCTGATGACTCCCAGGAAAATCTAGGCCAACTTCAGAAATCATGGAAATCAAGTTTTATCTTTTATTCAATAAAATCATTTGTGAAATATACTAAGGGGATGTGCTACATACTATTAACAAAGCAAACCAGAAACTGGCCTTCGACTTAATCAATATCAAATTTAAAAACTATGTGATAATGTCTTCATTATTCTAAAAAGAGTTTTAATTATTTGAATTCTATAGAAGACAACTGATCAATCAAATGTGAGAAATCAATACAGAGTTTTAGATACACAAAGACCCAGAAAATGTACTTTTCAATCAACAGTTCTTCAGAAAGCATACCTTGAAGAAATTGAAACGCGGAAATTAAACTGAAACGCGTGGTTTTCCTCTGAGTAGGATGCAAAGGTGGCTTCCTTCCCAGGTCCTTGTCCAGGTGGATTCAATAATGAAGCCACAGACAAAAGGTGGTATAGGAAAAGGTGGAAATTTATTGAGAAATAAGCACAGACTCCCATGTGGGAAAGAGGAAAGACCCACTATAAACTTCTTTCTAAAGTTTATAAACCTCTTTCTAAGGTTTATAAACCTCTTTCTAAAGTTTATAAACCTCTTTCTAAAGTTTATAAACCTCTTTCTAAGGTTTATAAGGGTTGTGGTTCTTTGTGTCCTGATATCACCTCTGATTGGTCACTATAGCAGCTTCAAGACTCAAACCCCATATGGAGTCCTCCTCTTTTTCTCCCCCTCTTGTGGTAGAATTGTCTATTCCCTGTGAAAATCTGCTTTCCTCTTTCTCCTTTTTGTTTTTCTACTCCCTGTGGCTTTCCCCTTGTCTTCTGTGAATGAGTGTCTTCCTCTCCCCTTATTCTGTGAATGTAAGCCTTTGGTAGCTCCCCGACCCCCAGCTTTGCAGTTCTCCCCCATGAGCCCTCTAATTCTTAAAACTCCCTAAAGCTGCCTATTTTACGCCTAAAAACTCCTTTCAAAATGAGGTAAGATGAAAATATGATATTTTAAAATATAATATAATAATATATTTTAAAAGCAGGCAAATGGAAAGTTTAAGGGAAAAAGGCTCAATGAAAAAGAAAATTTATTCACAGAACACTTTTTGCTTAAGCAATGATCAACAAAAAATAGATGAGAATAAACATCATTAGATTGTCAAATCAAACTCTTAAGGAACAGAAATCATACCTAATATCAAACTTTCATATTAACTGAAAGAATATCAATAACTGTGAGAAACAGAGGTACATGGAGAAGTCTGAGACCACCCAAAATGCTCCCCAGTTCCTTCCCTGCAATATTAGAACATACCCTGGCCCAAAGGGAAACAAAGGAAAACAAAGGAAAAAAGTAAACAAATGGGACTACATCAAACTGAAAAGTTTTTGCACAGCAAGGGCAATACTCAACAAGATGAAGAGACAACCCACTGAATGGGAGGACATATTTGCCAATGATACATCTAATAAGGTGTTAATATCCAAAATTTATAAAGAACTCAAATAACACTAAAAAATCAAACAATTCTATTTTAAAAATATGGGCAGAGAACCTGAATAGACACTTCTCCAAAGAGGACATACAAATGGCCAATAAACATATGAAAAAATACTCAGTATCACTAATCATCAGGGAAATGCAAATTAAAACAATAATGAAATATCACCTCACACCTATCAGAATGGATGTCATCAATAAATCCACAAATGACAGGTGCTGCCTAGGAGGTGGAGAAAAGGGAACCTTTGTGCACTGTTGGGAATGCAGACTGGTGCAGCCACTTTGAAAAACAGTATGGAGTTTCCTTAAAAAATTAATAAAGGAACTGCCTCATGACCCAGTGATTCCCCTTCTGGGAATATGCCAAATAAACCCGAAACTCTGATTGGAAAGAATATATGTGCCCCTCTGTTCACTGCAGCATTATTTACAATAGAAAAGATTTGAAAGCAGCCTAAGTGTCCATCAGTACATGAGTGGATAAAAAAGCTGTGGTACATTCACACAATGTAATACTATTCAACCATAAAAAAAAGAACGAAATCTTACCTTTCACAACAGCATGGATGGACTTAGAGGGTATTATGCTAAGTGAAATAAGCCAGTCAGAGAAAGACAAATACCATATTTGACTTACATGTGGAATATAATGAACAAAATAAACAATATAGAAACAGACTCATAGATACAGAGACTGACAGCTATCAGAGGACAGGGGGCTGGAGGGCTGGATAAAATAGGTGAAGGGATTAAGAAAAAAAAAAAAAACCTCATAGACACAGATAACAGTATGGTGATTACCAGAGGGAAAGGCGGTGGGGCAGGTAGAAGAGGGTAAGTGGGGGCTAAACGGTGAAGGAAGGAGACTAGACTTAGGATGATGACTACACAATACAATACACAGATGATGTATTATAGAGTTGTACACCTGAAACCTAGATAATTTTATTAACCACTGTAACCCCAATAAACTTTAAAAAAAAGCATACCCTGGCCCAGATAACATATGACTAAAGGGAGCCCTTTCATTCATGAAATGTCTCTCTTTTATATTCTGATCATGATATAGCTGACACTGACATTTTTCAACAGGAAATTTCAAGTTTTCCATCAAAAATTTTAAGTTTCCAAATTTTCAAGTTTTAAATCAAAATTTCCAGTTTTCCATCTATAAATTTCAAGTTCTCCATCAAAATGGAATACTTCTCTCCAGCCCCCCAATTTTTCCTTCTCTACCACAGTAGAGTAGAAAGGCTAGCATACAAACAGCTGTTAACCTATTTCCTCTGTACTAGTAACAATAATGTAAATAATATTTTTTGATCTTCTGATTTCTAGAAACAACATATAACAAATTATAGATTTTTAATTATGGTTAATGATTACAATGTAATCAATTTTGACATATAAGACTAGGGAGGATAAAAATTAGTGTTGGAATGGAAGATGAAAGCTGAAAGAAATGTCAGAAGTGCTAATATCTTCACTTCAAAGTAGATAATCAAGGAATACTGCCTATAATTGACCAAATATGAAATGCCGGGCCTCTAGTCCTATCTAATAAAGAAGGGATATGCTAATTGACCCTCCTGCTGTGGCAAAGATGGAGGTGCCCACAGCCAATAAGGAGGGAATATGCTAATTGACCGCCACACCCTCAAAGATGGTGGCGCCCACAGCCCCCCAGGGCTGGCCCTAGGCACAGGTAACCAGGGCCGGCTGAGGCTTTCCCTGATTGCCGGGTCAGCTCCCGCCCCTGAGGGCTTCCAGACTGTGAGAGGGGGCAGGCCGGACTGAGGGACGCCCCCCTCAAGTGCATGAATTTTCATGCACTAGGCCTCTAGTATAGACATAATAGTGCTTGAGATATATAGATGTCAGAATATATAGCTAAAAAGTTTTAAAAGGTGTCTCCTTTTTCAAATGGCACTGTGGGGCAGGAGATGTGCTTTTCCTTATAGGTCCACCTGTACTCTATGATCTTTTTAAACCATGTGTAAGAATCATTTTTGAACTATTATGGTAATTTTTTACTTACTTAAAAAAGATGAAAATGTTCCATTCTGGTATCATCAGGGTCCACATTGGTGCCAGATCATTGAAGTATCATTGACTAATGTCAGTTCCAAAACCACAGATGTAATCAGGAAGATTTCCCCAAAGAAAAGGTAAACATCAGGATTAAAAGCTAAGACTCCACAGCCCCACTGTGCCTTCCAACACTGGCTCCTCCTGAATCAGAGCTGACTATGGTACATTTCCCAGCACCCCTTGTAAATAGGTGTGGCTGTACGATTTTAGTTCTGTTGGAGAAATATGAACAAAACTGATGTTTGTCATTTCCAGGCTGTGTCCTTAAAAGGAATAAACTTCCTTTGTCCTCTTTATCTTCCCTTTCTTTGCAAGAATTGGTTCCAGGGATGGAAGCCATATTTTGAGGATGACAAAGACTTTACTAGGCTTAGACTATCTAAGTCTATTCTGTTATGTGAGAGAGAAATTCACTCCTGAATTGTTTAAGCCACTGTATATTTGTATTTCCCTTATAGCAGTTTAGATTACATCCTAATTAATGTCCCTTGTCTTCCCTGCCGGGCTTATATTTCATTCAGTTTGTGTAGGTGTTTTTTTCTTCTGGATTAACTGAATTAATTACTCTGTCTAGTGTCAAATTCTGCTTCTCTATTGACAGATCCATATATAATTTTATCAGTATCCATGGATTTATTTGCAGTTTCATACAAGTACTGTTATGTAGGTTCTTAGTTCAGTTTTAGTCAATTGCTTTTCCTGATTGCTTTATTCATGTTAAAAGCATCACGCCTTTGATAAAACACATTTTTAATTGGTAAGTGAATGTACTATAAACTTGTTCTGATAAAAAAAAAACACGTTTTAAAACATTTCCAAACTGAATTGCATTGCACACCAATGTAATATATGAAGTTTCCCCTTGTCTTTACCTGGTTTTCTTCTTTCATTCGAAAACCCTAGAAAAAAATTATTGGAGACTGAAATAGTTTCCTAGTGGGGTACACAGGCCTCAATTCAGATTTTCCATTAAGGGACTCACTTGCCAATTCCCATTCATCTTTAATATTGTGAGGTTCCGGCTTTTGTGACTATAAGTATTTATACACAGTGGCAAACAGCTACTTGACATAATATTTATTCTTATTTTAATTTGATTGTTATAGATTTCTTCCTTATTTTTCAAATGTTGCCCTTGGTTGCAGAATTGCCACTTATCAACTGAGTTTTCCTTCTTCAATTCTCTAGTTTTATTACCAATAAATTAAACTAGAGGATTTCCAAATTGTGAGTCTTCTCAAATATACCTCCGTTATAATTCTTGTAGCATTTGCCAAGTTATCAGTTAAGATACTTTTGATTGAAAGGCATAGAATTCCTAACTGAAAATCACTCAGGTATTTGGCATTCATAACTACCTCACATAACAAAAATATTGAGGTAGACAGTTCTAGGGTGGATTTTGTAGATCCATGATGTCATCAAACACCAGGATCTCCCTGTCCTTCTGCTCTGCCATCCTCAAGAAGCTGGTGCTATCTCTTCATTGCTGCAGAATGGATGCAGCAGTTCCAAGTGTTATATCTTCACACAAAGCAGGTGCAAACTCAATAAGGGAAGGCAGGAGCTTCCATTTGTCCACCTTACCTTTCTCCGTTTATCCAGAAGGAATATTTTTCCAGAAGCCCCAGCATGACTCCCTTCATGTGTCACTGACCGGTTCTAGTTCACATGATCTCCCTTAGTTGGAAAGAAATCACAAAAGTACATATCTGGTATTTTCATCTTCTCTCCTAGTTGTTGTATTTTGCCGATGGAAGGAGTCAGAGAAGGATGGCTTTTAGGTGTGTATCAGTACCAGCTAGAGGTAAGGGATAAATGTTGAAGGCGATTCAGGAGGGTTGCAAATAGCAGGTGTTTTTTTACAAGCTTCTTTCCAACTTGTCTCAGAACCTTAACTATATAAATTGAAGGAATGGATTTTATTTCCCCTCACTAATAAAAATGCAAAACAGAACATACAGTTTTATTGTATGGTTTTCTGTAACTATTGTACTATTTTATGTTATGTAACTAGTTAGAGAAGATTCCTAAAGCAACTAAATGCATGATTTCAATTTTTGACAATACTTTGTTATAATTTCACATAGGTTAAGAAAATGATTATTTGGGGGAATGTTAAATATAGGACTATTTTTTTTCAATTTTTGCTATATGCCACAACTCCTCTGGTTCTCAAAATTTTACTAAATTACAATTTTCTCTACAGAGTTTTTAGAATTTCCTGAGCCTTTGTTAACAAATGTAATCTACATATCACCAATTCCATTCAAATTCAAAAGAAATAAATCTTATATTACATAAGCATGCTCTTTTTTCCTTCCTCCTATCTTGTTCTAAGATGAAGCAAATAGTACATAGCTTTTTTAGCCATTACCATACTAATCCAAGAAGAAAACAGATAGTTAATAGAGAAAACATATTAGTCCATATGCAAAGGCCAGCTTAGAGAAGTGCCTAATTACAAAAGTTCTGTTCCATTTACTTGCCATCATATCTATTTTGTAGTAGAAAGAGGTGTAAAATAAAGGGGAAAGACAGGGACACATAAAACAAGAATTATGAAAAGAAGCTGTAGCTTATAAACTGTTATACCGTCATCTGGAACTCAATGCTCTGCGGTAAAGCTGTTGTCAGACTCAGGTCTCACCAGACTACAGAATGAGGTAAAGTTTCAGGCCAGAGACGAAAGGGAATGCCACCCTCTCCCTAATTGCAGTCACAGGCGCTGGAATGGCTGCTCTTGAGAGCAACCTGTCCATGAGGAAACAGCTCTAGCAAACCTCCATCCCAACAGCAGCTGGCAGGCAGCAGGGCTTCACTCCTGGTAGACCACAAAACGCTCTGATCCTTGTGGAAAATGCCGAGAAGCATTCTAATTCAACTCGTGGAGCTTAAATTTTAAGCATTTTCCCCCCTCTGAGCAGCAAGAACAGATGAACTCTCAAGAAATAAAGATCTCATTTTCATGGAAATCATCTCCCAAGAACAAGAAAGAGAAAAAAAATAAAGAAAATGTATGAGGTAGACTTGGGATTGCTGTAAAAGACAACAGGTGTCAGGGTTTTTCCAGGAGGGCTTAACTATTCCTTGAGGTATATTTAAATGACTTTCTAACAGTTGACACGGTTTATCGTCCCTTTGGAGTAAATGGGATTTTAGTAACCAAGTGCAATATAATCAGCTCTGAGAAACAAAGCTTGGTTATAAAACTGTCGTAAATGCAAGACTGCTCCAAATCTAAGGCTAACACATGACGACATGCAGGACACTGAGTAAGGACAAAGGTGCGTGGTTCCCAGTAACCAGGCTGGCGTTCTAAATACTAATGTGACAGACCCATATTTCTGATCAAATAATAAACACTTAATAAAACTTCACAGGGTCTCAATCTATAGCACATCAGAAGCACCGTGGAACTCTCCACAATACACTCACTAGGACCCCAACCCCAGGACTATATTGATTCACTAGGTCTGAATGCAGCCCCAGGCAACTGCGTATTGAAAATGCTGCAAGGTGGCGTGGTGGGCACCAATGTTTGCAAGTCACTGAAATACCCACTGGTTGAACAGAGATGTCAGAAGTGTGTATATCCCTATCTCAAACATGGGGTTGGTATGAAATAAAACAGTAGACACTCATGAGGTCTTTTAATTTATTTGCTTGTTTCTCTGTCTCTTCCAACCCCTGACCCCATGAATCCATGAGCTCCACAAAGACAAAGATCGTGTCCTTTGATTTTTGTATGTCCAACAACAAAGTCAGTTGCTGGTGCATGCTAAGCATTCTGCCAATGCTTTTCAAAAATAATAATTATTATTATTCCCGGCCTAGCCAGTGTGGTTCAGTGGTTGAGCATCAACCTATGAACCAGGAGGTCACGGTTCGATTCCTGGTCAGGGCACATGTCCAGGCTGCAGGCTTGATCCCCAGTGGGGGAATGCAGGAGGCAGCCAATCAATGATTTTTTCTCATCATTGATGTTTCTATCTCTCCCTTCCTCTCTGAAACCAATAAAAATATATTTTTTAAAAATGAATTTAGAAAATGAATGATTCCCAAACACATTGAATCCCCATATATTCTTCTAGTATTTTCAAGAAAATGATTGAAATGTGAATTTGAGGTACCAAATATTCAATCCTAGCTTTTATTGACAAAAGTCAGAAAGGCAACAAAGATGGAAGGTTTAACGTGCAAACAACAATGTTTTAGCCTTTTAAGTTCACAGACTTGGGGGTAGATTAAGGAAGGATTTCTATAGAAGATGTTTCCAGAACAGGAAGCCCTGAATGACACTGTCCACATGGGTAAATATGTTAAATACATTCAAGTATACTCTGTTAATGTGAAGCATTTGTAGCTTAGAAAAGTGGGTGGATTCACCTGCATCTTGGACAGCAAGGAGCATCAGCTTTGCTTTATATCAGTGGTTCTCAACCTTCCTAATGCAGCGACCCTTTAATACAGTTCCTCATGTTGTGGTGACCCCCAACCATAAAATTATTTTCATTGCTACTTCATATCTGTAATTTTGCTACTGTTATGAATCGTAATGTAAATATCTGATATGCAGGATGTATTTTCGTTGTTACAAATTGAACATAATTAAAACATAGTGATTAATCACAAAAACAATATGTAATTATATATGTGTTTTCCGATGATCTTAGGCTACCCCTGTGAAAGTGTCGTTCGACCCCCAAAGGGGTCGTGAGCCACAGGTTGAGAACCGCTGCTTTATATAATCGGAAAGTGCTATAAGCCTAGCTTTGGAGGCTTCCTAAAGGCTTTGGGGCCTGTTTCTTCCAACACCTCCCACAACTGTGCACTCTGAAGGCTTCTTAAACTCTTCCAAAGAGTTTGCCAGGATATATGGTAACTTGAATATTTGTGCAGCGGTGAACAAATTACACCGATATACACCTGCTACATTTACCATTTTGAGAATCTAGTGAATGCTATGAGCTCTGTGATGGGGGCCAGTGAACTTACAAGCAGAACCTGCCATTCAATTCCAGAAGGTTCACAGTCATCCCAAAGTCCATCCACATATCTTCTAAGGATCCTTAAAACCTAGGTTGAGAAACCATGAGGAAGTGTAATTGAGTAAAATTTTGCAGCCTATCTATACCAAATGCTACACTAAACACGGGTATTTTAAATACATATACACAGCTCACTGCCACCATTATTTCTAAATCATCTTCTCCACTTACCCATTACAAAATGCTTGATGAATTTCCATGATTAGAACTTCAAGTTGTAGCCTCATCCATTTCTTCTAACTTTTTCCTTCCCACATGACCTAAACCAGCGGTTCTCAACCTGTGGGTTGCGACCCCTTTGGGGGTCGAACAACCCTTTCACAGGGGTCACCTAAGACCATCAGAAAACACATATATAATTACATATTGTTTTTGTGATTAATCACTATGCTTTAATTATGTTCAATTTGTAACAATGAAACTGGGGGTCACCACAACAGGAGGAACTGTATTAAAGGGTCGAGGCATTAGGAAGATTGAGAACCACTGACCTAAACCAAGGGGAAGCTTGGCACTTGATTCACCACGTTGCCAAATCCACATGCATTTAATACTAATGTCTCCAACATGATTGTCGAAGACTCAATCACAGTGTTAATTCATCACAGCGACCACTCTTAGAGATGAATTACAGCCAGCAACGTGCACATTTGCTCAGCATTTGTAGACAGCTCTAGGTTGTTCATTGCATAATTGAGGGGGGGAAAATCCTTCAGGTTTAAATTTTCTTCCATCTGCAGTTCATTTTCAATAGTTGTGTTTATGTGATTGAAAATATTTTACATTAGCAACACAGTCATTAAAGCATTCAGTGGTGCCTCAGCTTTTCCACATTTCCTCTTCTTCAGCTATTGATCTTAGCGCCCACACGGTGAGTGGGGTGCACTGTTGTGGGGAGTCACATGAGAACTGCACCTCCAATGTGGCAGATACCAGGCACTGAGGCAGCAGCCACCACCATTTAATCTCAGTGTGAGCCCATTAAACTCATTCAGTATGAGGTTCATTCCTGCAGTGACTACAAAATGAAATATTCTCTTTTTTTGAAGGATAATAAACTTTTTCAAGTTCCCAGGGCAACATTTATTGCACAAAAACAGTCATTTTATAAAATAGCACTTTAATGGTCCCAAAAGTTCCACACATGGGAAAACTTTTACACATTTTCTCCTTATGGTCTAAGATGAAACCTCATATTGGTGAAAACCTCTAGATGAGTTCCACTGCTGTAAAGGTGACTAAAAGTTAGGGCTGGATGACAGATGGCTTTATGAGACAGTTAAGCAAAGTTTAACTAGCCATCGCTAACTTCACCATGATATACATTAACATCACACAAACACACAGAGATTCTCAAATATTTCTAAATACTGTATTTAAAAGTATATTTTAAATACACGGAGCTAATAAAGAATAGGAAGAGGCATTTAATTGTAAGTGATATTTATTGATTCATTTTATTTTAAAATGAACTAGTTCATTGTAGGACTTATGCAAGAGCTTCACTTCTTAATGGCTTCATAGCATCCCATATATGGGTGTTTCAGAATATATTCAACTAGTCTTCTCCAACTGATGGACCATTCTGTTAGTTTCAGTGTTTGGCTACCACAAACAATATTACATAAACTTTTCTTGATTACTCTTGAACATGTATGTTCACACAGGGGGAAGGCATATCTATTAGGTAAATTCCTAGATATGAAAATGTTAGCTCAAAGGGCATGTGATTTTAATTTTGATTTTAAGATTTATTTCAAAATTGTCCTTGAGACAGGATACAGCAATAATGTGGGAGAATGTCTATTTCTTCACTTTTATACTCAGTATATTATCAAACTGATTTTGGTGTGTGTTAGTATGTTGGGTGAATAAATACATTTTTGACAAAACTTTAATTAACCTTCCTCTCATTAAATATAAGCTAGAGCACTTTAGCTTTACATATACTGTACATATGTTTTTATTGATTTAGGGGCTTTTATATATTAAAGAAACTGGCCCTTACCTCTCAAATATGATGTAACTTTTTTCTACTTTGCAATTTGTATTTTGACTTAGTTTATGTTTTGTTGTTTTTCTTTTTTAACCCAGAAGAGGTTACTGTTTCTGTATTTCAATATAAATTATTTTCTTACCAGGTATGGTCTCTGGGTTTTTGGTCTTGCTTAGAAAGATATTTAAATGGAATGAATGTTAAAACCAAAACTGAAAATCAAAATCCTCTTCTGTGTGTTCTTCTGAAAGGTGAAGATGTCTTTATATCTAGATAAATAGTGGTGTTATAACAAAGTATTTCGTTTACTGCAATCATTAGTATTCCGTGAGTTCTCTTCATAGAGGTGGTGGAGTTTTATAAAAACAAATGATAACTTCTTAATATATTTCTTCATAAGACTAAGTGAGTTCAATTTTAAATCTTACAATAGAACAATAGATTCATTTGCCCCAGGCCCCACTGACAAACCTTGCATTCATTTCCCATTATTGATGGGAAATTTTTGGAAAGGTTTTAAGAACTACAAGTAAGAGCTACATCTAAATCCACAAAATAATGAATCTTTCTAGATTTTTCATAACAGACTCTTCCTCTAATCACCAAATAATGATAAAAGTACATTCAGGTATCTGAATTAACTTAGTCAACAACATTTTATTGAGCAGCTACTATGGACTAGGCTTCTTTTAGGCACTTGGGATACAGAAATTAATTAAATACCAAGATTCCTAACCTCAGAGGTACTGACAAAAATTTTTACAAAGCTAAGAAGATCACTTCTATGAAGAAAAATGAAGGTAAGACAATTGTATTTTCAAGTAATTAAGAAAGAATTTTTCCTCCCTAAGGAGACTCATATTCCTAAAATTCTAAATTCTGCATAGATTTCTTTCGTGGCCATATTTCTGATAAATCTTAGAAAGTATCATATATTTAAAGTATATAACAGATGTTGAGATGGGTGAGTATTTTTAGATCTTTCCTAACTCAAGATTTTGAGAACTGTTCAAAACAACTGAAGCTCGGTAATCGGCATTGTACTCCTGTTTTTTAAATATTAAATCAACTTGCATGTGAAATAGCAATAAGAAATAAATCTGTGGTACTGCGCTCAGCACAGTGCTAGACACACAGAGAGATAGTCTATCTATACATAAAGATCACGTAGCTGAGCACGGGAAATAAAGCCATATTTTCCATTCCATCTAAAGACAGATTTCTTTGATCAAGTGACCCACATCTCTAGAGAGCAGATCCTTGCAGCCCTATTTGGGCCCTGGTGTGGATTTGCAAATTAACTGAAAAGACCATTAGAAAACATTTTGTTTAAAGTGCTAAATGGGCTGCAACTTTCAAAACTAACTGGCCTGCCAAATTGTGATTTAAAGTGAAATTGGCATGAGCAGACATTTCCACATCAGCCTGTAGCACATCTGGTCCAGACCAAACAAACAGAAGATTTATTCTGTCAGGGAGATCATTTAGCATTCCTTTTCATGCTTCAGAAGGAGGCTGTACCTGTCACTCACCAAAGCGCTCAGCTTTTGGTGGCGAGGCTCTGTTGCTCTCCCTGACTAGCCTTGATCTAACACTTCTAAGGAGGCTCATGTGCACCGCTCCACCTGGGAGCCCAGTGCCCATGCCAAGTTCATTTCCATAGTCTTATAGAAACCTCCTGGAGGATTTCAAACATCTGCTCATAAGTAAAGAAACATTGTCTTGAGCTCTAACAATAATATAAAGGGCAACTGAACCTTCTTTTGCAAATAAAGCAGAGCTGATAAATGATCTTATTTCACAGGACTGGGGGCAAGTTTCTTTGTGTCTGTCTGAATTCAAATCCTTAAAATGAATATCGTCAATCATGGGGAAAACTGAATTGTACCCAGGGTTTTACCATTAACTTAAGTGGTATAATAGTCAGGACTAAAAAATAGGTAATAAATAAATAAATAAATAAATAAAACTATGTCATTTTGCTGAAACTAAATGAACGTTTTTACAAAGCTGGGTCATTATTCCTCTCTCTCTGCATGTTTCTCTCTGTTTCTCTCACTGGCCATAGCCTCAGAGCCAAGTGTAACACAGAGCACTGTTGCTGTGGGAGCCCCACAGCAGCCTTCTGCTCGCGAATGTTAATCTGCTGCTGGTGGAGTCAGGCACCCCCGGAGAATTACTTCCTGGCTCTTCTCTTCGGACATACTATTCTTTCTCTCCCACCTCTGGAGAACTGTGAACTCTCTGAAGGCATCGATGTACCACCACTGAGATTCCCCGTGTTTCCTTAGGATGCTCCTCTATGTGAATATAAAAGACTCGGTTTCAGTCGAAAGGACAACCGGAAAGGGAATAGACCGCTATCTCTGTGTATGGATGTACACATTCTTTCTCATTTCTAGCTAAAATGTACCTCTGCTTCTTCTTTTGAGAAATAAGTGGCTTAGATAAAGTGTCCTAGTTGTGACCTAATTAATATCAATTCCTGTGGTTCTTTTTTCCCTGAGGAACTCATTTAATTCGTAAACACCATTACTTGGCTTTTCTACTGACATCTAGGTCTAGGCAAACATAGGGAAAGTTTATCACATAAACATAGAAAAGTGTTGCCTTACCTAAAAATATAACAAAATCGGTTCTTTTTAAAAATCTGGAGAAGGTCTATCCTTTGTGCAAATATTTTCATCCTATTGATTTGTGGCAGTAGCAAGATAGTATGAACAGGGAATTACATCTCTACTGGTTTCATCTACACTGTCCCTCCCATTGAGTTATTAATAAACATGATGCCACCAGTGATGCATTGTTAATAGCCTGGTCTGTGGAACGCAGAAAACACTCTTCTCAAATTCACAGAGAACATTCTTAAATAGGTTACAGTCTACATACAGCATATGCCAATAAAAAATGTATATCTGTATCAAAATCCAGCCTTTTCTGAAGAAACAAAATCAGTCTTCCACAACAACAGAACTAGTTTCAAGCTTGAAATATATCCTGATGTGAAATATTGGTAACTTCTTAGTATATCTGAACACTTTGTCTACCTGGTAAATTTCAAGTGAGAAAAAAATGTATGTAATAAATATGATATTCAGCACCTAAATGGTTCACTTATGGTTAGATTTGTTTGTGTTCTTATTTGAAGATATGAAAATAATATTAAAAGTAGCATGTTTGTATACTTTCACTACAATAAATTGGAGTAATATCATATAGAGAACAAAGAGTTTGTCTTCTATAGAAATCTGGAGAACCTCAAAATAAGAGATAACAATTTTGCTTAAGAAAAGCCATTATAATAAGTAATAAGCATTTAAAGGAACCCCACTTATGAATAAAAGAAATTCTAATTCCAGTTTTTATTCTTTGAAAAGATGCATTCATAATTTTTTTTAAAAAAGGAAGCTCAAAGCAAACAAGAAGTGACTTTGTTTTTAATAGGACATTGCACTGGTTAATAAATTAAAGAGGAATAAAAAGTAAATCTACTTATAAAATAAAGATATCCAACTCATGTAAAAACGATGGGTAACTCATAAACTGTATCTCAATGAGATTATTCAATGTCATTGGAATATCAGGTTATCTATCAGGAACATAACCATAAAGAAAGAAAACATAACCAGAGTTGATAATCAAAATAATAAGGGATATATGTAGAAGAAAAAAATAGGAACAAAATATGGTCAGGATATATGAGAAGAAACTATATTTGAAGACAAATTCAATTTCATTGAACAGGAATTCTCAGAATGGGGTATGTGGAAACTTTTAAGAGCATACTTATAGATTTATTGTGTTATTTTGGGTTTAGGGATCTAAATTTTTTAAAATATATTTTATTGATTTTTTTTACAGAGAGGAAGGGAGAGGGATAGAGAGTTAGAAACATCGATGAGAGAGAAACATCGATCAGTTGCCTCCTGCACACCCCTTACTGGGGATGTGCCCGCAACCAAGGTACATGCCCTTGACCGGAATCGAACCTGGGACCTTTCAGTCCGCAGGCTGATGCTCTATACACTGAGCCAAACCAGTTAGGGCAGGGTTCTAAATTTTTAACACATTCTATTTCCATCTAATTATTACACAGCTGATCATGATTTTTTGCATATCACATATTTACAAATTTGCCTACTAGCTAAAATTTATTTGGAACCCCCAAATCTGTCAATACTTGCAGCCACTTTCATGGTCATTTATGAACATGTGCACAATGGCAAAAATTTGGAATCTTCCAACTCACACAATCCCAGCCTATTTTCTTGTTTCAGCTCTCATACCACAAAGTAGTATCCTGTTTATTGTGTATTTACTGCCATGTTTTTTGCATTTTTGTGCTTCTTACTAGAGATTTTACTGTTCAGAATGGTCCTCAGTCATGGGACTGAATAGCTTTTCAGCTAGTGTTCCTAAAAACAAGAAAGCTGTGCTGAATGTGCCTTATGAAGAAAATATGTGCATTAGATCAGCTTCATTCAACATGAGCTGCAGTGCTGATGACCATATTCCATGTTAATGAATCAACAATATATGCTTAAATGTACTGTCTTTAAACAAAAACATAATGTATTGCTCAGTTAACAAAAATGTAACCAGAGGCTCACAGGAACCTAACCCTGTATTTCTCGTAGGAACAATGGTTCAGTATTTGCTAATTCTGTGCTTGTGGGGACTTCATAGAACATAAATACTGCGATTAGTGAGAATTGACTGTGTATGTATGTGTGTGTGTGCGTGCGTGCGTGTGTGTGTGTGTGTGTGTGTGTGTGTGTAGGTCCTTCTTTTAAAATAAAATAAAATAAAATCCAGAAGTTATCAAAATTGAAAACCTTTAAAATGTCTACTAACTGAGAAATTATTGTAGGGGAAAAGCAAAAATAACATTGAGTTTTGATCGTGCATAATATTTTTAGCCATTAAAATTTCCATAAGGAGTTTTAGCACATGCAGTTAATTTGCATGAGAGGCAGCTGGAGCATACTGGCTTTTTCAAAACCACAATGATTTATCAGCTCAATAATGCATGAGCTTAAACAAAGTTATACAACTGTTCATATTTTTAACAAAGTGATAGAGTAAGAAATTTGCTAAAGCAGCCATTCCAGATCCAGGTGACCAAAAGGAGGTTAGATCATTTAGATCATTTACACAAACTGGAACACAATTTCACAGTCTTTTTAAATATATATATATTTTTTTATTGATTTCAGAGAGGAAGGGAGAGGGCTAGAGAGATAGAAACATCAATGACAAGAGAGAATCATTGATTGGCTGCCTCCCGCACACCCCACACTGGGGATCGAGCCCGCAACCTGGGCATATGCCCTGACCAGGAATTGAACTGTGACCTCCTGATTCATAGGTTGATGCTCAACCACTGAGCCATGCCAGAGGGCCAATTCCACAGTCTTGTTTTATTTTTGGCCTTCAATTTTTTTTCCTGAAAATAATATTTCATTTGGATAAAGTGCCAGACTGACAGTCTGAGACACTGAAGACACATTCCTATACGTTATTAGCACGGTATGGAGAGAGTCGATTAAAATCTCCTCTAAAGTGACCTCTGGAAATAGAGTCATCTTACATAGACAGCGTTTGAGGAAGAATAAACTATTTCTTTGCCTCTTCGATAAATCATAACGACATTTATTTATTAAACTCTAAATTTTACTTGGTAAAAAAAATGCCTTATAAGAAATGTCTCTTTTTTGGAGTCAATTTTATATGTCTTGCTGAAGTTTGGGGAGAACATAGCAGACACCATCAAGAAATTGTTATAGTCAAGTTATAGCTTACAAAAAATTCATATATGGACTCTGAGGTAAAGGGCTGCATTATGAAGAATGTAGGGGAAATAATAGATTCAAAGCAGTCAAATTAAAATTTTTTGCATATCACATATTTACAAATTTGCCTACTTGCTAAAATTTATTTGAAACATTGGGATAAAAGATAAATTATTTGAAGATTCCAAGATTTTGTAGCTAAGTGACTAGAAGAATAACTGCATTTGTTTTAGAGCTAATACAAAAGTTTGAATTTAACCATTAGAACTCATTCTAGGCATTCACATCTGCAGACTATAAACTTTAATGTCTAATATGGTAACTATACAAGATACCAAGTGCCTGTCTTATTCTATGCACTTCCACCCTCTTTTCTCTGATAATTTATAGAAAAAAAGAAAAATTATGTCATGAGAAACATTTGTACCCAGTCATCATATCTGCCAGAATGTCTTGGATTGGCAGGGTGAAGCCAGAATTGGCCCCATAGCCTTACAGAACAGGTGTACGAATATGGTGTGCCGCGCCGGCACGGCCAAGGGTGAACCTGAATGGGGCAGCTGAAAGGCTTAGAAAAGACAGACAAGAGAATGAAAGCTGGGTCTCTGTGGGAGGCTGCTCCCTAATGAGGAGACAGCGCCAGCGCCCACAAGCCGTGTCTTTATTTTATAGCAGATGCCACGAGGCAAAGTAAGGGCATGATCAAGATGTTTACAACATTCTCGTGGGTTTCAATCCTACTCAACTACATGCACCTGAACTCTATCATTCAGGCACGTGGGACCACGTGTTCAGACCATAGGTTCAAGCTTACAGCTATAGCTGTTGGCTATAATTGTGCTGGGAGGGCCCTGCCCTCCAAGCTGGGACTTGCACGTGGCAATGAGAGGACTGTGCCCTCTCATCAGTCCAAGGCTTGAACCTGTCCAAAACACTGTAGCCTCGCCTCACAATGTGGGGTCAAGAGCTACGGTAAGCCTCTCACTCTACAAAGCCACTGACTGTACGAACAAATTAAGCATCAAGTTATAAAGTTACTTTGTTTCATTTTGATTAATCTTACATTGAATGCCAAGTCAGGTGATTGGCAGGTAAACCAGCAATTATTTACTACTCAACAGCCACAAGACTGGAGGAAACTTCCTCTACAGTTGGGTTTGAGAGTAGCCGCATTGTCAGAGTTTAGAGCTGTAGGGGAAATTAACTATTACCTTGTATGAACCCCTCATTTTGTAGATGCGAAAGTTGAGATCCTAAGTTTTACATTTGATTAGTACAGGGATGAAATTATGAACCAAGTCCTCTAAGTCAAATATTCTCAAAGTTGGTTGATCTGTTTAAGCTATCAACCACTCTCAAACCTCTCTGTGCATCAGAATCACCTGGAGGGCTTATTAAAATACAGGCTGCTGGCTCCACCCCCAACACTCTCTCATTCCATAAGTCTGGGATGGCACCAGGGAATTTACATTTTGACAAGTTCCCTGGTGATGCTGATGCTGCTGGTCTGGGGAGCAGACTCGGAGAACCGCTGCTCTAGATTTTCGTCTAATATTCATTCTACTCCAACAAATTTCCTCTCAGGGAAAAATGGACCCTGCCCTGACATGCCCATGAACAATGTTCAAAACACACACACAAAAAACCCAAACAAACAAACGAAAAAAAAAACACAAAAAAAATACAACCCATTTGATCTGAGATATTATGATAGAGCCTACAATCACATGGCTAGAGTAATTTTATCTACTCAAAAACCAAAGTGTGCTTCACTAGACATATACAATATGGCTGTTGTAAAATGATTTTTAAGAGCTGTATATCATCTGCTTCCCATTTCAAAGTGAAAACTTCTTGGACTTCGAGCAAACTATATTATTGTCTGGATGCAAATAAAGTTGATATCATGTGGCTGCCTTTTGTCATATGTTGAAATAATAGTATAACAATCACGTAGTCTAAGTGTGAAATTTTTGCAGAGATATATAAGCAGAAATGTTATCAAGAGGAAATAGAGATGAGGGAGTAAGTAGGTGCAACTGAGCTCCATTGAAACAGAACTCCTCAATACAAAAAGCAACTACTGTACGACAACTATGCACAAAGCTCCACCTGTGGTGAAGAGAGAGATGCTGAGAAAGACCTAGCCCTACCCTCCAGGAGCTTGCCATGACTGACATTTTAGTAGTATTAAGTGATGCTACATGTAATATTATATATATTACTAGAGGCCTGGTGCACGAAATTTGTGCACGGGGGTGGGGGGGGGTCCCCTCAGCCCAGCCTGCACCCTCTCTAATCTCAGACCCCTCGGGGGATGTCCAACTGCCTCTCGTAATCTAGGACTGCTGGCTCCAAACCGCTCAACTGCCTGCCTGCCTGCCTGATTGCCCCTAACCCCTCTGCCTGCCTGTCTAATTGCCCTTAACCACCTCTGCCTGCCTGCCTGATCACCCCTAACCGCTTCTGCCTCGCCCCACACCCAAGATGCAGGATTCCCTTCCCCGGCCAGTCTCAGGCACCCGGGACCCAGACTGGATTCACCCAGGCTGGCCGCAGCCACAGGGGACCATGGGCAGGCGGCTTCACCTAGGCCGCAGCCACAGGCGCCCGGGACTGCTGGGCAGGTGGCTTGTCCCTCTCCCGAGTCACAGGCGCAGGGGCAGACACTGGCACACAGGACTGTGGGGTGTATGACTTGTCCCTCTCCCGGGCCACAGCCTGGCTGGTCCCCATTCCTCTCTCCCCAGTGTTGAGTGTCTGAGCCATTAAGGCATGACAACATGAGGGAGTGATGACTATTTGCATATTAGCTCTTTATTATATAGTATATGTATGTAGGAGTATGTATCTATATGTACACACACATTACATTGGGCATCATATTTTAACAACTTTCTCAGAATGAACATTGAAAGACTAACAAATACATCATTCCTACAAAGAAACAACAGTGGCAAATTGGGCATTCTGTAGAGTAATCATGATGAATTTTAATTGATGATGTCAAAAATACCAATGGAGGACCAGTATCTCTGAGTAAAAGGTAGCAAAAGTATATTAGAAACTATTGCAAACGTTACATACTGTTTCAAACATTCTAGAAGTTTTTATCTACTTGCATATCTACATAATCAGAAACTTGACATTTGGTCACTAATACTTTGAACTATACAATTATCTATTTATATATCCCAAATTTCACAAGTTCAAATCCAAACATCAGTCCTTACATTTTATTTCAAAACATATCTATGGGATCATAAAAAGCACACAGAAATGAATTTTATTCAACTCTTTAACAATTAATTTCAAATACAATGATCCAATAGAGTAAAATGACATTAAAGAATATCACATCGTATGTCTTTTGTTTAATAGAAATGTACTATGAACGCAATGGTGTCTCCTGATATCCATACATGAATTTTGTGATATTAATATAGAAACAGATGTAATTTCTTCCTGTGGTTGGAATCATCCAGGGCCTTCTCTGTGTCATGTAGAAGAACTTCAATGTTGAATATATTTGCAAAAGCAAGAAAGCAATTCTTCATATACAAAAAAAATTGCAAGCCAATTGTCAAAAGGAAAAATATGCCTTACCCACTGGTCACCACAGGAACTATCAGTGTAACAAAACAGTATCAGGTATGAATGACAACAGTTTTAAATGTAAGATAAAATGGAACTTTTTAAAAGTGTACAGCAAGGGATTCTCTGAGCGCTAAAAGAGAGGGTGGGGGTGACGACAGGCACATTGAAATGAGAAAGGGGCTATCTTTACGATAGTTGCTTGTCCCAACTGAGCTCATGATGAAAACTTCAAGATTCACTTCTCCAGAAATAAATCTCTTGTCTGCATACCTGTGCTATCCTCTCTCCAGGGATAGTCCTGAACCTTTAAATGCCTTCCTAGATTTCCACTGGAATTCTCAGCCAGCCTCAAGCTTAAAACAAAATTATCCATCCCTGAGCTAAACTGCCCATGACTTTCATTGTTGCTATGCTGTAAGTCTAGGTAAGCCTGAGTCACCTAGTTGAAACACAGTGGCATATGTATAATAACTATATTATTAATTACCCCCTACATTATTCTCTTCAAATAGTATCAGTGTGCCCTGATCACTGTGGAATACTATCTGAATTCCTTAAACATGGCATTCGGAGGTCCTTCCAACAATCTAACACTATCATACTTCTGTTTTTATTTTCTCCTCCTATTATTTTATAGAAAGCTTGTGTCCTGGCCCCCCAAAAAATATTTTTACTATCTCAAACTCCTTGACACCCTCCCTTATTTATGGCATAATTCCTTGCTTAGAGTATTTATCTGCACTCTTCTCTTAGACTTTTTTCTTCAATAACATAAAATACTGCAGATAAATAAAATAAAGGTGAAAAAATGCCTAATGGATTTAGTCATGAAAAGCTCATTGATGGCCAACCCCATTTCCATAGAATTTCAACAGGAAGAGCTGGATGGCAGCGTTGAGGAGTGAGTGGAAGACTGGAAATTAAAGCTAGCCAGCATGGGTCAAGAACATTGTGAGAAACAGAAGGGAGGAAAAGTGGGGGGTGGAGGGGAGGGGTGAGCTAAAATAGAGCATAGATTAAGAAAGTATTTTTCCTTTTTTAAAGAAAACAGTTGAAAAACTGATTCCAAAGAGCCAATAGGAAATAAATTAAAGGTACAGGAATGAGGTTATGAATGGACCAAATGCCTGAAAAGGTGGGAATGGATTGGAGCTGGAAAATTGGTGAGGGTGTCAGTCTCAGCATGATATGCCTTTTTCCATTATTTCAGAAGATGATGAAAAGATAGCTGCAGATCAATATAAATTACCAGGGACTGAGGTGAAGAAGATGGGAAAGATGTTGTATAAGGTTACTTACTTGCAACTAGTATGTAAATAAGTTCTGGAGACTTAATACACAGTACAATGATTATAGACAACAAAACTGTGTTATATACATCAGACAAGATCTTAATTGCTTCCATCACCAAAAGAAATCACAATTATGTGATGTGATAGAGGTGTTAGCTAAGGCTACAATGGCAATCATATTGCTGTGTAAATGTATCAAATATATTGTATACCTTAAACTTACACAGTATTGTTTGTAAAATACAGCTCAATTAAAATGAATAAATAAAGAATATACTGGAGTTAGAAAAAGTTAAGAAATTCCCTCACCTGGCTGCATCTGGGTGTCTTTTTATTATTGTTGCTTGTGGTGATGGTTTTGTTTGTTTGTTTAGTAATGTTGGAAGTGAGCGGTAATCAGAAGGGTAGGTACTTTTTGGAGAAAAGGAGAGATTTCAAAATTTAGCTATGGGGAATTAGTAAGGCAGTGTATACAAGAACCTACAGAATAAACCTCTCAGGTAGTGTCAAGGGCCCAATTAGTGTTGGAGACCAGTAGTCAGAAAAATTAGCTTCAGATATGGAAGCTTCAGATATGGAAGCTGGAGGGGTACTCAGTAGGATCCATCTAGAATTGAATTTTTAGAGTGATAAAGGACAAAAGAAGTTGAGATATTTGGTGAGAGAACTAGAAACAATGGATCCTTGGCCAGCCAAGAATAAGGATAAGATAAGATAAGATAAGATAAGATAGATAGGATAAGAATAAGAATAAGAATAAGAATAAGAATAAGAATAAGACTAAGAATAAGAATAAGAATAAGAATAAGAATAAATAAAAGACTACAGTGAGCTGAGCAAACAAATAAACCAAAATGTTGAGATATCAACCACACAAAATAGCAGATATGATAAGACTAAAGAATTAAGACAGCTGGAAATGTATGGGATGTAGTCAGAGAATGGAAGTGTATATTACATTTTTAGAAATTAATGTTCTGATTTATCACTGTCAAATTCTATTCTCTATTTTTTTCACAAGAACTCAATATTTGCTTATTCTTTGCTCCCTGAAACCCTCATAGAATCAGATAAATGTTCATCCCATTGGGTCTACTTTTTGGATCTTAACCAAACCCTGGATGCCTCCTTGAAAATCTAAGAGGGAACTTCATTCTCCCACAAAGCATGGACCTCACAGTCAAGAGAAGAGATTGGTATTGGTTTCTAGTCTTGCCCAGTGGTTGGCAAACTGCAGCTTGCGAGCCACATGCAGCTCTTCGGCCCCTTGAGTGTGGCTCTTCCACAAAATACCGACTTCTGCGCATGGGCCACGAAGTTTCAATCGCACTGTACATGCGCACCCACACGTGTTATTTTGTGGAAGAGCCACACTCAAGGGGCCAAAGAGCCACATGTGGCTCATGAGCCGCGGTTTGCCGACCACTGATCTAGACCATTATTTCCCCTCTAATGTCTCAAAATCTATCCTCCTGAGGCTCCTATTATTCCACTAAGTAAGTCCCCACTCAATGTCATTGATAAGGCCTTAGAAACCACTACTCTAAGTGAAACAACATGTAAAAAAGGCCAATTTTACCACAGACTAATTAATATAAACAAGAGTCAGCTTCCTATGGCATATTTCTGATCTCAGAAACATCACCAAACTTCTAAATAAAGATCCAAAACCCTTCTAATATTAAACAATGAAATAAATTTTCTCATACATTTAAGAAAGATGAATAACAAGTAAGGTCATTCTTTTCCAACACACTTATACCAGTTATTCCAAAATAACTGGTGGCCAGAGCACAGCCTGGAAGCTCAGGACATCAGGGTGGACAGACCTGGACAGACCTACCTTTCCATTTCAGGATGCAGTCTCACACACACACACACACACACACACACACACACACACCCATACTCACTCACACAGGACAATTTAGACACACCAATTCACCTTAATACACATCTTTTGGGCATGGGGGAGTACCCAGAGAAAATCCACAAGGACAGTGACCCCAGCTGGGAATTGATATTTTTCCTCATCAATTTTATAACAAAATGATGTTAAATGAAACAATGTTATTTGAGGATCTGCTGTACAGCACCCTCTTTGTCTCCTCACTCTACTCACTTTTCTCTCCAATATCATTGACAACTCTGATGTCAAATTTTCTCTACATTAAAATCTAAAATCTGAACAACATTATGAGAGTGTTCGGTATCCATATGGGTGCTTCTACCTGCATATTACATCCTCACTTATTTGCCTTCTATTCCCCCCTCCAAGGACCACCAAATCTTGTTGGTCAAACAAAGCTGAGTTCATTAAGTATATTGGAGCATGGGAAAACACTACCTTAATCTATATCATAGCATAGGAAAACACTACCTTATTCAAGTCCTAATGGTATCCCAAATGAGAAAAGAAATTGAAGGATTTTTATAAAATTTGGGCGTTTGGATTCAGGTGATTTAAGTGGTCTTTCAAGAGGTCACTAGTTAGGACTGCATATTTCTGTGACATATTAATTTTGTAACGGTGGACACACAACAGGGCAAGTTTTGATGAGCTGATTTTTGTCCTGATGAGTAAGCTCTTAGTTCAGGTAAGAAACCTCGTGTCCTGATTCTCAGATAGCTGTTTTCCCAGGTAAGCATAATCTTTACCTGGATAAATTGGTGCACAAGAATATCCTGAAGCAAAGAGTGAAGTTATGTATTGGTTTGCAGTCTGATCTTCCCGGTAAGAATTTCTAAGTGCAAACAGTTAAAGTATGTTTACACAGATGGTCTCCGTTTTCAGAGTTGACCAGAAGGAGAAAAGATTCTGCTTGTATAATTTTCTCAGGACAAAATCACTCCTCGTGAGGAATAAGAAATTGCAGCATCACATCGAACCTGTTATCATGTTCTTGACCATAAGGCAAATGGTTTCCATTACTTTGTCATTTGATCTCACAACCAAAGTCAGTTCTCTAGATATAGAAGGAAAACAGACTTGATATAATTTTTCTCTATGGCCCAAGAATCAGCTTTCAGTTATGCAGCAATCAACCTCTCCCCTGTGGAAGAAAAGCATTTCCAAGGTTAGGCTCTCCTAAGAGTTCTTCCTGTCCATCACAACTCCCTGGCGCCTCGCACTCTCCAGCATTAATACAGGAAGACTCCTCAGCAAACCTGCCATTCCTCCTTCCTTCTTTTGATTCAATTTCTTTGAAAGCTGGCATGAATCAATTCTCCAACCATCCCCTTCCCTGGAGCCATTTCTTAGTCTTTCTCTTTTCCTTCCTCAATTGTAGGAGATATTTGCTGCCTCCCTTGCAGTCAGTAGCTACATTTCCAAAAGCATTTCATCTTTTTGGCTTTCGTAATGGAAATGTTAAATTTCCCACAGAGGATGTGCTCTGGAGGGGAGTTTTGCTCACACCCTAGAATGGATGTCAGTTAATATTTAGACACAATTAATTAACAGTAAACCCTAAGGCAAAGTTTGCTGTTAGGAAATCAGGCCATTTCCCTCATTAAATGAAGGGCTGCTTCCCTGACCAAGTCAGCAGATGTTCTGTTATCAGCAAAGACTGACATCACATGCTTGGTGGGTAGGAATGTAGATTAATTAAGAATATTTAAAATGTAGAGCTGAAACAGCATCAGACTCTCACACTAAGTTGCCAAAGTTTCCTGACTTTATCTTCATACAGTTCTTCCCTTCTACCTCATCCCAGATTTCAGTTCATAATGCTATAAAAAGCTTCAAGATTTCTGAAAATCTCTTTGAATCATGGGAAGGTCTTCTCAGACCTTCACTTCATAAGTGCTTTGACATTTTTATTGCCACCATATTCATTGAGAGGTTGTCATACTCATCTTTTTACCTCAGTAAGTACAGGAGACAGGATATGGTTGAAACTAAGGCGCGAAGGTTTTATCTTGACATTGTAAATATCATGAAAATATGCCCAATATTGAATATACTTTTTACAAGGTAGTAAATCCTGGAATTTACTGAGTCCAAGAACGTTTGTTTCTTCTTTGTTTTGGAATGAATTCCTGATATGAGTTTATCTCCTAATAAATTGATCTAATAAGTACTTAGTGGATACCTACTGTATTCTAGCAACTCTGCAGGATAAAAAGTAAATTCCAAAGGGACCCACTGGTAGGGAAATAAAGGATGTTGAATTGGGAACACTTCTCCCCCCCCCCCTCCAGATGTGAAGGAAGCACACATCTGGCTTCTCATTTTTCTCATGTCCAGCTTGAAAGGATAAACTGGGTGTGCACAGCCACCCCCTTTGTTGATCCTATATCTTAGGATCCAGGTGCTCTCCCTTTTAAGTTTTAGGGTTTGTTAGAAGTTCATTCTCGTGCTGTTTGCCTTTTACTGTGTAAGTAAACTGCCTAATTTTGGAGTTCAGTATTAGGAACCCCAGTGGACCTACTGTCCATTTTTGAGTATTATCCAAATAAATATGACATTTCATATCCCATTCCCCTTACTGTTTTATCTCTGTTGGTTCAGACCTAAGTTGGAAGAAGGTTACTAGTTAATTGACCAACACCCAAACTTCCATAAAGTGGAAAAATAACTATGATAAAGGTTTAGGTTTCAAAGCATTTACCAGAAATATAGAAAGGAGAACAAGTATTTCTAATTAGGGCACAAGCATTTGCGACAAGAGAAGCTCAATAAAAATTTCTTTAGATTGTAAACTCAAGAATGACAGGGGTATTGACTGTTTGGGTTCATATTCTTTTCATAGAATATAGTCATAGAACATGAATTAATGGAAAAGAGAGACTTCAATTATCAGGATTAAAATGGGGAATAGAAAGAAAGAGAGAGGAGGAAAAACTGATAAATGTCCAGGGATAAGAAACACATATTTCTCCTATGAACTGAATAGAGCAAAAATGTTCACTTAATCCAAATTTGCTATCTAAAATAAAAGCATCTATTTAATGCAGAAAATGTAGTAACCTTGTTATACTATTTTTTCCTCATAGTAGCCTGGGACATCTCTATTATTTGCTTATTCAAGTACAACAGTGGTGATTAAGAACAAGTCTTGATGCTTGCTGTAGAATAAGTCACAGATTTATTCTTTCTTTATTTTAGGATACATTCTGAATGTGACAGAAATTCTTAAACAGCATTCCTGGCATTTAACCCATTGTTTTAATGAACAATAATCTTCTAGTCTACAATAATTATCCTATATAATAAAAGGTTGATATACAAATCGACTAAACGGCAGAACAACCAATTGCTATGATATGCACTGACCACCAGGGGGCAGACGCTCAAAGCAGGAGCTGCCCCCTGGTGGTCAGTGTACTCTCACAGAGGGAGCGCCACTCAGCCAGAAACGGATCATGGCTGGTGAGCACAGAGGAGGTGGCGGGAGCCTCTCCCGCCCTTCGTGGCAGTGCTAAGGATGTCTGACTGCTAGCTTAGGCCCGCTCCCTATGTGGAGCGGGCCTAAGCTGTCAGTCGGACATCCCTGAAGGCTCCCAGACTACAAGAAGAGCAAGCCAGGCTGAGAGATTCCCCCACCCCAGTGCACGAATATCGTGCACTATGCCTCTAGTACTGATATAACCACTAAGAGTTATAAGATTAGAAGCAAATTTGATGCCAAATTGATAGCTGGGTTTATTAAAGAAGATATTGGGAAATATTAAATTAGCATTATTTTTTAAAACATATATTTTATTGATTTTTTACAGAGAGGAAGGGAGAGGGATAGAGAGTTAGAAACATCAATGAGAGAGAAACATTGATCAGCTGCCTCCTGCACATTCCCCACTGGGGCTGGGCCCACAACCAAGGTACATGCCCTTGACCAGAATCGAACCTGGGACCTTTCGGTCCGCAGGCCAACGATCTATCCACTGAGCCAAACCGGCTAGGGCATAAATTAGTATTCTGTACAGATGATTTTATCATCTGTCTTCATTTCAAAGTCAAGTGGATGCCTCTGCAGTCCCAGTTCCTCCTAATTTTACAGTCAGCACAACACTGGGCCCAGAAACTTCTGTCTGCTGTGAATCTCAGAGTTAGAGTGTAGTGTGACAGTCTCTGAAACAACAGGCCCCCTTCTGTTCTGCAGACTTGTAAACAACAAGCCTCTGAAACTATGAAACTATGATCAACAAAACTTTATTTGTTTGTTGCCCTTTAAAAAAAAAAAGCACAAGAGTGTTGTTTTTTTAGGAATAAGAAATGAACTCTCCAAAGAACAAAGAAACCAGAGGCTCCAGATATATTTCAAGCCTAAGGAAAGTTAGAAGCTAGAAGAAAATATGAGTGGCAGGACACAGGCATTCGACCTTTAAAGGTTTGATTTCTGTTTTAAGTCCTGCAAATGCCCCTGGCTTTCCCCCACATAAAATAAAGAAACCTGACTTATGTTCAAATGTGGCCTTCGCCCTTCACCCTAACACCAAACACCATGAGGAAAAAAATTAGCAATGGGAAGGAGACGTGTCTATAAAGATATGAATATCCATCCCCCTGCACCAGCTGAATCAAAGGCGAAGCGCTGAGGGTTGAGCTTGGTGGAGAATCACGATGTAGTGGGATGATTCGTGAACATGGGGGTTGGACTCAGCGCTTTTCTGCAGAGCTGATGAAGCCGCCACCCTTTTTCCTCCACCTTCCATCCTTCATGAAGTGCCCCCCAAGACCTTACATTCGACCCTGGATGGATATGAGTCCCTAGAAGACAAAATTACTTTGCTTTGTGATATTTGTTTCATCTGAAGTTGGGGTCCTCAGATCTGTAATACTCTGGCTGTGTCCACACTAGCATTACTAAGCAATTCAGAATGGAGACATTATCTGGCAAGTTGGGGGGTAGGGGAGGGGAGGTCCATGAGATAAAGCTAATTTAATCTCAAATATTTGGATAATGAAGAAAAAATGACCTATTAGTAGCTGAAAAGTATAGATAATTGATTCAACTTTCTATTGTACTTTGGGATGGGCTGTTTTGTTCTCTGCTTAGGTTCGGTTTAGTTCATCACCATCAAAGGAAGACCATTAAGAGGGTGATTCAGACCAATTCCTGCCATGTTCAATACCATATTTTTGCTAATGGTCATTACAGTGAAAACAATTTAAGAAATTAGCAATTAGCTTGGATTATCATTCTCCATTCAAAACCCTGATATAGAGGATTTTAAAACCTACTAGAATTGTAGAACTCATATAGTTTCGGTATTTGTATATTTAATAAATACAGTTATTTCCTCTTTTAAAAAAAATTCTCACCCAAAGATATGTTTATTGACTTTAGAGAGGGAGAGAAAGAGAAACACCGATGTGCAAGAAAAACACAGAAACATCAATTAGCTGCCTCTCATTACACACCCCAACTAGGCACTGAACCCACAATCTAGGTTAGTGCCCTGACTGGGAATCAAACCCGTGACCTTTCGATGTATGGGACAATGCACCAACCAACTGAGCCACACTGGCCAGGGCTACAGTTATTTTTGAATCTGTGAGAAATAGACAATACTAATAGAAAAAAAATAGTAAAAGTCTGAATAGGCAATGCAAATATCAAGTAATACAAATGGCCAATAAATATATGTTTAAACTCAGTAGTAAAATTTTAAATATCAAATTAAAATGAGATATAGTAGTACATTTTTCAAATTGGCAATGATGAAAAATAAAGAAAAAAGAATAATACCCAGGCTTCATGGACTTCTACACACAGCACAGCCACTTAGAGTGAAGATACCTGCGATCTTTCTGGAAGGCCATCAGCAAACTACAGCTGCTGTTCATTGTCCCTGCACATTTTTGTTCCTGCAATAGCACTTGCAGGGTGTAGGAACCCTAGTCAAAGTATGCCAGATGTTCAAGGCCAATCTGAACATGGACACAGTGAATGTACTGTATACATTGTGCAGGGGGGCCTTTCTATAACCCAAATATTGATGTCACTCTTTGGCAAGAAGCCTCTTTTGTCTAAGTGAGTATGCAGATGTGTTGGGCCGCTTTCACGTAGGGCGCTGCTGCTTGGTATGGCTCCTGTGTTTGCTACTGTATTAGCAAGGGCTGCTGTGTACGGCTATTTTGTAAGGTTACTTTGAAGAACTATTTTGTCTGATGGCTCCTTAATAGCAATGGCTTCTTGGGCTACAATAAAGACTCTCTTATATGCCCACAACTGCTCATATCTTCTCCGTCTAATACCCGTGTACATGAAGGTCCAGTTCCTGGCAGGGGAACAGAGACCCCACAAAGGGTTTATTCCATAGACCATGAAGGACGAATGCAAAGATTTAGCTTCAAGGATATGTCTTTTCTTTACATTACTGCAAAATTTAGAAACAAACATTATATCTAAAAATGAGAATTGGTTGAGCATCTTGTTACACCCATGTAATAGAACTCTATGTAATGATAAAAAATGATGTAGCTGTATGTTTTATGTAAAAATAAATTTATAGATATGAAAAGAAGATATGTATCACACAACATATTGAGGGTAAAACAAGGTCATTTTACAGGAGTGCATAAAAATAATCGCTTTGCTGTTTTTTAAAGGGTATAAATCACTAAAATGTTAACACAGGTTACTTTGGGTTATAGAATTTTGCATATTTTTAGTGTTTGACAATCAAAATGCATGTGATATAATTTATTTTTCATTTACATTAAATCACTCAAAAGAAAGGGAAAGCTAAAGTAAAGAGCAGAGAAGTAGCCGAAACCGGTTTGGCTCAGTGGATAGAGCGTCGGCCTGCGGACTGAAAGGTCCCAGGTTCGATTCCGGTCAGGGGCGTGTACCTGGGTTGCGGGCACATCCCCAGTGGGAGATGTGCAGGTGGCAGCTGGTCAATGTTTCTCTCTCATCGATGTTTCTAACTCTCTATCTCTCTCCCTTCCTCTCTGTAAAAAATCAATAAAATATATTTAAAAAAAAAAAAAAAAGAGCAGAGAAGTAAAATTGTGAGCCCCACATCTTGAAGGATATCAAGATATTTAGTTAAAATTGTGTGAACTTGACTCCAAATAACTTACAAAAATACAAAAAGAAGGCATTCTCTGTTGGTTGCATATTTTGTTTTTTAATATACAATTTAGACAATGTTGCACTTTTTATTGGAATGCTTTAGTCAAAATATGACTGTTATGAAGTTTAGCCGGCTTGCTTAGGAATGAGAGCTCAAGTGTCCTCACCTGTGTACCGGATTTTAATGCTAGCCTACACTGCACAGCATTTTCAGTAATACTTTATAAACATTAATGGAATTCCCTTTACTTTCCTAAGTAAAAGATGTCATATAAATTCATAAAGATGATAATGACATGCTGTTATAAAAGGAAAACATTGTTATTTACAATTCTCTTTCCCGGTGATATTTTCTATGCCCTAAACAGAAGTGGAGGTTTTGCCTGAATTATCAGGATAGAACCACACTTCCGATCTTCGCTTTGCTAGGAAATACCTGACATATGGGGCTTGCCCAAGGTTGTTTAAAAATGAAAGAAATGCCATGAGGGGAATGCAGACATTCTGACTAATTCAAACGTACCACTCATTATTTATGCATTCATTCATCCATCCATGCCAACCCGGTTGAGTTCATGAGATCTATTTCTCCCCTGCTAGGATCCCCTCCCTTCCTCTGATAGCTGACTGCACTTCACAAGGCCTGTTTCAATGCAGGCACTTGTCCCCTACTCTTCTCCTAACTCAGAACTGATATTTCTTTAATTTCACAATAACTTTAGTCCTGTAATAAATAGACCTCAAATCATACACTAACCACATTTACATGGCAGTGGCCACATGAAATGATTTGTTAAAAGGATACTAGGATACTAAGCGGGGAGAGGGGGGGGCGGGGGGGGGGAAGAAAAAAGATTCTGACTCTATCCCCATTCATTTGGAAAACCTTCTGTGATTGATTAGTAATGTCTGCCATTCATAAAATTGAGGGAAGGGATGGAGATAGCTACACTAAATTTTCATTTTCAGGGTGGACATTTCTAGTGTGATCCTTCATTATCCTCAGTCCCTTCCCTATCTTTGCGGGAGAAGCTACCAATTGATTTTTCTGCCTTGGGATTGCCCAACCAGTGCCCTGGGCCTGCAACACTCTCTATTTGAAGGCTGGGTGAGAGCTGTTGCTTAGCCCCAGATTCTTCTTCCTTATCAGGAGAAAACTGTCCTGTGTTCTGGGAACACAGTGACTTTCCTTTTACAGGGTGTCCCCAAAAAATGTATACACACTTTGAATGATTTCAAGTCCGTGTTTATTAACATACAGTTCATTTTCACAATTTAAAAGAATCTACATAAATGAATAATTTTGTGTATGTGTATGTCAATGCCTGTTTTCAAATTGATGACCATTCTGGTCCAAACACTGCTGATAATAAGAAGCAATGGAATTGCAAACATCAAGAATCATTTTGTTCAGTATTTGTGTGCCTCAATTTGTCAACTGTTGCCAGTTTTGTACCATAAAAATTTTTTTTTTAGATAAAGCAGTGCATTTTATTCCTGATATGTATATGTATTAGTTTTAAAGCACTTTCAGAGACATTATATAATTTGATCCTTTCCAAAGAACAAATTAAATTTTTAAGTAATAACAAGCTACTTGTTATTCACATTCTCTGTTCTGGGATGAAGATGAGGTTGCTATTGTGCAGTTGTACCATAAAATTTATCTTTTGTGTATCCCCATAAAAAAAAGTCTAGTGGCATTTTAGGATAAATTTTCTTTGT
Organism: Myotis lucifugus; assembly: GCF_000147115.1. Lineage (NCBI taxonomy): Eukaryota > Metazoa > Chordata > Mammalia > Chiroptera > Vespertilionidae > Myotis > Myotis lucifugus. The sequence continues at coordinate 1,506,244 of NW_005871159.1, forward strand.
TCAAGGCTTAGTCTGGCTTCACCCATTACTTCGCCCTTCATGGCACTGTACTTTCAGTAATACTTTATAAACATTAATGGAATTCCCTTTGCTTTCCTAAGTAAAAGCTGTCATATAAATTCATAAAGATGATAATGCTGCTGTTATAAAAGAAAAACACATTGTTATTTACAATTAAACCTGAAAAGGAGTGCAAATTGAGCTATCAGCTGCTAAAGTGTGTATACATTTTGTGGGGACACACTATATTGTGCAAGCCTATGCACCTGACCCGCTTCACCAGTACATCTTCTCTCAGCAGGACAGGAACCAGGGCTTCTCCTGAGTATCAGGGAGTTGCCTGCAGTCCACCAAGCTGAGCTGGCTAGCAGGAGGGACCTTCTGGCCAGGCTACAGTCTTACATACTGTAAGTCAAGCACACACTTATCTTGCTGCTTCTCTTCTCTGTGTGAGTAAAAGTGTTGTTCTGACCAGTATTTTCAATGTTGAGTTCTCCTTGGAAACTCCAAGCCTGTAGGAGGTGCAGTGGGCAAAGGTTTGTGGGCACCCAACTCTAGGGTTTGGCCATGTTCTGATCCGTGCCATCCTCCACACAGTTGAGGTCCTCACTTGGGGTTGGTAGCTGGATCTTCTTGCTTAATACTTCACATAAATAATTATCAAATTTTCCTTTTTAAATCTATAACAGAACCCACCCTATCATCTCTCAACAAGAAACATCCTCATTCTCAAAACAACTCCTAGTGCCAAGCACAGTGCTAGGGCTCCAAAAAAAACCTCATTGTATCCTGCACTGAAGAGTGAGAAGCTATAGGCAAGGATTCTCAATGCCCAACACTCCAGGCACCTCCATGTTGGATTACACAGAAGTAATGCCTTCAATGGGTAATGAATGACTTGTCCTATATGTGTTTTTTTTCTTTTCCTGTTTCTTTTCCCCCCTATATTTGTATATTTAGCTAGCTAAACTCCTGTCTTAAAGGACTTGAATACAAATGAACACAAAACAGGAGTTAAACGCCACTGAAGACTGTTAACCATCTGAACTGAGTAAGATTTTAAGCAATTGCATAATATTACCTCCAGCAACAAACCTTACCTAATCATGTGCGTCCACATCACTTGATGCAAATATAAACAGTACAAGAAAAGCTACATTCAGCCTTGAACCAAAAGCAGTGAGATGCACGAAGAAACACACCCCTCTAAGATACAACAAAGGAGCTAAAAGCGCTAACTTCTATGATGAAATTATCTTCCCAGAGCTTTCTAGGCAAGTAAAGGAAAACAGAACTAATGTGTTGCAAACTATTAATTTTACTTCCCATGAAAGAAAAAAATCTAAATTTTGCATTTACCATTAGGGAAAAATTTTAAATGTTGATTCAGTTTTAAATATTGACTAAAATATTAAGTATGTTAATACATGTTAGGCCTTTAGAACAATTCCTTGTATGTGATTAGTACTATATAATTTAGCTATTGTTATTATTTTTATTTACTATTATTCCTATTACTAATTCAGAAGTGCCTCTGACTACTCCATCCACTGGATCCACATTTATTTAGGTCAGAAAAGTCATACCAGAGAAAGTGCACTAGACCAGGATTCAGGAATCTCAAATTCTATTCTATGTATAAACATCAATTTTTGCTGTGACACTGAGCAGCCCACTTTGCTTTTCCAGATCTCATTTATACTCAACACTATCGGGGGAAGCCTATGCTACATGATGAAGGCACCTTCATAGACGGTCTACTCCTTCTGTGGAAAGGGACATGCTGGCCTACACTGAAAGGCTGTAGACGCCCGTGCTCCAAAGGAAAAGGCATTTTGAAGCGGAGGGAAAGAAGGTTTCTGCCCACATGGTTAAAAAAACTAAAACCCTCCCTAAAACAAAAGGACCCCCTCTCAAACACCTTTGCTCCAGATTTCCCACATTCCCCATAACCATCAATTCCTTCATCCAAAAAGGTTGCCATACTAAGATCATCAAAAACAGACATGTTATAAACTGAGTCATGAGAACAGGGACACTGGCTACATACATTCTCATGGCAGAGTCAGTTGAAGTCTGAATCATGGTGAGGAGTCTGCAGTCAAGAGCCCTTCAACAGCGTGGAAAAGGGGGGCACTGAGAGGAGATGGGTGGCAGCAAGGAGGGGAATTACTGCCCATTAACAGTTGTATCTACTTAACCATTCTACTCAAATCTATCCTGCATAGTAATTTTAATTCCAGACGCAAGTCCTCAAGGACACATGACCCTATGCCCTGGTTTGCCTGGGTCAGTCTTAGTTTACTCCTTTTTGTCTCAGTATGGTTACCAATAGCACCCTTTTTCCTCTCTCAAAAGTACCTGGTTTGGATGATGTGATATGGTTACTTTTTTTTATAAGCAGAGTAAAAAAAAAAAATAGTGGGTGATGAGGCTATGGTTATCTTTCCTCTTCAAAGAAATAACCAATAATCCAATCTGTAACTTCCTTCTTCACCTCTCCATTTCTGATGACTTATTTCCTTACAAATACAGGAGAAAAACAGGTATAGCTGTACATGCAAGGTAACTTCTTACAAAGGTTAGAAAATAGGAATTCAGGGTTGTTTCATCTTTACCTGGACTATGATGTCATATGCCTGTGAAAATCTAAAGTGAACAAAGTGAATGTGTATGCCACTGAACTTGGATTCAGGGCTTACATGCACACTGTCACTCCACCGGGGAGTCTGAACACCTTCGGAGTAACAATTTCCGTGTGCCTGCAGTCCCTGATATTCTCCTGTCAACAGATAAAAGATTTGTCATCCACTTTGTCACAGTAATTTTTCTTTTTTATCCTCACCTGAGGATATGTTATTTATTGATTTTAGAGAGAGAAGAAAAGGGAAAGAGAGAGAAAGGGAAACATTGGTTGCCTTCCATATGCATCCTGACCTGGGATCGAACCCCCACTCAATCAAACCAGAAACCTTTTGGTGTACAGGATGACACCCCAACCAACTGAGACACTTGGCCATTGCTGTCAGTAATTCTTAAATTTAAGTTGTAATGAACTCTTTCATTTACCAAGAGGGAATTTCTACACAGAACCAAGATCAAGAGACTTCCCATTTAATTTGATTATGCAAATATTTGTTTTAATGACTTATATGCATGTAAAAACTTCCCAATCATTGATATTTGCTTTCATGTAAGAATAATGTGCTTGGCCCTAACCAGTTTGGCTCAGTGGATAGAGCGTCAGCCTGCAGACTGAAAGGTCCCAGGTTCGATTCCAGTCAAGGGCATGTACCTTGGTTGCAGGCACATCCCCAGTAGGGAGGTGTGCAGGAGGCAGCTGATTGATGTTTCTCTGTCATCGATGTTTCTAACTCTCTATACCTCTCCTTTCCTCTCTGTAAAAAATCAATAAAATATTTTTTTAAAAAAAGAATAATGTGCTTGTCTCCAACATGTTAAAATTATTTAAAATTTTCTGTGCCTCTTTTTCCCCCAAGTCTTTTTCAGTCCAACTAGATACTGAAATTCCTCCCAATGGACTTTGTAAGAAGGAGTAAATGAGTAAAACCCTTAAAATTGCTTAGATAAAAAGGAATATGAAAGGAAATCCACACTTATTGGACTATCCTATCTACCAGGTACACTGGGATCCATGTTTTGCTTTTGTTTATCTTGTTACTCCTCATGGGAGTCTGGCAGGATAATTCTCTAATCTACAAATGAGGAAACTGAGGTCCAGACAGCAAATTGTCCAAGATTCCACGAATATTGTATGTGAATCTGGGACTCCGACCAGGACCTGTTAACACAGAGCCCGTGCTTTGCCTCTGCGCTCTGATGCCACTCAGATTCCTGGGCTGATTCATAAAGCATTTCCCCAGGGTGGTCATCCTACAGGGCAAAACGAGGAGTCCGATGCAGGACTACCTTGTGCCAATATTTTAAAACCTTTGCCTGGATACTATTTTATCTTATAAAAAGGAGGTGGTGAATATAATAAAGCTTCGAGAATTTTTCCAACTTTTACAAATGCAAAGACTTATTTTATTTATTAAAGTAAGAATGGGATGATTATGCATCTCTACATTCTAGTTAATCCATGGTCTGCTTCTTGCTTCTGAGGGACGAGGCAGAGGGAGAGGATTCTATTACCAAATTCAATAGTGAGTCCAGCTGATTTGGGGCTTTTGGGTGAGCAGAGTGCAAGGGTGATTTCTTCCCTGGGTTCTTGTCCAGGTGGATTTGGAGAATGAAGCCACGGACAAAAGGTGGAGGCGAGAAGTACAGAAACTTTATTGCAAGCAGATACTACTTCTAAAACCCTAAGCCTAAACTGCTAATCCTAAGACTCTGTCCCTCCTGGCACAGAGAGACAACAAAGCGGTCCCCTAAGGGGGGTGGCCACTGCTCTCTTGTCTGAGGTACTATATATCCTGGAGACCAACCTTTCCCTTATTGTGCCTTTCCCACCATGGGATCTTAGCCTTGTAATCAGTCCCCACAACCCCCACATCCGCACTTCTCCTCTTTTTGGTTTCCTCATTTGTTCAGGTTGGAGTTGCTTTTGACCTCCCTTATGGCTTTTTCTCAGTTGTCTTGGCCGGAGCTGTTTTATTACCCCTTAGGTCAGGGCTGCTTTAGATCTAACTTATGGCTGCTTTCATTGCTTAGGCCAGAGATGCCTCTATCCTCTCTGGACTCCCCTCCCCCCCCTCCCCCCCCCCCCCCCCCCCCCGCCACCTTCCTGTCTGACTAATTAAACTAGCTAGCTCACAATTATCACAGTCCTAGCTGGTTTGGCTCACTGGATAGAGTGTCAGCCTGCAGACCAAAGAGTCCCGGGGTTTGATTCCAATCAAGGGCACGTCTTCAGTTGCAGGCTCCTCCCTGGCCCAGGCCCTGGTTGGGACTTGTGCAGTAGGCAACCAATCGATGTGTTTTCTCACATTGATATTTCTCTCTGTTTTTCCCTCTTCTCTTCCACTCTCTCTAAAAATCAATGGAAAAATATCCTTGGGTAAGGAATAATAATAAAAAAAAAAAGAGTGAGTCCAGTCTACTTTACATATACATCAAACTTCACAGGCTTGTATACAATCTCACTACTAAATGGATCCAAGGAGTCTGGATATTTCATTACACAAATATGACATAGGGAAAGGGGAACAAAGGGAAAAACCTTTATACAGACTAAAAAAATTGGGGTAGGACCATTTTTTTAATTGATTTTTAGAGAGAAAGGAAGAGAGAAACATCAATGTGAGAGCAGAACATCAATCAGTTGCCTCCTGCATGCCCCCTACTGGGAATTGAGCCTGAAACCCAGACATGTGCCCTCACCCAGGGATTGAACCAAGACCTCTTGGTGCACAAGACAACATCTAACCAAATGAGCCACACAGGCCAGGGCTGGGTAGGATCTTTTAAAAATAAGGTTAAAATAACAAAACGAAGCAAAAACAGTGGTTTGGAGGGCAAGCACTTGAATAGTAAGTGCTTCTCTTCCCAAAGCAAACTGAATTGTCTTCCTCAAATATTCTCATTGCATCTTCCTCACACTGAGAAGGAGACATCACTACTTGGTATCCCTGCCAATAATTCATGACTGAATCTAAGCATTAAGAAATACTAAAAAGCCCAGATTGGAAGATAGTCTGTTCCTTCCCAAAATATTGAGGAATGGCCTGTACTTCTAAAATATTAATGCTGTGAAAGACTAAAGAGATTTATCTTTTATTATGAAAGACAAAGAGAAACTATTGATGGTCGAACAGTGAGTCAAGGTGTTTTCCCGAGGTTGTGTCTCTCGATGCCTAAGAATGAGCTCCGTGGACCTGAAGATTTCAGCAAAATTGTGGAAAATTTATTACATGCAAGTTCAGACTCCCCAACGGGGAGAGGGCCCAAAGAATGGGTTGCCAGCAAAGCAAGTTGTTCTAGGAGTATATATGTGCGACAAGCCTGCTCCATATCTATGTCACCACCTGATTGATTCCCTCATTGTTTTTGCCCAGCAACGGACCTGAACTTCCTCTGTTTCTCTGTGTACTGTACACCTTGTTACTGCAGACCCTCCCTTGGTGTCCCATGCCTCCTGCTCTGTATCCAAAACATTTTATTTTTTCAGCATAGTTGGTTTCTGTTATTAAGCTTGCTTAAACTGCCGCATCTGCCCCTGTCTATGTTCTACCTGCCCTTGTTTCCCACTGGACCCCTGCCCTATCTGCCTGGGCTTCAAGTTAACTTCTTTCACCATTCCCCCATCCCACCCCACACCTGTCAAAAAGAGATTAAAGGGGCATGACCACTAAATGCAACATGTAATGCCCCATTGTATCTTGGACCTGAAATGCTTTTTCTTTCTTTCTCTTTCTTTCTTTTTTTTTTTCTATTTTTCTTTTTCTTTTCTTTTTTTTTTTTTTTTGGTTAATACTCAACTGAAGATATTTTCCATTGATTTTTAGGGAGAATGGGGAGGGAGAGAGGCAGACAGAGAGAGAGAAACAGTGATGTGAGAGAGACACATTGATTGGTTGCCTCCCACACATGCCCTGGCCAGGGTGAGAAATTGAGCCTGAAACCAAAGTACATACCCTTGACAGGAATCAAATCAGTGACCCTTCAGTCCTTGGGCCGATGCTCTAGCCACTGAGCCAAACTGGCCAGAGAGTTTTCTTTTTCTATAAAAAAATGAAGGTGTAAAATGTGAATAATCTTTATAGATCAGATAATATTATATTAATCTTAATTTCCTGACTTGACCATCACACTGTATAAATAAGAGTATAATCTTGTCTTTAGGAAGTACACTAAACCATTTAAAAGTAAAAGAACACTGGTTCCTCAACTTATTCTCAAATATTTCAGGAAAAATACACACACACAATATCTACATAAAGAGAAAGAAATAACGCCCCTCCCCCCCCAAAAAAAAATAAACAGGAAAAAAGACAAAGAGAATGAGGAAACAAATATGGTAAAATATTTACCATATATGGGGAATCTGGGTGAATAGCATCTGGGAAAACTTTGTACTACTATTGAAACTTTTCTGTAGATGTGAAATTGTTTCAAAATAACAAGTTAAAGGCAAAAATTGAAAAAGTCTTCCTGCATGAGACTCACATCTACTGAAGAAAATTAAACAGCTTGTCTCTCTCTCTACAGCACCTGGCCCTCTCTTGGACACATGCAAGATTTTTAATAACCTACTGGCTGGCACAGAGAGGAATCAACGTGCATGTAACGTAATCCAATTTGGAGCCTCTGAACCAGATTCAACTGCTAAACATGTTTTATTTGTTCCCTCCATGTTCTGAGATCTGAAATTTTCAAGTGATATTTAAAAATCTGGAGATTTCACTTTTAAAAAAAATCCAGACTTGGGGCTTCTCTTTAAACATCAGAAAAATCTAGCAACAATGGGCTTAGCTTGCAGGAGTTCACCACAGCTCCCCGCTTGAGATCATAGGGAGTCCGTTTTCCACAGGCCTCACCGCTTGTCACCTTCTCCCAACTGTGCTCTGGTGTGAATGGCAGCTCATCACTGCACTTGCACAGGTATTTGCCTACAAGTAGAACAATATACATCTGTAGTCACATCTTTATCTAAAGGGAGAAATAAAAGAGAGGCTGATAGGTGCTTCAAGCACTCAGGTTACCTATCCAGCCCCATGGGCATTTGAGTTTGAGACTCTTGACAGAAACCATGGTGAGGGCCTGGACCTAGTTTTAAGGCAGCAACATACTTTGGCTCCAACTAAGCCCCCTCTCATCGCTGAGAATGCCAGTTAATTCCCTGTTTGAACAAGCTTGAGGGAACCTTCAATACATCAATATCAACTAGTGAAGGAGTAGTGCTAACAAGGAAGACACTACAGGAAAGAATCATTAGATAGATTTCCCTTTTCTTATTTTCTCTGACAGTCGCTAGGAGTCAAATAATAAGGTAATGAGAGAAAAGGCCTGGCAGGAAGTGGAAAGATGGAAGAGGTTTCTCACCTTCCTGGAATCATGCAGAATGCTGATCACAACAGTTTCTTCAATTAGCTTCTGTCTTCCGTGAGTAGAGAGAGAAAACAAGTTGCAGAAAGATCTTACTTCCCCAGTAATATTAGCAAACCCTTACTTAGCAGTTAACTATACGCCAGACTCCATTTTTTTTATAACAGTATACATAGTCTTTACAACAACTCTGTGTTAACCTAAAAATAAAAGGCCAAAGTGAGAGGCAACACACATTTATTTGAGATTTTTTTTTTAATAGCTATTCAGAAAGCATTTATTCTGGCAGAAGCCCTAACAGTGCTCAGATTAGGAGGCAAAGGCAAGGGCTGTTCTTGAGAAAGGAAAGGGGAACAATTACACCAAGAGAAGGCATTTCTGTGGGCACAGATAAGCGAACATAGTGATGCTAATTCTAAAGGATGTTTTCAATTTTCAGTTCAGTAAACATCAGTCCAATAGTCACAGTATCTGGTTTCGTGTTATCTTTGCAAACAGTTGCTTAGAACACAATGCTGCTTTAGGCCAGTGCAAAGGTTACCTTGCCCTGTTTTAACATTCCAGTAGTTTGTGGGCAGGAGACTAGCTAGGCAGTTCCTCTGGGCTGGAAGCTCCAACTGCATTTTAAAGTGGATGTAATCACTAGGTTACTATCATTATCCCATTTTATAGATAAGGAAACTGAAGCAGAAAATCAAATTTGCTCATAGTCACACAACAATTAAATCATGAAGTCAGGATTCTATCCCAGAGCTGTGCTCTTAATCCCCCTGCATCTCCTTCCATACAAATGGGCGGAGCGGGTGGATGAGTAGGAAGAGAACAACCAAAGAACTTGTATGCATATATGCATAATCCATGGACACAGACAATAGGGTGATGATGGCCTGGAGGGGTCGGGGGTGGGGGACATTACTGAGAAGGGGGTCAATGGGCGGAAGAAGAGACATATGTAATATTTTCAACCATAATTTTTTAAAAAAATGGCTCTAAGTAACTACAGTAAATTCTGAAGTGATTCTGGTAAGTCTTCTTGAAACGGAAAATGGTGGTGGTGGGGTTCCAACCTAGTTCAGTATCTGGTTGAAACTGTAGTCTTACTTCTCCACTGACTGACTTGGGCGGAGCTGCAGAGCCTAACCCCAGGGCCCCGCCAGCTGACTTGGGCGGAGCTGCAGGGACCCTCAGGGGCCCGCCACAGGAGGAGATATATAGGTCAAAGCCTCCCCACAGTTCAGTTCAGGGTTTGGATCCGGAATTCCCTCGACTAGCAGATCTTCGAAATAAACGTTAAACTTTCCTCCCTCAGAGTGTTGGCTGATCGTTCTCCCGTGCATTCTGCCGCAACATTTTTAATGAACTTGTGTATGCCAGCTGAGCTGAAAGAACACAGTTGCTTTCTGTTAAGAATAGAAACCATGACCTAAACATGTGACAGCTGCTTTTAAATAACTCTGAGCTGAGGAGACCTATGACTGGTCGTTGAAGCTCCTTGGAGTCTGTCTAGGATTGTATGTCCTGACTTTGGCTGGGGCCCTTCATGTGGTTCTCTGAGGCCCGGTCTTCCAGAGATAGCCCTCTGGCCATATATCTGCGGTTATAGCAGGTATTTCTGTCTGACTCTGCTTTCAGAAGTGAAAAACAGTTGACTCAGATGCTTTGCAGAATTAGAAGCAATGACCTAGCTAGCAACTTGGACATATGAGTGCCCTTTCAGAAATGTTAACAATCTTCACTCCAACAGGTACCCAGAGCAGGCTCACCATGTACCATGTGCTTTGCAGAAAGCAGCTGTTCAGCAGAAAATGCATGTACCCTCACTTCCTTAGGGATCTCTCTCCCTGGGCAGGGCACTGCTCACAGAGCAAAAGGTCAGGAAATTAAAAGACTGCCCAGGGCCTTAGAGCTCAACCTGCTTCATTCCTCCTTCTTTTTCTCTGAAACTCAAGCCTCTGGATTCCCAAGGTCTGTTTTATTTTATGTCTTTTGACTACTTTGCTGATTTCCTTCAGTGTATGGGGCCGACTTCACGGTCACCAGGTGTCCTCCGTGCTGCCATCAACTGACACTTAGTGGGCAGATGGTGCAGATGGGCTGGCAGTAATGGGAGGCCTGAGCAGGTGGCTGAGAAAGGGGAGAGAACGCAGCTGCAAGGAAAGGGACAAGTTGGTTTGGTGTTTGTGCCACTTAGAATCAGTACATGCAGAGAGAGGTTAGGAGCAATACATTTTTTAATGTGAAAATAAGATCATTTGTTTAAAAAGGAAGAAATGGATATGAGAATACAGTGAGCTCATGCTTCTATGCGGAAACAACCGGCATGACTCAAAAAGGGGTTTTCTGAGATTTCAAGGTCCTGTCGGTCAAGATGACTTGTCTTTGAAGTTTGGCTGGGTGAGAATAACTTTCTCTCTATGTGTTTACTCATCCCATAAAGTACTCTATGTGAAGAACTGTAGTAGGACTTGTAGGACCAAAATCACCATCTCTGTGCTCAAAATGGTAGTGTTTAAACTGGAAAGAACCACTTAAGAGCTTCAAATCCAGGGTTTCTTGGACTGTGACATTCATAAGAATCTCCTGGGATCTATTTCAAATGCACATTCAGATTTCATAGGTCAAGGTGAGGTATGAGGGTCTAAAATTCTAACAGCTTCCAAGTGATGCCAGGCCTGCTGGTCTGTGGCCCTCACTTGAGTAGAGTGGATCTAATCTACTCTGTTCTACAGCTGAGTAAATGAAGCTCCAAATATCCAGAGATGTGCCCAGGATCACATGGCCAGTTAGTAACAAACCCAAGCTTGTGAACCTAGGCCGGAACTCATTCCACAACGATACATTGCTTCAACGTAGAGGGCGGGTTCAAAGTTTTGAATCTTCAGTCTCCTTTCTCTCATAAAAATGAGTTGCTAATAATTATATTCACCATCTGTCATCAGGGTTAGTGAGGTAAAATCCTTTAGGCCATTCAAACAAAAGATTATCTTTACCAATTATCTTTTGTAGTCTGAATCCAAAACTCACGACCATCTTCCTATTGCCAGATGCTCATCTAGCTGCACATTTTCATTGAAGCACAACTTGTTTGCAAAATGTAAAATTAGAAGTGACAGACAAATCTATTTTTATAAATATTAGCCTGTCTATTTTGAGTCGCTGCATTTTAAAAGAAGAATTGAGGGCAGCTGTTGAACTTGACTGAAATATCTAATGATGCTATGCTATTTACTTCTAATTTATAAGACAGCACCGTTTTTCCATAGTGTTAATATGTACTGTGATGTAGGGCACCTTTGGAACCGTTTTGGTCCTATAGGGAACATGTTTTAGCATGTAGTTTGTTGAATATAAGGCCAAGACAGTGGGTGTAGTTGGGTAATTTGATTTCCTAGAAACAGGGTCCCAGCTTAAATTTACTTACCATGTGACCTTAAATAAAACATTATCGAGGCACACCACATTTACTGCCCTTTGCTTTATTGCATTTCATAGGTGTTGAGTTGTTTTACAGACTGAAGGTAAGACCCTCCCTGAGCAAAAAGATTACAACTCGATTTATTGCAATAAGCTTTATTTATTTTTTATTTCAACTCTCTTATTGCACTGCTTTATTACAGTGGTCTGGAATGGAACCCACAATATGTCTGTACTATCTAGATTTGACTTTTTTCATCTGTTAAATAGAGATGAAGCAGCTTATTTCCTGGCTCACCCAACTATTAAATTTGAATAGCTTGTAATTGAAAATAATGCCTTGTACTTAAAACAAAAATGAGCATCACAAGGAAATTTAGACTTAAAAGAGCAGTTTTTACCATATATGGGACTTCAAGTTTTGTAGAATTAGTCTCCCAATCAACCGATATTATTTAAGGAGTTCCTGCGTGCAAGGTAATGTAACCAAATATGGTACTTAATGTTCCACGGACCTTGGTCTCCAAATAAACAAGCAAGTTCCAGCAAATCTCTATTTAAAACATAATTAGTCTCTTAAGCAAATGAGGAAAACTAGGTTGGAAGTCAGAGCCATACCAAGTCATTTATAATTTCAGTAGACATAAAATTTCCAATGGAATTCAACAAGAAAGAGAAGGTGTACAGTAAAAGGGAAAGTTCTAATATCCACCATACAGAGCCTATTAATAGAATTGGAGGGCACTCAAACAAAAATCTTCCCCAACTCCCTGTCTTTTTGTCACAATCAGGAATCTAACATTCCTCCCCTAAAGCTAAATGGCTCTAATTATGGATAATGGCTTTTCTTCTGTTTATTTATTTAAACCCTGCTAATTGATTGCTTCAAAATAGCTCTCCTCTACTGATCATTTTTCCATCCTTTAGCCAATGTAGGCCTCTCTAATAGAACCCACCTCACCTTTTTCTTATTACCCCAAAGCTCCCTGACCTGACCACCACAAACTTATGAAAAACTTAGATAAATTGCAATTTTTGAGTCAAAAACATCTAGTTTCCCTCTGGCCTTTCATGTTAATAACGGGTGGTAGAATTGGAAGGAGACTAACATTAAATATATATGCTGATTTAAAACTGTTAAAGCCCAGCTAGTGTGGCTCAGTGGTTGAGTGTTGACCCATGAACCAAAAAGTCACCAGCTCAATTCCCGGTCAGGGCATATACCCAGGTTTCAGGTTTAATCTCAAGTAGAGGGGCATGAAGGAGGCAGCCAATCAATGTTTCTATTTCTCTATCCCTCTCCCATCCTCCCTCTCTAAAATAAATAAAAACAAATATTTTTTAAAACTTTTAAAATGTGTCTTAAGGAAAAACATGGTATATTATTTAATTCTTATGGTAACCCATGTTGGAGGCAATAATTCCCCCTCCCATTCTAATATCTGATGCACAATTGGCCTGAGGTCTCATGGTTTCAAACTTGGCTTTTTCAAATGTGCTAACCTTCCTGCTGTATCACACTAGCTGTAGTTCCAAGTTCTGTTTTTCCTCTTCTTCCAACATTCTTCCTTGTTCTCCCTTTCTTTCTTTTTATCTTCTTTATTATCTTCCTAAGAGTCAGAAGAGACTTTTCTCTTCACCTTACCACCTGTCCTGGCAGATCCCCGTTCCAAGGTTTAGATGTGTCTATGGTTCTGTCTAGATTTAGCATCATCGATTCTTGAATCTGTGTGACCAGGCATGTTTATTTGAAGATATTTTAGCCTCTGAATAAAGGTGGTCAGAGATGATCCTGGGGAGAAGAGGATAAATAGTTAACTGCATTATTTTCTTTTCAGTATCAAATCCTGCTCAACATTCTGTGCTGTGTTTGGGCATATTTTAAAACTCTCGGATTTTTCTTGTCCACGTAAAGAACTTCAACTCTAAATTGTCTCTATTTTGGATGCAGAATTACAAACCACATCATCTAGTGACTGGTTTTACTCATCTTCTTAGTATTCCTCCCCCATCCAAGCTAGCAAAATGCCCAACATTTAATAGGTGATCGGTTAATGTCTAAAGAATGGATGATCATTATACAACACAACAGGATTAAATTATTAGAGTTTATATATACAGTAATATTATTTGTTGTTGTTGTTTTAAATCTTTATTGTTGAAAGTATTGCATATGTCCCCTTTTTATCCCCATTGACCCTTAATAGCCTGCCCCACCACCCAGACCCCAGGCCTTCACCACCCTATTGTCTATGTCCATGGTTATGCATATATGCATACAAGTTTTTTAGTTGACATCTTTTCACCCACCCACCCCTGCCTTCCCTCTGAGATTCAACAGTCTATTCCAGGCTTCTATGTCTCTGGATCTATTTTGTTCATCAGTTTATTTTAGATTCCACATATGAGTGAGATCATGTGATACTTGTCTTTCTCTATACATAAAAGGCATCCAAATTGGAAAGAAGGAAGTAAAATTCTCATTATTCACAGATGACAAGATAGTATAGATAGAAAACACTAAAGACTCCACCAAAAAACTGCTAGATTTAATGAATGAATTCGGTAATGTAGGGGGATACAAAATTAACAACCAGAAATCAATGGCATTTTTATACACTAATAATGAATTCTCAGAAAGAGAAACTAAAAAATATCCCATTTACCATTGCAGCAAAAAAAAAAAAAAATTATGATACTTAGGAATAAATTTAACAAGAATGTAAAAGACTTGTACTTGGACAATTACAGGACATTGAAAAAAAGTAATATTATTTTTAATTCTGAAGCAATTTTATCCATTGGATGTAAAGCAGTGGTTCTTAACTGGGGGTGTTTTGTACACACAAAGAATTTATTCAGAGCAAAAAATAAAGAGAGGCAATATTGAGGAACCCTAATATAACAATATTAAAGGCCTAGCCGGTTTGGCTCAGTAGACAGAGCGGCCTGCAGACTGAAGGGTCCCAGGTTCGAGTTAGGTCAAGGGCATATGCCTGGGTTGCAGCTCGATCCCCAGAAGGGGGCATGCAGGAGGCAGCCAATCAATGATTCTCTCTCATCATTGATGTTTCTATCTCTCTCTCCCTTCCTCTCTGAAATCAATAAAAATATATTTAAAACAAAACCATATTGCAGTAAAGGGACCCTATAAAGACTTGAATCAGTTTCACTTCAAATGTGAAATTGTGTGTCTGAGCTCAAAGCAGATTGCATTGAGCGCAGAGTCACTAACTGGTCCTCCCCAGGCAGCACAGGCACCCTCATCTCCCCAAGCATCTCAGAATCAGAATGTGACAGGTGCAACAGACTGTGTTAAGAGCCCATGGGATGAGGTGCTGCCAGACCGGCCACGTCCTCAGGGGCAGTGTAACGCATTCAGAAGTGTGTGCTGTAAAACAGAGCTGGTGGGAATCCCGGCGCCACCACTTTTTAGCTAAGAGACTTGAGCCAATCACTGAAAGTTTCTAAGCAGCAGTTTTGATGAAAGGGAGATGATAACCCCAAAGTTTCAAAGTTGCTATGAAGGTAAATAATAAAATTAAAAGGGGCCTGGCACATAGTGCATATTTGAAAACAAAAACAAGGCTTCTGGTACTATTTCATTTGACTCTGATTTTAAAACATTGACACTCTTTTTGACAAACGGGTACTTGTATTCATACCACAGTAAGGATTGGCTCTCTAAAAAGGTATATAGATTGAGCCTAAGTCATTGTTGTTGATTGTATTATTATTCAAAGTCCCCACCTCCCTTCCTCAAGGGAGGATCATAAATCCCACCTCGCTGATGTCATGGGACATTAGTTGTGTGTAAGTGGATGGGATGAAGACCACGCCCAAGGTCCTGCCATGTCGTATTCTCTTTGTCAAAAGACAGGCAATGTCCCAGAGAGCGTTCTTTCAACTTCAGGTTTGTAATGAAGTCAATACGAAGCCATCGTCAATCCATAAGACATGAACTGTGAGAGAGAAATAAATCTTCGTAAGCACCTGAGGTTACTGTTTCCTCTATTTATCCCCTCACAACGTCCACACATGATGAGAAAAAATAAGTTTTGTAGATGCCCTTTTTCTCTATACCAAAAAAAAAAAATCATTTTCCTCTCTGCCAACTGATTATGCAGCCACGTTGTTTGAAAGCTTGCATAATTTACATTAGCATGCTTAAGATCTCAGGTGACTATGCCTTTGAGGCCAGCATGCTAACCCCAGTGGGCCGATTTGATATTCTTCCCAATATCTGACCCTTTTTTGCTTGTTAATTACAGGCAGACTTCCCTGGTCTGGCCCTGGATCTGCACCTGTTTCCCATCTTTGAGCAGCTGCTAATTAGGTTGAAAATGGTGGGCTGGGCAGTGCAGGCCACACATGCCTCATCAGGCTATTGATCAGGCTGGCATGCCACACCGGCAGCAACGGCCTCTGCACAACCCAATTCCAAAATAAAAGCCACTCCTGGAGTTCCATGTCTGAGTCCACACGTACTCCAGGCTCCGCATCAAATATTAAACCATGTGAAGAGACACTGCAGTTTTAAAATAGAACTTTTCTTTGAAGTGCTAAGTATGAATCTAAGTACTATTTACTTCTCATTTGATTATTTTAATTTGGAGTAGGGAAAAAAAAACAGATATGTATATATAGGGTATCTCCCAAAAATGTATACGCACACTTTGAATAACTTATAAAGACAGTGTTTATAAAAATACATTTCATTTTTTAAATTGAGCTTGAGCTGTTACAGTGTATATGCATTTTGGGGGGACACCTTGAATTTATATGGAAATAATTGAAAAGGTAGGTGGATATAAATTATATGTATGCAAACTATCCAAGCAAAATCCTCATTCAAATTCCCATTTGTCCTTATGCATAACACAGTTCTATGGAGTTTTACACCTTGCCACAATTTGTGGATTTAGGTAACTATGAACATCTAGAACATTGATTATCAAAGGGTACATTACAGTGACCTATAGGTGGTTTTGGAAATAGGAAGGGGTTTGGGGAGGTCACAATGTGCTACTGGCAGTTAGTGAATAAGTACTATGTGTTCACACAATGATAATTTGTTCAACATGTTACAAATAACAAATAATGGACCAGCTTAAAAATCACTTTATAAATGTCTGTATCTAGAACCTAATTCCATTTCACATATAATTATAAAATATTTTTACAACTTTAATATACTGAAATTTAGTATCCTGAAATTTCTAAGAATGCAAATCCAGGGAAGATTAGATTTTGTTTGGCTTAAAAAATTTTTTTTCAGTTATTACAGTTAGATGATTATATATTTTTAAATTACATGTATAGTGAAGTTATATTATCTATTATTTTCATTCAAGAATAGTAAAGAAAATATTATAAAATGTTTATTATGAAAAGGAGAGGTTGGGTTTGATAGAGTGAGAGTCACTATTCTTGGGGGACAGGCCTGGGCAGTTTTCATTTGTACATACTTTTGGCAATGACTTTGTATCTTTGGTGCCTGGCATACAGTAGATAGTCAAAGATTTGTTTCTTAAAATTTTGCTTCTTCTTCCCCTGCTGCCATTGTCACACCTTCTACTGTTGTCTATGACCCAAGTGCATTAACCAGCAGAGCTGCCTCAACATAACCACCCTTAGGAGAGAGAGGAGGCTTCTCTTTCCAAGAAACCTCATTTAACACTTTGGATTGGATGCCCAAACCTGAACTGATCATGGTAGCCAGGAAGATGGACTCTGTTGATCTCCTTATTCCAATCAGGGCACATCCCTAGAGCAAGACGTGGTTTATTTGCATCCACTCTTACTGATGAAAGTAGGAAAGAGGGTAGTTTCACTAAGAAAATGTTTACCAAGGTTGACTGGCAAAACCAACAGATGTTCATTGCAGTGGCTTTCCTCTAATTGGATTGATGATTGTTGTTGTTTCATGTCTTAATAAAACTTTGAAAATATCAAAAAATAAGAGCACATTTCTACCTTTCAAATAAAAACACACTCCAATTCTTTTTGCAACTTATACACATAGCAAATTCAAAACACTTTTCCATGTTTTACTTTTCATTAGCACAAGATAAATAATGGTGATTCATGAGATTATTTTTCTCCAAATACATGGGAATGAATTATTTGTGTGTGTACTATATCTCACATTTTTGCCTCTTTTTAAATTTTCCCTATGAAATCAAATCATATTGAACATTTCAGAGTCTCTCTTACTTAGAAGTTGGATAAAAATTCTTGTCACAAAGCCACATTTAGAAAAGGTAGTTGTTCTTTATAAAATGGAATAATTAAACATTTGTGCATTCTAAATATCAACAAACACTTTGAAAAATTCATTCATGCTTATAAAATTCATAAAGACCTATTGCTTACCTTTTCTCTAGGGAAGAGTAGGCTTTCATAGTCTGTGGCTGAATCTCTTATCACTATTGCTCTTCTAGTTCACCCTGATTTATAAGAAGTGCAGAGAAAGTAGTCATTAATACTTGCCATCTCTTCCAGTGTTCTCAGCTTCATGCCATCTCCTCCATTGTTCTTAGCTTCTTACACAATTTGGAAAACACTGCTTCAGATCTTGTCTCTCCATCCAGGGAAATTGCCCTATGCCAGTCAACTCACACCAAATGTGCTGATTGGGAAAAGGTATCCTGTAATTCCATAGCTTTGGAATCCTGATGCAGTCCAGCTAAATCACCCGTTAGACGGCCTAGTGGTCTCCCCAGTCACCTATAAAAGAAATTACATTTTTTTGTATGTGTTCCACTTTCTCATGCTAGATATATGTTTAGTCTTTAAGCCTGTTGCTAACTTTATGTCTCTTACATCTCCATTTCTGCTACCCTATCTAGGTACAATAGCCTTCATTCTAGTCCTCCTATAGCCAGGCTTCATCCCTAGCATTTCCACTACAAGATAGCCTTCACATTTTGTCTAGAGTTAAATCTGTAAAATACAAATTTAAATATAATTATCCACCATATTATATCCTTCCAGAGATGGAGGTTAAACCTCGAAAGCCCTTGTCCAATTTTACCTTTTACCTTTACTATTTTCCTTCCCCTTTCAAGGAGAAAAAAAATAAAATAAAGTGTAGCATTTTAGAACTACACAGTTTCTCCTACAAAGCCATTATCTGTTGTGCCTTTTTGTCTTTGTTGTGCCTTCTGTCTGAAATGCCCTCCACCTACCATATTACCCCTCCTTCACTGTGAAGGTCAATGTGACCAAAGGCATACAACTGTCCTTGACTCCTCCAGGCAAATTCCAGATTTTCTTCCTTGTATATTTTCATGTTAACCATTTATGAGACTATGTTGTATTTCTTGCTTTGCTTATCTGTTTTTTAATTCATTAAAATTTGAAAGTAAGGCCTGTATTCTTTATTTCTTTCTTTCTTCTTTTCTTTCTTCTTTTCTTTCTTTCTTCTTTTCTTTCTTCTTTTCTTTCTTTCTTTCTTCCTTTCTTTCTTTCTTTCTTTCTTTCTTTCTTTCTTTCTTTCTTTCTCCTTTTTTAATGTATTCTCAGAACTGTAACTGCATTGTAAACACTTAATAAAAGCTGTTGAGGTGGAGGAATGGATGGATGGATAGCACACAAAGTACAAACTCTTCTATCTAGCTTTGAAGTCACTGCAAAAGTTATCCTATCTTAACCACCATGTCTTGTTTTCTACCTTTTCTTATCACACACGATCTCTGTTTAGTCAAGGAAACCACAATTCACTTTCTTATTAATTTATGTTATGCACCTCATGTTATTTAACTGTATGTTATGGCCACTGTCCCTCACTGTGGCCCTGCATTTAAAATAATAACTGTACCCAAGCTCCAAATTAGTGCTAAATCTTGTACAAAGTCATACCTAGCCACTAAATCTTGTGCCGTGTTGTTGTTTTATAATGTTACCAGTCCAACAGAACAAATCAATACCAATAGTTAAATGACAAGTAAGAGAAATTATAGCTCAATATATTTTTACTTCTCCCTGATTCATGTTAGTTTATTGTAATAATATTGTCCTTCTTCTCTAATACCATATGTCTCTGCATGGCTCTACTGCATTTATCTACAGTATTGCAATGACCACTTTATTCCTTTCCCTCCTGTACTATCCCTAAATCGGACGCCCCTAGAAATCAGAAACTTTCTTTATATTGTTAGGGTGCTGCACACTGCCTAATAACTAGTAAATGCCTAATACATGTTCTATAAAAATGAATGAAGGCACTCACCACTCTTTATAAGGTAATGAGCTCTGTTACAACAGTTCTGTTTGTCCTAGTATCTCATATTTGGCATAGAGTTTGCCATACAGTAAGTTGAGTGGATAATTGTTGAATGAATGGAAAAATTTCAGGGATCAATAAGTAATTAGCCATACCGCTTCCCATGTTTATGTGGTCTTAGGACTTACCACATTCCATCAGGAAGATAAAACTAAATTAATACCAATATGAATAACACACATGCATACACAGATGCATAGAGATGGTAAGTGAAATGATGAACATGGACAGGATTACCCTAGGAGCGTTACAAACCCCGATCATGCACATACTTTACTACTTCAAATTCAACTTTACATGCTTTGCCGGAGTAGGGGGAATGTCGGACAGGGAGAGAGATCACAACTTAAAAAATGCGATGACTCTACTTGCCCTTCCAAAGGAAATATACCCTCCTTCAGTCTCAGTTCCCTTATTTCTATCCTATGATAAATATGTTGCTTTGCTAATAATGATTCTCTCTTTAAAGCTTTTACTTTTCATGTAACATGGCCTAAGAGCCAGCCACTACTTCATCTGGGGCTCCGTAGTAATTGGAGTTTCAATGTTGAAGAATAAGACAATTAGGAATTATTAAGATATGCGATGTTGCTCGCCTACATGGTAACTTCTTAGGAGATTTTCATGGGTAATTTTGACTAAGAAACAGTTTTTGTCTGATCGCTGCCAAAGTGAGAAGCACAGGGCTCCAAGGACACAACTGCGGGATGCACTGAGAAAGAGAAGACACCAGAGACTAAAGAAAAACAGCCACGGAATTATGAGAAGAATCAGCAAAGGTCAGTATCATAAAGCCAAAAACTGGAGAAGTTCTAGAAAAAAATATTAATCAGTTTCAAATATAACAAGATTTGGTGAGTATACTAAGGTCACCAAATTATACTCAACTCAAAGTTCTGATTAACCTTGTTCATCATATTGTAAGTAAAACTACAGAGTTGTTGTTTTTTTCATTTTTCTTTATTGACAGGAACATGAGACTCATACATATGTGCCAGAAAGAGTATTTCCATAAATACCCTGCTTTGACAGTTAATGAAAATATTATAATTTCTGTCTAGGGGGAGGAAAACATTCTGAATTTCTCCAAGTAGGAGTCAGATCAGCACAAAGATATATAAGACAGCTTCAGAGATATATGGGATACACTAGACATGGAGTGAGCTGAGAACTGAGAAGTGGAATTGTAACAAAAAACAGCAACTCCCCCTACACATAACCTGGTCTTGAGAAAAGGTTTGGAGAATTCATGGAGAAAAGGAACCTAGAAATTAAGGAGTTGGAAATGAAAATGTCTTTTCAAAACTCTGCACAGTGCCCCAGCCGGTTTGGCTCTGTGGTCAGAGCATCAGCCTGGGGGCCTGCAGACTGAAGGGTCCCAGGTTCAATTCCGGTCAAGGGACATACCTTGGTTGCAGGCTTGATCCCAGCCCCGGTCAGGGCACGTGAGGGAGGCAACCAATTGATGCAACTCTCTCACATAGATGTTTATCTCTATCTGTCTTTCCCCCTCCCTTCCACTCTCTCTAAAAAATATCCTCAGGTGAGGATTAACAACAACAACAAATTCTGCATAGTCATTCCTGAAACCTAGAAAATGAAGATTGTGAAAAGTTAGTGCATGGTCAGACCAGAAAAACAACAACCTTATAAAGAAATCCCCAGCCATTAGAATCATTCTTGGATATACTGGACCCACAGGAACAAAGGAAACAAGAAAAAAAATAAAGTGAAGGAAAAAGTTGAACTCAAATAGCATTGTTTTCTCATCCTTAGTCTTAGGAAAAGTGATGCCTAAATTGAAAGTGCCCTGAAGGCAGCTTTAACTTCCCTGACCGCCAGACCTACCCAGGGATTGCCCCAGGTCCTGCTGACCTAGGCCACCGTTTGAGGGTCAACCTTCTATGCAACACGTGTGTTCTTGAAGAAGCCCTCCTGTGTATTCAAGGTGGACAACATTGTTTTCCCTTCTCTCAGGTTGTCTTTCTCTCACAGTCATTTGTTCTTTGATGGCTATGACTCATTTTGTGCTGCTGGCAAAGGTAGCTCCTTGGGAAGGTATAGAGGGTAAGACGGTGGCATTCAGTAGGGCCCTCCTGAGACTCTGGCAGGTGTTTCTCTGTTTGTCATTTTCATGGTGGTGCTCTGCCAGAGAAAAGCTTTATAATGTGTCAAATTAACCCCATATGTTCACTGAAATTAGAATGCACATCAATAGCACATTTAAAAGATAACACTATTAGAACTATTGGCGGGGGGGGAGTTTATTTGTGTGTTTGGTTAGTAGGGAACTACAATGGAAAGAAAATGAGAAAAAAGGAGGGGTGGATTAGAAGAGAATTTGGGAGAGTCTGATTTAGAAACCCCAATCCCTAAATTGCAGGCCGCCTCTTTGCACATTCCCACAATACTGAGCACTCTGATATGAATTATTTTTGAATATACATATTTTAGGGTATAACATTTAAATGTCTAACACTGTAATAGGCATTCTTAGGGTGTAAGGTATAATAATACAAAAAGTGATATAGCATCTATAAAATCTTTAAAATGTAGACATTATATAAAATGTAAAATCCATGTTACAACCCACCTCTGTTTAGGTGGGAAAACAACACAGGCTACTAAAGAAGCTAGGATTCATTCCCTGTGCACACCGGTTATTCATTCGCTGTGTACACCTGTGCTCTATCATGAGGGAATTGACCCAACTCCTGATTTCATCGAACATATGTATTCATATACCCCTGCTTAAGGCCGTGAGATGAATCTATCACTTCTGCTAAAAAGGAAAATAAGTAAAATGTATTTTCAAATGAGTGTGAGTTTATAGTGAGGTCTTATGTTCCAATGTGCCTGGTACAGCCTTAACTTACTCTTGCTGTCCCAGCATTATGATAGATAGAGCCCCTTTCACTCTCAAGTGTGCTGTAGTTTGAACATTAAATTATATTCTCATTTTAAATTACTTATACATCAAATTTTCCAAAATAAAAGCGCAATTTGGGCACCTTATCTTTATTATTATGTAGATAAGAATTTCTGTGAATACGTTAAGAACTAATTACATCCTCTATCGATTTAAGTCCTTGTGACGTTTTTGTAGACTTAAATTATAATCATTTCACTTTTAAGAAAACAGGAAAGACTCTACCAGTCAATGTGGAGAAATCAGGACCCTGTACACTACTGGTTAAAATCTTTAAAAAATGGTGAAGCAGCTTTAAAAAATAGTCCAGAAATCGCTCAAATGATTAAGCATAAAGTTACCATATAACCCAGCAATTCCACTCTTAGATATCTAGCCAAAAGAAATTAAAATATATATCCAATGAGGGAAAAGGGATTATTTATAATAGTTAAAAGGTGGAAATAATCCATCAATGAAATATTATTCTGCCACAAAAAATGTAAAGTACTGATACATACTACCTTGAAAACATGGTGCTAAATATAAGAAACCAAAATGATATATGTCAGTACTAAAATAATATGTGGTCTCAAAACACCACATATTATCTTATTCTATTCATATGAAATGTTCAGAAAATACAAATCTGTAGAAACAGAAGACCAGTGGTTGCTTAGGGCAAAGGGGACAGTGGAGTGTTAGATAAAGGTACAGGGTTTCTTTTTGAGGTGATAAAAAATTTTCTAAAAATTGACTGTGCCGATAATTGCACATATGTGTGAATATACCAAAAGCCATTCAATTATACAATTCAAAGAGATGAGCTGTATGGTATACAAGTAATAATAAGATTCTTTAAAAAGAAAAAGGATAGCCCTAGCCGGTTTGGCTCGATGGATAGAGCGCCGGCCTACGGACTGAAGGGTCCCAGGTTCGATTCCTGTCAAGGGCACACGCCCTGGTTGTGGGCTCGATCCCCAGTGGGGGGCGCACAGGAGGCAGCCGATCAGTGATTCTCTCTCATCATTGATGTTTCTAACTCTCTCTCCCTCTTCCTTCCTCTCTAAAATCAATAAAAATATATTTAAAAAAAGAGAAAAAGAACAGAAGATGGCAATTGATCATTTTCTCTCATTACTGATGTTTCTATCTCTTTTTCCATCTCCCTTCCTCTCTGAAATCAATAAAAATATATTTTTAAAAAATAAATATTAAAAAAAGAGTATCATTCAGAATGGCAACCAATCACCACTAATAATATAACCAACATTTATGGAGACTTTCCTTCCTGTTTGCACTGCTTTAGGTGGCTTATTATCAACGAATCCTCAGAAAAGACCTATAGCATTAGTTCTGGAATTACAGCCATTTTGAATACAAAATGTTAAGCAAAATATTTTAAGTTAATTTCCCAAGGTCACAAGAGTAGTAAAAGATGATACCAAATTTTCAAACCCTCGTGGACTAATTAAGCCTATGCTTTTAGCAATACCCTGACTTCCAACCATTCAATCAATCAAATTTATATCACAGTGTCAAGAGCCTTTTAGATCCAGCTCCCTCTTGACAGAGAGGCACTCAAACCTTAGCTAAGAATAGGCCAATGGGAGATGCATAACGCCAAAGGTAAGCCTGCCATCCGCCTACTTACCTAGAGCCAACCTTGTGATTAAACCCTGTTGCACAGTGAACTTTGCCTCAGCTTGGAGCCTGTTCTTCAGCAATGAATAGAGGGAAGTCAGACCCTGTCTCCATAGGTCAGAGAGAACTTAAAGCAGCAGAGTTAGAAACCCAAACTGAGCTCTTGGCCTTCCTTCTCTGCCGGCATTATTCTCTGCCAGCAAGCATTCTTTCATTCTCAGTTTTATTATCATGCTATTCTTGTTGGAGCTCCCTTTCCTCTTCTCTTCTGCTGGCCACCAATTAGTGTTACATAGAAAGCATTTCAATTTAGTCTCAGCTTTAGACTTGGTCTTCGTATCAGGGATATATACATATATTTATGTATACGAAGGATGTTTATTTGTAACCAATAAAAAATGAATTAATATCTTCAGTCAACTTAAATGAAAATTATCAATGGAGCAAAAGATAAGTAGAATACATACTGGGTGGAATTTTTCCTTAAATGACTTGCAAGAAACTTAAGCCACTTATATTTACAGTATATAGTATTAAATACTGGCTTTTTGTTATTTTAGGAACAGTAATATATGCACATGCAAAAAATAAAACCAGGTAAGAAAGATGATTTTTAAACAGTTAAAGCATCATGAGAATTCAAGTTTGTAAATAGGAATCTGAGAGAAACAATGTCACCTAACTTTACATGTCAGACTTTATCCTAACATAGACCTCAATCCCTTTAGGAATTAGTTCCCACACGAGATTAAATAAATGGGATGCTCAGGCATAAATACAGTGTTTAAAAACTATTCTTCTACTGCTAATCATAAACCAGCCAGAACATTCTGGTTTTCACTATCCATAAAGAGTGAATGTGTGTGCGTGTGCGTGTGTGTGTGTGTGTGTGTGTGTGTGTGTGTGTGTGTGAGAGAGAGAGAGAGAGAGAGAGAGAGAGAGAGAGAGAGAGAGGAAGAAGAAAGAGAAACAGAATACATTCTGATTCGTTCCCAAATACTTTTCCACTTAATAGCCATATAAGATCTAACAGTGCTGTTCAACTGAGCAACTGGTGTTTCCTTCTCCATGGAAAACTGGTTAGCAGTTTCTTAAAATGTTAAACATAAATTTACCATACCACCAATAATTCCACTCCTGAGTATCTAGCCAAGAGAAATGAATACATTTGTCCTCATAAATATGTATATTCAAAAGGTCACAGCTACATTGTTTATAATAACCCAAAACTGGAAATCACCCAAATGCCAACCAACTGCTGAAGGGATACACAGCATGCGATCTATCCTTACAATGTAATATTATTCAGCAATAAAAGGAATGAAGAACTGGTGCTCCCTGCAATGTAGATGAACCTTGAAAACATGATGCCAAATAAAAGAAACCAGTCACAGAAATATCACATATTATATGATTCATTAATATAAAATGTCCAAAAAAAACACATCTTCAAAGACAGAAAATAGATTAGTGGTTTCCCAGGACTAGAGGTGGAAATAGGGAATGATAACAAATAGGCATTAGATTATTTTAGAGGGATGAGAATGTTCTAAAATTAGACTGTGGTGGTGGTTGTACAATTCTATAAATTTATTTAAAAATCACTGAATTATAAGATTAAGACAAAAGAATTATATGGTATGTAAATAATACTTCAATGAACTATTAAAATCAGTCAATACAATTTATAATATTAAGAAAATATAAGAGCCTGGCCGGCATGGCTCAGTGGTTGAGCATTGACCTATGAACCAGGAGATCACGGTTTGATTCCTGGTCAGGGCACATGCCTAGGCTGTGGGCTTGATCCCCAGTGTGGGGCATGCAGGAGGCAGCCAATCAATGATTCTATCTCATCATTGGTGATTCTATCTCTCTCTCTTCCTCTCCCTTCCTCTCTGAAATCAATAAAAATATTTTTTAAAAAGAGAAAACTCAATACCTTCAGAAAAGGTAGTTTATAAAATTCAGTCTCTAATGAATGACTTTAAAAATAACTTTCAAAACCATCTCTCTGCCCTAACTGGTTTGGCTCAGTGGGTCGGCCTGTAGACTGAAAGGTCCCAGGTTTGATTCTGGTCAGGGCATGTACCTTAGTTGCGAGCACATCCCCAGTAGAAGGTGTGCAGGAGGCGGCTGATCGATGTTTCTGACTCTCTGCCTCTCTCCCTTCCTCTCTGTAAAAAATCAATAAAATACATATATTTTTTAAAAAATATCTCCCTATGAGTCAGATTCCAAGTAGCTGGAAACATTGCATATCAATTAGGATGGAGTAAATTATGCTCTAGTAACAGAAAACCCTAAGGTTTCAGTGGATTAACACAACCAAAGTTTGTTTCTCTCTAATACTAAGTGACCAATAGGCGTCATGAACAAGGACAGCGACATAGAGAGGACGCTAACCATCTTAGTGCTCAAAACAAGTGTGACAGAAGATCCATCTTAGTACATTCTCTGACATTTCCAGAAAAGGAAAAGACACAGGGGACACCGTGCCCTGCTCCTACAGCTTCTCCCTGGAAGTGAAACACTTCACCTCTGCTCACATCTTATTGGCCACAGTAATACACATGACCACGGTTCATTTCAAAATACACTGGGGAAATGCACAACTCCCATGCATGCAGAAAGAGGAGAAAGAATATGTCTGTAAACTGTTCTCATCACTACTACAATGTAATAAGCCTGAACACTTCTATTCCCTGGGCTGTACCTGGGCAGAGTGCAAGTGAGCCCGACCCGCTAACAAAGAACATGGTAGATTACGAAAGGAAGATATGTTGGGTTTGTATTTAGATTTAACAAGTGGATATTTTAAAGGAAAATTTGGAAACCATGGGTGGGCCCTAGATATTAAAGATTTAAAGGACCATTTTAAGATAGACTTACATCTTAGGACTTAAAAGGTATGCTTCAGTAGTTGTTAAGACTTTAATGGAAAATTTTTTTTAATATTAATGAAAAAGATATTGCTCAAGTGAGTAGTGTGTTTTTGCTCATGCTGAGGCCTGGTCAGATAAAGAAAAAATAGAGCTATAAAAATAGTACTAGAATCCAGAACTTTGTTGAAACATTAAAATCATTCAATAAATGTTGAATTTAATTACACAATTGTTTCTTTTCTATGTATCTTGAAAATGTCATATGATTTTATATCTTTGTTTTCTTAACTATTTGATAATGGTGATCTTCCTTTTCCAAGTACCAGCTGTAAAAAAAAAGTATGTTTGTTTATTTTAGCATTCAGGAAAATAAACATGAACTAAAAAGATTAAGGCATTCAATATTAACTAAAAAAAAAACACACACAAAAAAAAACAAAAATAGAGGAGCCCATTTCCCTATAACAACGATGAAATGGGGATGGACTATAAGGATAAATCTTCTAAAGTAATTGGTAAAATGCAAATGGATATAGTACAAAGTGACATCAAATTGTCATCTTTTTTGGAAATTGATTGCCAATGGTTTATTCTATTCATTCATGTCAAGCAATATTTTAGACATAGGATGATAGTTTAAAAATTATCAGTCAGAATTTCATAGATGTCTCCAGAACCCTCATTACATTTTTGTGACTGGTTAGTGGTTTGACAGGTTTTAATTCTGTTTCACACACCCTTTTCCCAAATAACACACTATATATGTTATTGTTGTATCTTTAAAGTTCTTCAAAGGCACCATATAGATGCTAAAAGTTTCTCTTAGACATTTAAATGAGAGTATATTTAAGGGGGGAAAGGACAAGACAGTGCGGTTTTAAAGTCATTTGGCAAACTGATTCTGTCAAGAAAGCTTAGTTTCATTCTATTTGCTGCAACAGCTTTTTTTTTTCCATAACTCCACTCTTCTTGTTCTTGTAATACATTTGGGAGGCCTGTCAAGGCCTATCCACTCTCTAAATAGCTTTGCAGATTAAATTTTTAACTCTCCTCTCTTCATGCAGATGTATATTTCTGACAAAGAATTGCCCTGAGATGTCAGCTTCCATTTTTTGTCACTGGAGAGAGGGCATATAGGTGCGAGTGTGCATTCTGAAATCTCAGCTTCCTCAGGAATGCATGCACACATGTATGTGCTTCTCTCCAGGACCATGCATCTGTGTTTGCTCTGTTCACCCCTTATAGATCGCCTACTCTTGCTGTATCAGCTCCATTTCCTTCAGTGGAAGAGACAAAAAAAAAGAAAAGAAAAGAAATAGAATTTTTATTTTTGTAAGTTGATGATAATAGTAATAATTAGCATAGGCCAAGGTGATGAAATAGTACAAAAGGATAGCATACAGTCAAACCTGGAATACAGTATATCAGGCTGGTATTCTTGAACAAGTGACACCCGAAATGAACTTTAAGGGATGAGTTTGCAGGGGGAAAATAGAGAGAAAAGAGTTACAGTGTCATTACAAGCAAAGGAGACAACAAAAAGAAAATCACAAATTCATAGAAACGGCATAGTCTGTATAAAGATCTTAAAAAAAATAAGGGCATTACTGTTCCAAACATTGAGGTAGAAGTGAGCATTTCCTGTGGCGTCCCCCATAGTTGAACTGCGTCCAGTCCTAGGAAAAGGAATGACATTCTACTAGCCAATGGCAGGACCCACTTTGGCCACATGTTTTGGCATTTGTCCACACTTCTCTGTTCATGTAGCTTAGTATCCAATTTGTAGAAAGTCCATCTGGCCCTGGGATACTTAAAGAAAGCACCACCATTATCCATAAGCAAAAAAAGGGCAGTAGTTTTTAATGGTCCCGGTCTGACTTTTACTCCAAAATTAACCTAACAACCATAAAAGGGGCAGACTAGTGCATTAAAAGAAGCACTTCGTTTATTATATGACACATGTCCTCCTCTGAGCTTAGTCAACAACTTTTCCATTGCACCTGATACCTGTATAATTTTGTTAACCAGTGTCACCCCAATAAATTTGATAAAAAGAAAACAACAACAACTAGTTATAAGACCTTGAGCAAATTATTCTAATTTCATTGCCCCTCAGTTTCTCTCTGCAAAGTAATAAATTACATGATTTCTAAAGTCTTCCCATTCTAAAATCTCATGGTGCTGTGCAGAGTGTGACTATCTCACTGGTAGTCCTAGGAAGGATATCTAAGCAAAAATAAAATGGAATATAGAGAGTAGAAAAAGAAATTCCAAATCAACAAATTTATATATATATATCAAAAGCATTGTGCTAATGATTGTGGGTTTATGTGTTTAAAAAGAGTCTTTTTCATTTAGAAATGAATAATGAAGTAGTTATGGATTAAGTTATATGATATCTGAAATTGACTTCATAGAAATCTAACAGTTTGGGGAGATGAGTGGTAGTAGATAGAAAGATAAATTAAGCAAGAAATCCATTAATTGATAATTGCTGTGGTTGTGTGATGAGCACTTAGGAGTTCATAGCTCTCTGATTTTGAGCACATTTGAAGTTCTGCATAATAATGTTCTTTAATTATTGCTTCTATATTGTTCAAGAAAAAACACTAAGGTATAGAATGACATATTTGTATTTATTTATATTTTAAATATATTTTTATTGATTTCAGAGAGGAAGGGAGAGGGAGAAACATGCATTATCAATTCAAAAAAGCAAAAATTATGGCACTAAAATGAAATGGAGACAAAATGATCTTTTTTTAAATTATTGAGATATTTTACATTATCTTTTAAAAAATATTTTTATTGATTTCAGAGAGGAAGAGAGAGGAAGAGAGAGATAGAAACATCAGTGATGAGAGGGAATCATTGATTGGCTGCTTTCTGCACGCCCCCCTACTGGAAACCGAACCCACAACCCAGGCATGTCATGTGCCTTTGACGGGAATCAAACCCAGGACCCTTCAGTCCGCAGGCCGACACTCTATCCACTGAGCCAAACCGGCTAAGGCCGAAATGATCTTTTAAACAAATAGTGTATTGTTGTTTTGTTTGTTTGCTTTTTAAAAATATGTTTTTATTGATTTTTAGAGAGAGAGGCAGAGAGGGATAGAAACATTAATGATGAGAGCGAATCACTGATTGGCTGCCTCCTGCATGCCCTCTTCTGGAAATCAAGCACACAACCTGAGCATGTGCCCTGACCAGCAATTGAACTAGTGACATCTTGGGTTGAAGCTCAACCACTGTACCACACCGACCAGGCCAGATAGTGCATTGCTAATTAGGTATCCATATGAGAGAACAAATGAACCTTAATCCTTACCTAACACTGCATGTAAAAATCAACAACAGATGGATTTTCGATCTAAATTTGAAGGGTAAAACAATAAAGCTTTTTGAGAGAGAGGAAGAGGAAGAGAGAGATAGAAACATCAATGATGAAAGAGAATCATTGATCAACTGCCTCCCACATGCCCTACACTAGGGATCGAGCTCACAACCTGGGCATGTTCCCTGACCCAGAATTGAACTGAGACTTCCTGGTTCATAAGTAAATGCTCAACCACTGAGCCATACCATGAGGGTAGCAATGACTTCTTAAATAGGATGCAAATATTTTATGGTAATAAATTGGAGTTCATTAAAATTATGAGCTTCTTAATTCAAAAACATTATTTTAAAAATGAAAAGACCCAATCTAGCAGAAAATATTTGCAATACCTATAATGTATGCATTGAACCCAGAAATTATATCTACCATATATTTTTTTAAGTATCACAATGGCAATAAAAATGACTGGCACACTAATTTAAAATATGTTTTAACTTTCTAGTTCCTAAGGGTAGATGCACACAGTGACTTCCTTTAAATGAGTGGAAGGGGAGGAGAAAAAAAGAGGAACTTTCTAGTAGAGAAATTTGACAAGTGCTACCTAAGCCAGGTGATCAAGGCCAACATCAACAGTGATAACTCATGTGGATAACATGTACCCTTCATATGTGATAAAAGTGGCTCTTAACTTCTGTGATCTTTCTCTCCAAAACCCATAACCCCAATCTAAAAACATCAGACAAATCCCAATTGAAGGACATGTACAAAACACCTCACCAGTAGGTGTCAAAACTGTCAAGATCATCAAAAACAAAGAAAGACTAAGAAATTTTTACAACCAAGAGGAGCCTAAGAAAACATGATAAATAAATGTAATGCAGCCTCTTGGATGAGATTCTGGAACAGAAAAAAAGACATTAGGTAAAAACAAAACAATCTGAATGAACTATGGACTTTAGTTAATAATCCATTAATATTGGTGGTTCATTAACTGTAAAAAATGTACTATATTAACATAACATGTTCATAATAGGGGTATCTGGGTGAGACCTTATGTGGAGACCACACTGAGAAGGAGAGGCCCATGGAGTCCCAGCTGGTTCCACCCCCTAGCTGTTCAGGGTTCCAGCCTGGGCTCTAGAATGTGAATAAAGAAACTATGAAGCCCACTTATCCTAGCCTCAGCAACCTCATGACCCACAGTAACCATCAGAAATAACTGTTGTTTTAAGACACTAGGTTTTGGGGGGATTTATAATACAGCAATGATAATTTTTTTAAATATATTTTATTGATTTTTTTATAGAGAAGAAGGGAGAAGGATAAAGAGTTAGAAACATCGATGAGACAGAAACATCGATCAGCTGCCTCCTGCACACTCCCTACTGGGGATGTGCCCGCAACCAAGGTACATGCCCTTGACTGGAATAGAACCTGGGACCCTTGAGTCCGCAGAGGCTGACGCTCTATCCACTGAGCCAAACCGGTTAGGGCTACAGCAATGATAATTTTGAACACATCCCCAGAGAAGAAAGGAGCCAGTTGCAGAAGAAAGGAAGTTAGGAGGAGACATTTGCAAGAGCAAGGTGAGGCTGTGCCCTCGCAACCTCTGGGCCATCCCCACACCCTGTGGATGCTTACACATTCCAGTAAGGAGCGCTATCATACAAAAAATGAACAAACGAAAAACATTGGGTCCCCATGAAGCTAATCAAATGAAGCAGATGCTGCTTTCCTGCTATCCAGATAGAAGATGTGCTCCAAGTGAGCAGATCAGAGATAGTTGACAACAGCTCAGGCAGGGCAAGAGGAGGACTCGGTTAGGATGATGAAGTCCCATTGGAGCAGGTGAAGCCCAGCTTAACAAGTGCAGATCTGCAGTCAGCAGCTCTATACAACTGGTGAACCTTCCTCCTTCCCCTATAGCCTGGGGTCACACTGCAGCTCCACCTCCTTGCTAACAGAAACTAAGGCCAGTAACTTATCTCCTCGGTGGCTCAGTTTCTCCACACAAAACAATTAAGTCACTAATAATACCTAAGTCATAAATTAGAGGATTATGAGGGTTAAATGAATGCTTACATGTGAAGTGCCTTGATAAGGACCTGGTACATGGTAAGGACTCAATAGGTTTAAACTCATTACTATTGTTACCAGGGCTTTGGGGGATAGAATTAGGAGCTAAATCCAGAGAAACAATTAAAGTTTCTGCTAACCAAGTGAGGATTGATATTTGGGGTACTTCTGTAATTCTGACCCTTTCATAACATGTGAAATCTGGGATCTATTGGTGAAAGTAGAGGAATGCATATTTGTAGACCAATAGGACATCATTTATTTCCTGTCAAGTTGACCAAGATTTTTTTAAAATATATTTTATTGATTTTTTACAGAGAGGAAGGGAGAGGGATAGAGAGTGAGAAACATCGATGAGAGAGAAACATCAGTCAGCTGCCTCCTGCACACCTCCTACTGGGGATGTGCCCGCAACCAAGGTACATGCCCTTGACCAGAATCGAACCTGGGACCCTTCAGTCCACAGGCTGACCACTCTATCCACTGAGCCAAACTGGTTAGGGCTAGTTGACCAAAATTTGTTAAAATATAACCCTCAATGCTGGTGAAGGTGAAATGAATGAAACGAGTACCCAAACATGATTAGTTGATAATCTAAAGCAAAATATTCGTTGTAGAGCCAACTTAACGATATGTATAGAATGCCATAATATTTCAATCCTCTGTTAAACACACAGCAATATAGCTATCCTATGTAAATAAATAAGAATTTAGGAAAATATTTATTTATTAATACATCCTTTGTAATAGAAAAAAGAAAAAAGATTAAACAACAAAAAAGCTGTATTTCTGACAATGGCCGAACCATACCCTACAATATTACATAGGCGTTAAAGATGGTGGTTTCCAAGACTATGTAATGACAAGAGGATATGTTCATTACAGAAAACCTTGGGTACTGTTGAAACCCATCAAACAAAAACTACCACAAAGTTAGGTTTATTTAGCTTGCTGCAGCAAGGAAGAGCGCACTGCAGAAAAAAGTTAGGAGCACCTCTGCAATGAGGCGTTGAGAGCGGCTGTTTATTAAATTTGAGCTGGTGCTAGATGATTGTAAGGAAGAATGACAGAAGCCAAGGTCAGTTGTGAATTGGATGCTGCCAAGTAGTTGAATAATTTGGTGGTTGGGTATCTTAATTTCTATCCAGGAAGTGGGAAGCTAAAGTGCTAGTATAGCTAGATTAGTCACTGGTCAGGAAGTAGTGCTCACTCAAGACAGGAATGCTAGTCTTCTTGTGTGTGTGCCCTTGTCTTTGTCCTGTTATAAACATCTGTATCTTGTGCAAAACATTTAAGTTCCGTTGTAAAACTCTCATTTGTTTTTTACCAAGGATTTCACCTTCTTTGGTTGTCAGCAGAATCAATTTTTACTTTCTCACTGCAATGTAAATCCTAGTTACATAAAAAAAAAAAATCCATCCAGAAATAGCAAAAATCATGGAAAGAAATATATCAGCACATTAAAAATAATAAATTATGGATTGTGGAGTTCTAGAAATTTTTGTTTTAATATTTTTTCTGTAGTGTGTTTCTATTTTTTTACACTAAGCATATATTACTTTACAATCAAAAAGTAATAAATAATAATTTTAGAAAATGTATGTGTTGTCCTACAAGAATAAATTTAGTAAATTATTCCATAAAGAGAGAATTTTATTCCACTACTATCCTGAGTAATGATATATGATAGCAAAGCTTGAATGAGGCTTTTCCCCTGTCTCTTGTCAATAGTATTCAGGCTACCGTCTCCATACAAAAAGATAATTCCCTAGAGAAGATGACTGATTTACCTTGATCTTTGGTGGCTTATAGGAACTGAAATGGAAATGGGAGAGGTTTCCCTCCCAGCCAATCCTGATAACAATTTATATTTTTTGCTAATGGGATTGGCACAGAGAGTACGTAAGTGGCTATATGAAGGCCAACGGCATGAATCTCCAAACAATCTCATCCTATCTCTCCACTCAAGCACCTCCCATCCCATCCAGAGGTACATTTTCCTCTGGTCATTAGTGAGTTAAATCAGAGGTTCTCACCCTTAGTTCCACCATGACACACATGGTAGAGTTTATCCATGTTTATTACAAGCTCCCATGATTTTAATAGAATTTCACTGACACTATTTGTCTGGTAAAGTCTAACACTAAAATAATGTGTAATTTCCAAAACTCTTAAATTACCACTAACTTTTTCATAATGACCACAACAAATAAATGGTTCTATGCTTTTCTCTTCCATTTAAGACAAATGATCTTGATCATTTACTATGATTGAAAATCACCAAATTCATTACAAAACTGGAAGTGTTACCTCTCAAGAATGACTTTCAATATTCCCAGAGAAATGGCATTGGATTCTAGTCTTAAAGAATAAACATGAGTTGGCCAGACAGAAAGTGAATGGGAATATGGCATTCCAGAAAGAGGAAACAAAATGTTAAAAATAGAAAGTATGGAAAGCATGATCATTTGAAAGATACAAGAAGTTTAAGGTAGCTAGAGCAGGGAGGGGAAAAGAATGACAGGAGATCCAAAATGAATTCATTCTATAAGCATTAGCTAAATATCACAATGAGTAGTATTGATTTTTTTAAAAAGAATTTACTATCCTTGTAAGCTGTTTTTGGGAACGAAAATTATGGAAGACAATATGAAGGTGCCTCAAAACATTAAAAATAGAACTACAATATGAGCCAGTAATTCCACCCCTGGGTATATATCCAAAGGAAATTACATCGGTATCTCAAATCTGCATCCCCATGCTTATTGCAGCCTTATTCATAATAACTAAGTTATGGAAGTAACCCAAGTGTCCATTGATGGATAAATAGCTAAAGAAGATGTGGTACATATATACTCAATGGAATATATTCCATGAGAAAGGGGAAAACCTGCCATTTATGACAACTTGGATAAACCTGGGGGACATTATGGTAAATGAGATGAGAAAGACAAATACTGTCTGATCTCACTTGTGAGTGGAATCTTAAAAAATGTTGAACTCACCCTGGCCGGTTTTGCTCAGTGGGGAAAGCATCAGCCCGCAAACTGAAAGGTCCTGGATTCAATTCCGGTCAAGGGTATGTACCTCCATTGCAGGCTCAATCCCCAGTCCTTGGTTGGGGTGTGTGCAGGAGGCAACCAATCAATTTGTCTCTCTCACACTGATGTTTCTCTCTGTGTGTCTCTCCCCCTTCCTTTCACTCTGTCTAAGAATTAATGGAAAAAATATCCTTGGATGAGGATTAACAGAAAAATAAATAAATAAATAAATAAATAAATAAATAAATAAATGAAATCCTCTCATTAAAAATATAAAATAAAGTTGAATTCATAAAAGCAGAGTAGAATGGCAATCACTGGTGGCTGAGTAGAGAGAGGGTAGAAAAATGGTCAGATGTTGGTCAAAGAGTACAAGGTTGCGGTTATGTAAAATGACTAAGTCTAGAGATTTATTGTACAACATGGTGACTATAGTGACTACTATATTGAATATTGAAAATATGCTAAGGAAGTAGATATCCGGGTGCTCTTAACACACACCAAAATGGTAACTATGTGAGGAGATAATGTTAATTATCTTGACTATAGTAATCATTTTACTATGTATGTGTATATCAAATCATCATTTTGAGATTTGTACGATATATGCTTATAGTTTTTTAAATATTATTTTAAAGTAAGGGATACATGTAAATAGTTCAAAATTCACAAGTTACAGAAGGATAGACAGTGAAAATTCTTCTCACCCTTGTCCTCAAATCATCCAAACACCTTAGAAACCACTGTTACCAGTTTTTATGCATCCTGTCAGAGATATTTGTGTATAAACAAATACATATACATATTTTACTTCATATTTTTACACAAATGGCACCATACTCTACACTTTAAAAGAATCATGCTGACCTTTTTTTTACTTCACCAAGTATCAACATTTAAAGAACTTGCTCATTTTATGGATGGCTATATAGTATTTCATTGTGCCAATATACCAGTCCCCACTTATTGTCATTTATGTTATTTCTTATCTCCTTTCCTGTGAATTTATAATTTATAATCCTGCTTATAAAGAATATACTTGCACAAAAAAGAATCCAGTCAATACAGGGTGGTATAAGGAGGAAAATAAATTCTTCTAAAATCCTAGCACCCAGAGTCAACAATTTTTCAGTAAATAATCTTACATACATCGTTCAGTACAGATCCAATAGGATATATATTAGGGCAAACTTTTCTTCCTCCTGTCCTAACACTGGGGAAAGCATACACATCAAAGCAAAACAATTTTGGCCTGGTTCTATAATAAGATGCTTGACATTGTAACCCAAGGCAGAATGACAATAAGCTTCTTTTACTATCCTAATCCAATTTGCAAAAAATAGAATCAAAGCCATGTGAACAGAGATATATGAGTTTTTTATGTAATCCACATTAGGGAGGTTAAAGGGAAAATTTACCTTGCAATTTTGCTTAATTGATGTTATGGGCCAAACCCACATTTTTCTGTTTTCTATATCCTCCTATTCTTTGGTTTACTCCTGGATTTTATTAGAACACACCCAGAAGTAGCTACCTTTACCAATAGTTGAAAGTAAATTTTCTAACTATTGTGGACCAGGAAATATCTTATTAGTGGTCCAATATTTCATTTGTCTGATTTTAGATTTTAAGGTTAAAAATGGTTTTCCTTAGAACTTTGAATGTCATTAACTTGTAGCTTCCTATCTTATTTTGGGAAAAATCTTTGTCTATGTAATTCATGTTACTGTACTAATAACACATTTTGATTCTCTTGTGGGTTTGTGTGTGTAACTATCTGCAGCAAATGACTACCTTATTAGACAGCACAGATGCACAGCCTCCTTACCTTCAAGTCGGGAAATTTTTCTTCCATTATTTCTTTGATGACTTTTCCCCCTAGGTTTCTCTCTTCCCTCATTTGAAAGATCCTATTTTTCAGGTATTGAACTTTAAAAAATAATATTTTATGTCTCTTTTGTTTCTTGTTCTGTTTGCTGTCTCACTGTCTTTTTGTTCTACTAACTAATAGGTTTCTTATAGCTTATCTTACCACTTGTTGATTTTTTTATTTGGGGAATTGTTCTTTGATTTTTTTGTCTTTATCACAACTTTCTACTCTTTGTAAATTTATGAGTCAATACTTTTGCAGATGCCTTTTATTAGAACTTATTATGCCTTGCTTCTCCACTATCATTATTCTCCTCCTTTGGTGTCCCTCTTTCATATTGAAGAATTTTCTCAAATGTTTGATAATCCTTGATTGAATAGCCATAATTACAATACACTAAGCAGCCGATTAGAAGCTTTCTGTTCCAGAATTATTGACTTTTGCACTTGATTTTAGGTTCATCAGAATACCAGCCAATTTGCTAAGGGAACAGCACAAAAATAATGTGGAGTTCTTTCCTCTGCGGCCACTCCTTTTCTCCAGAGAATAAACCTCCAGTCTCTTGCCTGTAATGTTCAGGGACTGGAGGGACTAAACTTGTGACTGTGTTATCTATTTTGGATGAGGGAGGGACTGTGGGCTTGTTATCCTATATATAAATTTTCAACAGGCCGTCCTTTCTTTATCCACATTTCTCACCTTGCACTCTGGTTTCTCCTAGATCTAAGCCTCTGTAAGTTTCTAAGAGGCAAATTGACTCCCTTGCTGATATTCTCCTTTATGAATATCAAAGTTGTGTCTTTCTTTGTCCTACTACATGAATTATCATGCTTGCATCTGCTTTTCATCTTTCAGAATTACTGAGACCTCTTAATGCCTCAAGCACACTCTCTTGTTCTTCAACTTTTATCTACTATTATCTATTTTTATCTATTATCTACTTCTATGGATTTATATGTGTTTATTCCTTTTATAACATTTCAGAGGGCTCTTTAGAGGAGCAGAAATAAACATGTTCTATCTCCCATCTTCAAACAGAAGCTTCTGGTTTTCCTTTTCAAACATACAGTCTAGAGCTAATTATCACTAATTTTGTAGATCACTGTTAGTCAAAAATAACCTAAATAGCTAGCCCATATTCCCAGGTACCACCCTAAAAAACTATGGTTTAGAATAGCTACATTAGGTGATACATGTATTCAGTTTTTAACTAACACTTGCACTGACTTTTTAGTTTTGTTTAAAATCTAATGGATGTGCCGGCTGGTGTGACTCAGTGGTTGAGCGTCGACTTATGAACTAGGAAGTCAGGGTTTGACTTGTGATCAGGGCACATGCCCAAGTTTTGGGCTCAATTCCCATTAAGAGGTGTGTAGGAGGCAGATGATCAGTGATTCTCTCTCATCATTTGTGTTTCTATCTCCCTCTCACTTCCTCTCTGAAATCAATAAAATAATATTTTAAAAATAAATAAATATAAAATCTAATAGGTGCTCTAAACCCCATTTTGAGAAGAATGCCATAAATGTTTCTCAAAAATGAAAATATTTTATAATAGATATTAATGTTGCCACAAAATTTTAATAGAATTCTTCTAAAGTATCAATATCTGCTGTGTAATTTGAAGCATGCAAATTCATTACACTTTATATAATTATTTTTGATCATTATATATCTTATATCACATATAACATATATTATCCTATATATGTGTTCTTGGTTTTATATTTGTAAATTTTAAAAAAATATATTTTTATTTATTTCAGAGAGGAAGCGAGAGGGAGAGAAAGAGAAATATGATGAGAGAGAATCATTGATTGGCTGCCTCTTGCATGCCCCCTACTGGAGATTGAGCCTGCAACCCTGGCATGTGCCCTCAGCCAGAATCAAACCTGGGACCCTTCAGTCCACAGGCTGACACTCTATCCACTGAGCCAAACCAGGTAGGGCTATATTTGTAATTTATTTTTATTGTAAATAGTTCATTTTTCCTACCTTTGGCAGTAGGTCTTCATTCTTTACTTTCCTTTTTCATAATTCAGAAAATATAGTCTATTGTGGTTCATTTGGGACTTTTTTAAGTAGTTACTTTTTAACTTTCAAAATTTATTTAAGTATTTCTCAATTTAACTAGGAAGTTGAAACAGTGCTTATTAATTTATCAATGTGAAAGTATAAGTGTTAGCTCACATTTTCCATGAGCAATTATATTTTGATTTGCTTGGATATATATTTAAATGATGCATACAAATCTATATATTAAGATTTCTGTTGTGACATGTACTTAAATTGATTTTTTCTGTCCATATAGTTCCTAGGAATCCTTAAGCTTAATTAGCACTATGTATAGCACTATTATAAATAGGGTCCTAGTAATGCTATATATAGCCATTAAAAACTTGTTTTAACTTAGTATATATTAATATCCATTTATTCATGTATCACTCTTTTGAAGCAGGGCCAAGATCTTTTCTTTGACTATAGATCTTCTAATTAGAGTTCTTATTTTTACAGCAAAATTCATGCCCATGAAGTATTGTCTACTATTTTTAGTTTGGATTTCTTTAGAATTGAGTTCTTAATTAGATCTGCAAAACAATGTGTACAGAGTTGAGACTGTGTGTTTTTTCCTCAAGAAGGTTGGAAATCTTTTATTGCAATTTATTTGATCAAGTCTTCTTAAAGTGTTCAACAGTTTTCACAGAGACAAATATTTGGCATATTTTTTATTGGTTGTTATAACTCTTGCACTAGATAATTACAATGAAAAGTACAAATTTGGGGGAGGGGGATAGAACTAACTTTTAGTAACCATACAATTCAACTGGTGAGAGCAGAAATACATGGCTATTAGCATGAAGGCATAAACTGCCAGCACCGGGCACTTTTGCAGAAGGAAGGAAGAGCTGATTTAAAATAGAGGCTCATAGATTGACTTTTGTGTCACTAGAGTATATCCAAAATACAGGGCTATAAATAAACCACATCATTAGGAAGAGGATAGCTCAAAGCTGAAAGTATAGAAAAGCAAAATTGAAGAAACTAAAGCAGACAAAGAAGATATTAACTTGAAAGTTTCATTTGTTTACTTCAGCCATTGAATGCATGGATGCATTTTGTCATTGCTGTTTCTTGTTTTTCCCAACAGTTTGAGTTGCTGTGTATGAGAGTGACAAAATATCACAAAAATATTATTAAACAATGTTATTTGTGAAGATAAAAATTTAGTAAAGAAAAAAAGATTTAATGAAATATTATTCACATGTCAAAAAAATTATGCTGAAAATTCCCAGCAGTTTTGGTAAAGAGGGGAGTATACCAAAGGCATTACTTAATAATTTTGAGAAAATTTTGAATGAAATTTCAATAACAGGTAAAACTATCAGATCAAATTTTTAAAGTCTATTTTTATAGTGAACTCTTTGACATCAAAACACTTTTATTTGGTAAAGGTTTGGTAAATACATGACCAAATTCATCAAAAGACAAT
This sequence comes from Myotis lucifugus, assembly GCF_000147115.1. Lineage (NCBI taxonomy): Eukaryota > Metazoa > Chordata > Mammalia > Chiroptera > Vespertilionidae > Myotis > Myotis lucifugus. The sequence goes on from NW_005871159.1 coordinate 1,547,203, forward strand.
ATGATATTTATCCATACAAATGAAAATTAAATTTTCTCTAAGATTCTAAAGTTTCCATATATCATATATCCTTGTTGACCCATTTTTGGAAGCTAAATAAAAGAACTGATTTATTATCTTAACCAATGGAGTATTTCTTGATGTTCACATTGTTAGTAGTAGAAAGTCAATGTTACTATTATCTATATTGGGTGTCAGAGCTGTGGAGATGTACAATAGTCCCCTGTTATCCACAGGGAATACATTCTAAGACTCCCAGTGGATGCCTGAACAACAGATAGTACAGAACCCTATATATACTATGTTTTAACTTACAAATACATACCTATCATAAAGCTCAATTTATAAATTAGGCACAGTGAGAAATTAACAACAATAACTAATAATAAAATACAGCAATTATCACAGTACTAGAGGCCCGGTGCATGAAATTCAC